>NC_045444.1:53691277-53761018 GCF_002776525.5 Piliocolobus tephrosceles
AGAAAGAAAGAAAGAAAGAAAGAAAGAAAGAAAGAAAGAAAGAAAGAAAGAAAGAAAGAAAGAAAGAAGGAAGGAAGGAAGGAAGGAAGGAAGGAAGGAAGGAAGGAAGGAAGGAAGGAAGGAAGGAAGGAAGGAAGGAAGAAAAAGAAAAGAAAAGAGAAAAGAAAAGAAAGACAACAAAAAAGGATTTACTGCATGAATTTGGGCACAGAGATATGGAAGCAATCTTTCTTCACTGTGGGTTTTCTGGCAAACCAGCTTTCTAGGCAAGGGAAGTGGGAGAACCCCTGATTTCTAGCATTGCCTATTACTGTGTTATAAATGTATATGCCACCAGTTTCAAGATATCAACATGATGTCATTGAATGTGAAGTTGGGAAGAAGTGTGCACCACCAGCTCTGCCCAACCCCATGCAAGCTGGCCTGGCAGCTACTGGACTCTGCAGAACCATCCCAACTCCAGAGCTCCCTGCAAGGTCAGCTCAGGTCTGTGCTGTGACTGCATCAAAGTCCAGACTCTCCCTTTGCCTTCTTCTTTCTCCTCTGCCATTAGGGACAGGTGTTGTTCCTAAGAACATACGCCAGTAAACTTCCTGCATGAGAATCTCAGAGTCCCAAAGCGACCCCACCTACAATGAAGAAAAATTGAAAGTTAAGTTCATGATCATTGAAACATAGAGAGCGAAAGTCCTCTGTTCTCTCTCCTAAATTCATTAACTAATGAGATCAACTATGGCCTCCACCTAGCTTCCATCTGGTTCCCTAATGAATCATAGAATTTACCTTGATAAGTTAATGAATGGGCAACTCAGTGGCGCTTTGTGTTTTGTTCTGTTGGTCTTTATTTAAGTCCTTTATCTCAAACAGACCACACACAAACCAGGATCAAATGTAGCCAGATGCTGACATTAGAGATCCACAGTACAAAGTCCTTTGTTGCCACAGAGGGCTGTAGCAAAACTGGGAAGACTAAATCTGATGTCCAAATATTATTACTGTCTTGTTTATCGTATTATGTCACTAAATTCTCCCATAGCTAGCACTCATAAGTCGGTACACAGAAAGAATGGATTTCTCAGCCATAAACAGCACCGACAAAATTCCTTTTTGCCACATGAAGCTAAAAAGAAGGGGTGATATTAATGAAATGTAATGGAATAATGTGCTAGAATAGCTATAATTTTTAGACCTGATAAAATTGTAAACTAGATTAAAATGTGGGTGACAAATTTTGAGTCTAAGCTATTTCCCCAGAAAAACACAACAATTTATATAGTCAGTTTTCAATTATCTGCCCAAGGAGAAATAGCAATAATGGCAATTATCCAAAAGAGTAGATAATGAACAAATTCATTTCTACTTGACTTTGAAATATTATTTTGTATTCTAAAACCAACATGTGAATGTAGATGCATTTTATATTCTGGAAAGTTGCAGTGCCTCTAACTTAAGTACTAAAATTATACTTTAGAAATCAGACTAAAGAAAGTAGCTTATGTTTTTCATCATTTCTTGTATAATACGTTCCCACTTTCTATATTATTGCTTTGAATAGATGTCATTATCTCTTAGCATAATATTCAGTTCATTCTAAAGCAGAGAAAATTTGCATGTATATATTTTCTAGTTAATATTTTCCTGCATTGATGGCAATTAAGTATTTTGATTAAAAGGACACCCTCCTTTCCTGCCTCTGCTTTGCTAAAATTATGTTTTAATGTGTGAAAAGAAAAAAATCCCAAGACAAAACAGAATGGCTATTCAAGATAAATTTATATCTAAGTAAGATTTAAGTTTTAAACCTACATCTGCCCATGGAAAATTGAGTTCGCTATATACACATTTTCTATACGTTTTTCTGGCCCTAGTTTGGTTATTTATCACTCAGTGAATGCTGTGATGAATATTACAATACCTAGGATAGGGTCTGTCTCATGGTAGCATTCAGTAACTTCTCATTTCTTTCATTCTTTGCTTCTCTTTTCTTCGTTCAATAATGTTTTATAGAAGATGCTTCATATTAATGCTTCATATATTTCAATAATTATTTTTATTCTACTCTTTGCATAGTAAATTCTACAAAAGTAAGGAAATTTTTTAAAAATATCCTAGAGTAAAATCTTCCAGGTGCTATTTTTCCAATGTCAACATTCAGTACATGTTTAAATTCTTAAAAGCTACCTCCATTATTTTATCAATATTAAGCAAATAATCTAGTAAGAGATTACAGCACTTTAAAGGGAAGAGTGAGGGTTCATGCAGACTAAAAACTGATTACATGCTCTCCCGTCTTATGCTTAATTACATGGTACACTCCCGTTATTCGAATAAGACATTTTTTACATAAGGCAAAAGATTCCCAAGTGTTGCAATACTTTTGATTGTTTGCTTTGGGCCTCTTTGGCTTTGGTATTTGACTTGATAAGCAATTGGTGTTTGACCAAATAGACTTGCTCTCCTTTGAAGTTCTGAAATTTGTCTTCAATTGAACAAATGACAAGGCACTGGAGAGGTAGGTTAAGCAACTGTCTAGGCTGAGTAGGTCTAAGTTCAAACACTAGCTCTACTAATCCCAGGATGACATTGAACAATAGACTTGCTCTCCCTCGGTCATGTTTTCTCATTATTAAAATGAAGTTAATAGTACAAAACTAAGAGGATTGTGGAGATGATGATAGATAATACATGTAAGTAACTTGGTGTAGGCATTCAGTAAATGTTGGTAGTTGTTACAAATACTAGCTAACATTGATGTCTACCTATGCAAGCACCATCCTAAGCACTTTCTGTGTATTCATTTATTTGAACCTCATGACAACTCTAGGACTCAGGTACCATTATCATGATTTTGCACATGGGACCTAGAGAGGTTAAGTGTCGTCAGTGGCTGGGTCAGTCTCTAAACCCAACCCATACACTGACCCATCACGCCACACTGATCATCATGAAACAGTTTTTTAACAGAAACTGGAATCAGCAAATGGATCCACTGGAACTCACTTGTGCCTCTGTCTCTATTCTTCATGGGGGGCCATATTGCTTAAACACCATCTCAAACAAATACCTTTATTTTTTATTTTATTTTATTTTATTATTATACTTTAAGTTCTAGGGTACATGTGCATAACGTGAAGGTTTGTTACGTATGTATACTTGTGCCATGCTGGTGTGCTGCACCCATCAACTCGTCAGCACCCATCAGTTCGTCATTTATATCAGGTATAATTCCCAATGCAATCCCTCCCCCCTACCCCCAATGATAGGCCTCGATGTGTGATGTTCCCCTTCCTGAGTCCAAGTGATGTCATTGTTCAGTTCCCACCTATGAGTGAGAACATGCAGTGTTTGGTTTTCTGTTCTTGTGATAGTTTGCTAAGAATGATGGTTTCCAGCTGCATCCATGTCCCTACAAAGGACGCAAACTCATCCTTTTTTATGGCTGCATAATATTCCATGGTGTATATGTGCCACGTTTTCTTAATCCAGTCTGTCACTGATGGACATTTGGGTTGATTCCAAGACTTTGCTATTGTGAATAGTGCCGCAGTAAACATACGTGTGCATGTGTCTTTATAGCAGCATGATTTATAATCCTTTGAGTATATACCCAGTGGTGGGATGGCGGGGTCATATGGTACATCTAGATCTAGATCCTTGAGGAATCGCCATACTGTTTTCCATAATGGTTGAACTAGTTTACAATCCCACCAACAGTGTAAAAGTGTTCCTATTTCTCCACATCCTCTCCAACACCTGTTGTTTCCTGACTTTTTAATGATTGCCATTCTAACTGGTGTGAGATGGTATCTCATTGTGGTTTTGATTTGCATTTCTCTGATGGCCAGTGATGATGAGCATTTTTTCATGTTCTGTTGGCTGTAAGAATGTCTTCTTTTGAGAAATGTCTGTTCATATCCTTTGCCCACTTTTTGATGGGGTTGTTTTTTTCTTGTAAATTTGTTTGAGTTCTTTGTAGATTCTGGAGATTAGCCCTTTGTCAGATGAGTAGATTGCAAAATTTTTCTCCCATTCTGTAGGTTGCCTGTTCACTCTGATGGTAGTTTCTTTTGCTGTGCAGAAGCTCTTTAGTTTAATCATATCCCATTTGTCAATTTTGGCTTTTGCTGCCGTTGCTTTTGGTGTTTTAGACATGAAGTCCTTGCCCATGCCTATGTCCTGAATGGTACCACCGAGGTTTTCTTCTATGGTTTTTATGGCATTAGGTCTAACATTTAAGTCTCTAATCCATCTTGAATTAATTTTCGTATAAGGAGTAAGAAAAGGATCCAGTTTCAGCTTTCTACTTATGGCTAGCCAATTTTCCCAGCACCATTTATTAAATAGGGAATCCTTTCCCCATTTCTTGTTTCTCTCAGGTTTGTCAAAGATCAGATGGCTGTAGATGTGTGGTATGATTTCTGAGGACTCTGTTCTGTTCCATTGGTCTATCTCTCTGTTTTGGTACCAGTACCATGCTGTTTTGGTTACTGTACCCTTGTAGTATAGTTTGAAGTCAGGTAGCGTGATGCCTCCAGCTTTGTCCTTTTGACTTAGGATTGTCTTGGCAATGCGGGCTCTTTTTTGGTTCCATATGAACTTTAAAGCAGTTTTTTCCAATTCTGTGAAGAAACTCATTGGTAGCTTGATGGGGATGGCATTGAATCTATAAATAACTTTGGGCAGTATGGCCATTTTCACGATATTGATTCTTCCTATCCATGAGCATGGTATGTTCTTCCATTTGTTTGTGTCCTCTTTGATTTCACTGAGCAGTGGTTTGTAGTTCTCCTTGAAGAGGTCCTTTACATCCCTTGTAAGTTGGATTCCTAGGTATTTTATTCTCTCTGAAGCAATTGTGAATGGAAGTTCATTCCTGATTTGGCTCTCTGTTTGTCTGTTACTGGTGTATAAGAATGCTTGTGATTTTTGCACATTAATTTTATATCCTGAGACTTTGCTGAAGTTGCTTATCAGCTTAAGGAGATTTTGGGCTGAGACAATGGGGTTTTCTAAATATACAATCATGTCATCTGCAAACAGGGACAATTTGACTTCTTCTTTTCCTAACTGGATACCCTTGATTTCTTTCTCTTGCCTGATTGCCCTAGCCAGAACTTCCAACACTATGTTGAATAGGAGTGGTGAGAGAGGGCATCCCTGTCTTGTGCCAGTTTTCAAAGGGAATGTTTCCAGTTTTTGCCCATTCAGTATGATATTGGCTGTGGGTTTGTCATAAATAGCTCTTATTATTTTGAGGTACGTTCCATCAATACCGAATTTATTGAGCGTTTTTAGCATGAAGGACTGTTGAATTTTGTCAAAAGCCTTTTCTGCATCTATTGAGATCATCATGTGGTTCTTGTCTTTGGTTCCGTTTATATGCTGGATTACGTTTATTGATTCGCGAATGTTGAACCAGCCTTGCATCCCAGGGATGAAGCCCACTTGATCATGGTGGATAAGCTTTTTGATGTGCTGCTGAATCCGTTTTGCCAGTATTTTATTGAGGATTTTTGCATCGATGTTCATCAGGGATATTGGTCTAAAATTCTCTTTTTTTCTTGTGTCTCTGCCAGGCTTTGGTATCAGGATGATGTTGGCCTCATAAAATGAGTTAGGGAGGATTCCCTCTTTTTCAATTGATTGGAATCGTTTCAGAAGGAATGGTACCAGCTCCTCTTTGTACCTCTGGAAGAATTCAGCTGTGAATCCATCTGGTCCTGGACTTTTTTTGGTTGGTAGGCTATTAATTATTGCCTCAATTTCAGAGCCTGCTCTTGGTCTATTCAGGGATTCAACTTCTTCCTGGTTTAGTCTTGGAAGAGTGTAAGTGTCCAGGAAATTATCCATTTCTTCTAGATTTTCTAGTTGATTTGCGTAGAGGTGTTTATAGTATTCTCTGATGGTAGTTTGTATTTCTGTGGGGTCGGTGGTGATATCCCCTTTATCATTTTTTATTGCGTCTATTTGATTCTTCTCTCTTTTCTTCTTTATTAGTCTTGCTAGCGGTCTGTCAATTTTGTTGATCTTTTCAAAAAACCAACTCCTGGATTCATTGATTTTTTGGAGGGTTTTTTGTGTCTCTATCTCCTTCAGTTCTGCTCTGATCTTAGTTATTTCTTGCCTTCTGCTAGCTTTTGAATGTGTTTGCTCTTGCTTCTCCAGTTCTTTTAATTGTGATGTTAGAGTGTCCATTTTAGATCTTTCCAGCTTTCTCTTGTGGGCATTTAGTGCTATAAATTTCCCTCTACACACTGCTTTAAATGTGTCCCAGAGACTCTGGTATATTGTATCTTTGTTCTCATTGGTTTCAAAGAACATCTTTATTTCTACCTTCATTTCGTGATGTACCCAGTAGTCATTCAGGAGCCGGTTGTTCAGTTTCCATGTAGTTGAGCACTTTTGATTGAGTTTCTTAGTCCTGAGTTCTAGTTTGATTGCACTGTGGTCTGAGAGACAGTTTGTTATAATTTCTGTTCTTGTACATTTGCTAAGGAGTACTTTACTTCCAAATATGTGGTCAATTTTGGAAAAAGTGCGATGTGGTGAGAGAAGAATGTATATTCTGTTGATTTGGGGTGGAGAGTTCTATAGATGTCTATGAGGTCCGCTTGGTGCAGAGATGAGTTCAATTCCTGGATATCCTTGTTAACTTTCTGTCTCGTTGATCTGTCTAATGTTGACAGTGGAGTGTTGAAGTCTCCCATGATTATTGTATGGGAGTCTAAGTCTCTTTGTAAGTCTCTAAGGACTTGCTTTATGAATTTGGGTGCTCCTGTATTGGGTGCATGTATATTTGGGATAGTTAGCTCTTCCTGTTGAATTGATCCCTTTACCATTATGTAATGGCCTTCTTTGTCTCTTTTGATCTTTGATGGTTTAAAGTCTATTTTATCAGAGACTAGGATTGCAAGCCCTGCTTTTTTTTGTTCTCCATTTGCTTGGTAGATCTTCCTCCATCCCTTTATTTTGAGCCTATGTATGTCTCTGCATGTGAGATGGGTCTCCTGAAGACAGCAGACTGATGGGTCTTGACGCTTTATCCAGTTTGCCAGTCTGTGTCTTTTAATTGGAGCATTTAGTCCATTAACATTTAAGATTAATATTGTTATGTGTGAACTTGATCCTGCCATTATGATATTAACTGGTTATTTTGCTCGTTAGTTGATGCAGTTTCTTCCTAGCCTCGATGGTCTTTACATTTTAGCATGTTTTTGCAATGGCTGGTACCGGTTGTTCCTTTCCATGTTTAGGGCTTCCTTCAGGGTCTCTTGTAAGGCAGGCCTGGTGGTGACAAAATCTCTAAGCATTTGCTTATCTGTAAAGGATTTTATTTCTCCTTCACTTATGAAACTTAGTTTGGCTGGATATGAAATTCTGGGTTGAAAATTCTTTTCTTTAAGAATGTTGAATATTGGCCCCCACTCTCTTCTGGCTTGTAGAGTTTCTGCCGAGAGGTCTGCTGTCAGTCTGATGGGCTTCCCTTTGTGGGTAACCCGACCTTTCTCTCTGGCTGCCCTTAAGATTTTTTCCTTCATTTCAACTTTGGTGAATCTGGCAATTATGTGTCTTGGAGTTGCTCTTCTTGAGGAGTATCTTTGTGGTGTTCTCTGTATTTCCTAAATTTGAATGTTGGCCTGCCTTACTAGGTTGGGGAAGTTCTCCTGGATGATATCCTGAAGAGTGTTTTCCAATTTGGTTCCATTTTCCCCCTCACTTTCAGGCACCCCAATCAGACGTAGATTTGGTCTTTTTACATAATCCCATACTTCTTGCAGGCTTTGTTCATTTCTTTTTCTTCTTTTTTCTTTTGGTTTCTCTTCTCGCTTCATTTCATTCATTTGATCCTCAATCGCTCATAGTCTTTCTTCCAGTTGATCAAGTCGGTTACTAAAGCTTGTGGATTTGTCACGTATTTCTCGTGTCATGGTTTTCATCTCTGTCATTTCATTTATGACCTTCTCTGCATTAATTATTCTAGCTATCAATTCTTCCACTCTTTTTTCAAGATTTTTAGTTTCTTTGCACTGGGTACATAATTCCTCCTTTAGCTCTGAGAAGTTTGATGGACTGAAGCCTTCTTCTCTCATCTCGTCAAAGTCATTCTCTGACCAGCTTTGATCCGTTGCTGGCGATGAGCTGCGCTCCTTTGCAGGGGGAGATGCGCTCTTATTTTTTGAATTTCCAGCTTTTCTGCCCTGCTTCTTCCTCATCTTTGTGGTTTTATCTGCTTCTGGTCTTTGATGATTGTGACGTACTGATGGGGTTTTGGTATAGGTGTTCTTCCTGTTTGATAGTTTTCCTTCTAATAGTCAGGACTCTCAGCTGTAGGTCTGTTGGAGATTGCTTGAGGTCCACTCCAGACCCTGTTTGCCTGGGAATCAGCAGCAGAGGTTGCAGAAGATACAATATTGCTGAACAGCGAGTATACCTGTCTGATTCTTACTTTGGAAGCTTCCTCTCAGGGGTGTACTCCACCCTGCGAGGTGTGGGGTGTCAGACTGCCCCTAGTGGGGGATGTCTCCCAGTTAGGCTACTCAGGGGTCAGGGACCCACTTGAGCAGGCAGTCTGTCTCTTCTCAGATCTCAACCTCTGTGTTGGGAGATCCACTGCTCTCTTCAAAGCTGTCAGAGTCGTTCACGTCTGCACAGGCCTCTGCTGCTTCGCCTGTTGTTTTTTTAGCTGTGCCCTGTCACCAGAGGTGGAGTCTACAGAGACAGGCAGGTTTCCTTGAGCTGCTGTGAGCTCCACCCAGTTTGAGCTTCCCAGCGGCTTTGTTTACCTACTTAAGCCTCAGCAATGGTGGGTGCCCCTCCCCCAGCCTCGCTGCTGCCTTGTGGTTAGATCGCAGACTGCTGTGCTAGCAATGAGGGAGGCTCCGTGGCCGTGGGACCCTCCCGGCCAGGTGTGGGTATAGTCTCCTGGTGTGCCCGTTTCCTTAAAGCGCAGTATTGGGGTGGGAATTACCCAATTTTCCAGGTGTTGTGTGTCTCAGTTCGCCTGGCTAGGAAAAGTGATTCCCTTCCCCCTTGTGCTTCCCAGGTGAGGCAATGCCTCGCCCTGCTTCTGCTCTTGCTGGTCGGGCTGCAGCAGCTGACCAGCACTGATTGTCCGGCGCTCCCCAGTGATATGACCCCAGTACCTCTGTTGAAAATGCAGAAATCACCAGTCTTCTGTGTCGCTCGCGCCGGGAGTTGGAGACTGGAGCTGTTCCTATTCGGCCATCTTGCTCCGCCCTGTGCGCGTGTTTTTAATGAAACTGACTTGTTGACTTGCTCATTTAAAATCAAAGTGATTGAATCGGCTGTTTGTGAAAACAGGTTAAGGAAGCGCTTGCTTATTTTTACATCAAACTTTTTGGTACTATATATTTTCAAACGGCTACAGTCTGAAATCAATTCTTTGGCAACAGAGGAAACAGCTGAACATGCAGCAGTCTTTTCAACTAAATTCATACACATCCAGGATAATCAACACTGGTAGCATCATCTTCAAATAGGCAGCACATGGGCCCGTATTGATATTGACAGTTCAAAATTGTGGACAAGTCTGAAGTAAATTAATGTACAAACTTTTCAGGTGAAAGCCTGAAAGCATTTCAATGAAGGCTGGGAAATATTTGCACATCTCCTTGATTTTTTAACCAAATTTTTTTTTTTTTTAAAGTATGAATGAATGCCTGCCCTGCCCACGTTCCCGCTTAATATCTTTCCTCATCTAAATGACAATGCTAAGTTTGCCGCACAGCCTGCGCACTACTGACTCCTGTTCCCAGGTCTGTGAAAGGACCTGGTCTTAGTGAGGTTTGTCATTAGGAAGCTGCTCAAGTGTTGAGGACTGCAGAGAACTCACTTCTGCTCAGTCCTTGAAGACATTTCTCTGGGGCATGACTTCCAGACTCTGGTAGGGATTGGTGATCAGACAGAGAGAAATGATGCAGTGATCAACAGGACTTTCACACAAATGTCAATGCTTGGTGAGGAAAAAACTGCTTTTAATCTTTCTGTGTGGTTCTTCTTCATAAAGAACATCCATGCCTTTTAGACATTTCTTTTGCCTTTTCCTCTCTTCCCAAAAGACTTTGTGTTTACTTGCAGTCAGCCCCTTCTCCTGGCCTTTCCATTTTCTCCTCAGAAGGACCACCACTCCATTTCATTTACCTATGTGGGCTTTGCACCCCTCCTTGGAGCACTCGCCCTCCTATGGCTTCTCTTTCTCTCATAACTTCCCACCCCATTCTCCCATGCATCTCAGAGGACTGTTCTCCCAGATCATCTCATCCTGCCCAGCAGGAAGCCATAGCTCACATCTCAGCCAAGGGGAGGGGTGGATATGATACCAATGGAGAAGGATTTCAACAAAGGAGGAGAGAAGGAAAGGCATCAACTGAGACTTTTCAAGAGTGGGGAAGAGACATGAGAGGCCTCTGGAGCCTGAAAAATGAAACTCATAAGTGGGGCAAGACTTGGTCCCCTTTCTGTCCTGCTTCAGCTTTATTTATCATACTTTAGATATCTATTATTTTTTCTTTCTTTTTTTTTTTTTTTTCCCCCTTGAGACGGAATCTTGCACTGTCACCTGGGCTGGAGTGCAATGGCATGATCTTGGCTCCCTGTAACCTCCGCCTCCCAGATTCAAGCAATTCTCCTGCCTCAGCCTCCTGAGTAGCTGGGATTACAGGTGCCTGCCACCAGGCCCAGATAATTTTTTGTATTTTTAGTAGAGATGGGGTTTCACTATGTTGGCCAGGCTGATCTCAAACTCCTGACCTCATGATCCACCCACCTTGGCCTCCCAAAGTGCTGGGATTACAGGCATGAGCCACTGCACCTGGCCTAGATATCTATTTTTATTAGAAATAATTTTTGAAAAATGTCTGATATAGTGAGTAGGACAATAAAGACAATCAGTAAGAGATAGTTATTAATGTATTGCTTTGTAAGACCCAAGTAAGTCCAATCAGTATAAGACAATTCGGTTCAAACCATGAAGCAAAAAGTTAGTTTTGATAAAAGCAAGACTGTACTGTTGGTAAAAGTTTCTCTCTGTTATAGTACACAGATTGTGGCAGTCAGTTGTGAGGGATAGCATGACAACTTATGATGATAGTCACCAAGTACTGAAATTTGAGTTTGATAATTTTAGAGACAGGAGAGTGTTAATGTCAAGACACACTTCATTCCCATACACATATTACTCCTGGAAATGTTCTGTAACCTCTATAGGGTCCTGTTTCCCAATCTGCAAAATGAAGATCCTACAGAACAAACCACACAGGGTTGGTTGTTCCTGGCTTAAATGGGATCATATATGCAAAGCTCATGGCACAGTGCTTAGCATAGAGTAAGTACTCAGTAAAGGCTGTCCATTATTAGGATTATGATTTTTCAAAAAGAGAGCACATTCAAGTTTGTCTTTGTGAAGATATCAGTTTTACGCATTTGCCTTCTGATTTACTTTCCTGAGAGACAAAGAAAGGGACATGGTTTAAGCGTGCCTATTGGGAATGTAGGAGCCATGAGAAATTCATCTCTTATGCAGGAAAAATGTCAGCAACCACACACTGGTAGGTTTCCCATCCACTCTATCACCTCTGCCAATCATATTTCTGACCATGTCACATTCCCACAGAACACTTTCCATGAAGTGGTGTTTATTAATTCATTCGGCAGTTCATCACAGGTTAGACTTATTTCACTCGAGCTTGAGAGCAATTTTGTGCTATTAGGAAAGATGTGAGAAGTCATTTATGGGACGGTAGGTAGACTCAATTGGTGACAGGGGATTTGTTGACCATTTCACTTTATAGGGCGTTTTCCAAATTCTGGGACTAGATGGTGTATGCTAATTCATTTGACTAACAACTGCAGAGCATCCACTTCTTTTAGGCCCAGGAATAGGTGCCAGGGAATCAAAGGTGCATTACACAGCATCACAGTCTGGTAAGAAACGTGAGGCCTTACACACAGCTGAATAAATATTTGTTGAGGCAACTGGGAAATAAACCCTTACTTAATTCTGTGTGTTCTTAGAGAGCTTACAGCAACCTACCCTAAGAGGGCAGGGGAGTGGGTGGAATGCTGTGGTTGTGACAGGTTTGTTGCCTGTCTCTGCTGTGCTTCGAGAGCCCTCTGTGCTGACCTTCTAGCAATCTCTCTAGGGCTCAGTGAAACCCTCTCAGAAATAACTGTTACAAAGTCCCAGAAAAGCACACTGGGATGTGGCCAATCCCAAACCAACAAACCACTCTTGGTGCCTTTTTAAGTCTGTAAACCCAGGAATTGTGTAATGCTCTGGTTTCCATTCCAGTTTGTTCAGTGGCTGAAGCACAGCTTGCGAAGGACTGTGGATATAGAGCATCCAAGGCCATAAGCAAACACGCCGTCAGAAAGTGCACTCTGAGCAGCAGCCACTCACTGAGTGGGGACTGCCAGAGAGGGAAGGGGTGGGGTGGGCACTATCTGCAGAAAACAGGCCTGACTCCCTGCTCCTTAGCTCACTACTGCCCATAGCGAGAGCTGCCTGGCTTCATCTTGCCCGTTCAGTCTCACCTAGGTGCCAGTCTAGACCAATACAGTTCCCTAGTTAGGGAGAATTTAGGGGGCCAAGGGCAGTAACACAGTGGCAAGGATCTCGTCATATTTCCAACTGAGCGTGTGCTCAGCCTTCAGGAGCTGAGCAAACTACATTTTGTTTTGTTCTTTGTGACTAAATAGGCCACCTTGTACCCTGCTTACCGTGACTGGCACCTGTCTTGTTCTTTGTACCCCACCCTTTGGAGCCTTGTTTCTTTAATAGGCAGGTGAGTCTTTAAGCACTGACTTGAAGAGCTGTTTTGGGCAATAAACGAAATAGCTTGTGAGGCATCTGGCACACAGAATATGTGCCATTTGTGCTGGTGTCTGAGTCTTGACCTTTGTACATTCTGTCCCACTGGTGTGCTTGGAGCCTGGAGTTCTGCCTCTGAACAGGAAGCATGATTGTTTTGGTGTCGAGGACATTTGGTAGAGTACAGTGGAAAAATATGTGATTTATTTACCAATACTGTCATCCTTGGTATCTGATGGGGATTGATTCCAAGACTTCACCGTACAAAATCAGCAGATGCTTAAGTTCCTTATATAACATGGTGCAGGATTTGCATATAACCTACATGCATTCTCCTATGTGCTTTAAACTATCTCTAGATTACTTATAATACCTAATACAATGTAAATGTTATGTAAATAGTTGTTATGCTGCATTTTAAAATTTATATTATCTTTTATTGTTGTATTATGTTTTATTGTTTCTCTTTTGCAAACATTTTCAATCCACAGTTGGTTGAGGCCTCAGATGTGGAACCCGTCGATATAGTGGACTGATTCATATGTGCCATAGACATCCCTGACTCTCACCCCATCCTTGACTTTCATTCCTTCTTTGAGCCTTATTCAATACTGGCCACCACCTGATCCGTTACACTCACCCCATTCCTGACAGGGTATCTTCTAATCAGTTCTTGAGTTTCTTCAAGGGTTTAGGCCTCAGAGACCTCCTCAGGGACATAGGGAGCACTAGACTGCTATGCTGATGTACAGGGAATTGAGTCTAGCCCAGCATCTCCTGTTGCCTCCTCTTCCTCAGCTCTGGCTCAGCTGCTTGGGGAGCTGTCCCAAGAGAGATCAGGGACCAAATGACACTGGTCCCTGTCCTTCCTGTCAGCTCTTCTTCCTTAGGCTCTGGTGGCTTGAGGGGAAACCTGACCAGGTTGAGGCTGGAGAGGATCAAGTCATGAGCCCTGGAGGGTGGAGTGGTAGAGAGGACCAAGCCCAAGACCGGGAGTCAAGTGACCTGACCCGTTCCCCGCTGTGTGACCTAGGCTCAACCCACATCACTTCAGGAAATGTAGGCAAGATGTAGAAACCAAATGCAGAGGTGGGGTCTGCTACTCTGCTCAGCTGAAGAATGTCAAGAAAAGCCCATCTTGTGGTGTCAAATTGTGTGGCACCAATCTCTACTCTGAATAAAAAGAAATGATGCTGAAATTAAGGCCTTAGTTTACCGGACTGAAAGAGAAGGGATGAGAGGGAAAACATTGGTAACATTTGCTGTGAATTTGTCATGGTCCAAGATCTTTATCAGTATTTACTTTAAAAGGAAAAATAAAACCATCTGGCAACCTCACAGTGGATACTGAATAACAAGCTGGATAAGCTGTTAAACACCTATGCAATGGCTACAGAGACAGGAGAGTGGAGCCAAGGGCTGTGGCACAGACTCCTTGCCTAAGCCCGAGACAAAGTCAGAGGGGGCAGATGCACAATCACAGTGTCTCTAATTTCTACAGGAGCTGCAGTCAAGAGTGATGTGCTTTCTGAACAACTGCCCTGGGTGGGTCAGAGAAAAGGGATCAATCCCTGTCTCAGAAGTGAAAATGATAAACGTGCTCTAAGGGGAAAAATTATTTATGGTGTACTCTCAGCCTGACAATGTGGAATTAGTAAGAGAATTATCTTCTATTGGTAGCCTCTTTATATATGTGTATATAATTTATAGATATATGTATCTTACACACACACACCCCTACAAATATCTTATTGGTTCTTTTTCTCTGGAGAGCCCTAACATTGTCTCCTTTGGAGGAAGTTCCTCAAGGCAAGGTCCTAGACCTTCTTTTCTTCTCACTCTAAGTTTTGCTTCTTTTCTTCTTTTTTGAGACGGAGTCTTGCTCTGTCGCCCAGGCTGGAGTGCAGTGGCGCAATCTCTGCTTGCTGCAAGCTCCGCCTCCCGGGTTCATGCCATTCTCCTACCTCAGCCTCCCGAGTAGCTAGGACTACAGGCACCCGCCACCATGTCTGGCTAATTTTTTGTATTTTTAGTGGAGTTGGGGTTTCACCGTGTTAGCCAGGATGGTCTTGATCTCCTGACCTTGTGATCCGCCCACCTTGGCCTCCCAAAGTGCTGGGATTATGGGCAGTTTTGTTTGTTTTCAATGTCATTTTTTTTTTTTTCTGCCCGTGGCCTCTGTTGCCTTCTGCATGTGAATAACTCTTAAGTTTGTATTCTAGCTCAGAGATCTCTCTCTATGGATCTCCAGACCCATGCATCTAATTGTGTACTTGGATATCTGAAGGGCATCTGAATGCAACATATGCAAAGGTAAATCCATGATCCTGCAACCCTGATCTTCTTTCAGGGTTCCCCAGCTCTGTGAAACATACCTCTCTGTATCCGAAAGACCTGGAGCCCTCTCTCCCTCTTAACTCTGTACCTAATCCATCACCATATCCTGCCAATGTCACTTTAGAAATTTCTTTATATCTCTACTTCTCTCAAGCTCCACTACCACCACTCAAGCTATGGGTATCTCTTATCTTGACTCCTATATTAACTTTTCAAGTTGCAAGTTGCAAGTAGCTGCCTATTCTCAGTCTGTCCTTTAATTCTCTTTCTTTACACTCCAGCTACAGTGATCTTTCTAAAAACTAAATCTGATCATATCATTCTGTGCCATTACCTGTTGGAAATCATACCATGATTTTCTGTTGTGCTTAGCAAGAAGGCTAAGAAATTCTTAGCAAGGCTATGTGGTGGTTCCCATGGCTCTGCATGGTCTTATCCTGCTGCAGTTTTCCCCTTGTTTTCTAGACTCCAGCTAAACTAGCTTTTTCTTTTAACTCCTGAAAATAAAGTCTCCATCATGGGTTCTTTGAATATACTGTTTTTACTCTAGTTTTAAAAATTTGGAATATTCTTCCCAACTTCTCAACTATCATATCAGGAGTCATTTACAGAGGAAACTGTTGTGTTCCACACACCCCTTCCTCAGCCTAGTCAGATTCCTTTATTATACAATCTCATAGTATTTCTCTAAATCAAAGCAAATAATAATAGCTAAGAAGTATCACATGCTTGCCAAGTTCAAGTGTCAAGCACACTGCTAAATATTTTATAATTCTCATATCTAAATATTATCTAATTAAAAATTAGAGAAATAGTCAGTATTATCATTCTTATTTTCCAAGAGAGGAACCAGAGAACCTGGGTGATATGCTGAGAGCATATTCAGCAGTGTGATGAGTTTAGTGGATATTTGGTTCCCCCACTGGCCTGTCTACTTGGAATGAGCTGGGGCCACTGTTAATGGATCAGCACTGTTAGAGGGCTGCCTGGCATGTAGCATGTGTTCCATATGTACTTGTTGATTGAAATAATGAATATTTGAATGAGAAATGAACCAGGGCACATTTTAACATGAAAACTAACTGGGTATTCCTTTTGTTCTCCATACCAAATTAGTCACCTATGAGATTGTTTACAAAATTCAAGACAGCTGCTTGCAAATGAGAAAATGGCATTCCCAATATTGGAGATGCTTTAGAGTATCTTCCACTCTTCATTTTAATGACCATCTGCTCCATTTCCAAATGAGGCACCAATTCAGTTTAATTTTACACACAGTTAAGAATGATTTTTTTTAGTCCCAGTCCTTTTGGGGCTTCTAAAATCACACACACTCATGCACACACTTACTTAGAAAGATGCATACTCTCTGTTAGGTGCATACCAGCAACTGTAACAAATAAGCCCTAAATTTCTAAGCCTTAAAGCAATAGGTGGTTATTTCTTATTTGTGTAACAACCTAGCGTTGCTGCTTGGCCAGAAAGCTTTTCACCTGGTGATTTGGGAACCCAGGATTTCTTCACCCCATGGGGCCCCTGCCTGTGGGTTTCAGAGTTCCTTTACTGATGGCAGCAAGGCAAAAAGCATGGAGGAGGCATATCTCCTTCCTCAAAACCCTGGCTTCCAAATGAAGCACGTCACTTCTACTCAATTCGCATTGCTAGAAATTTATTATGTGGTCATGCCCAACTCTAAGGAAGGCTAGGAAATGCTGTCTATCTATATGCCCAGGAAGATTGAATCATCAGCATTCTCTGTCCCACCCTTGTCCTCATAGTACAATGCAGAGAGATGCTGTAAGATTAGTAAAACGTGCCCTCGGGTATGGGAAGAAGGAGCTTCATTTTCACTGTGGACATCTGAAAAGACATGTAGAGGAGTGTATTTTGAGTGGGGCTTGAAGAATAAGCAAGTCCTTGATAGGAAGAGGTGGTAAGAGGCATAACTGAGATGAAACCAGTGCCAAGAGAGATGAGGTCTAAAGCCAGGTGAGAGTGAGAAGACGAGAAGAAATGTATGCCTGTGCCTTGGTCTGTGTGTAGGCAACTCAGAGTCAAGTGTAAACATTATTTTAATAATCTCTTTGTCTTGGTTTTCCTGTGCTCCTTCTTTAAGTAATTAAACAACAAACAGATTTCCATCTTCCACCATAAGTATCTTGGTCCCTAATGTGAAGATATGAAATAATTAGAGGGTGTGCTGTGTAAGAATTGTAATGTCATGGAAAATTCTATTTTCAAGACTGTGCTAATTACACAGGATGAGGCGGAACAAAGGGAAGATGCACAATTAGCAGAGCACAGCTTATTATAACCAGCTCTGTTTAGAGCCTCTTCTGAACCTAGATATGTAATAAATCAATATGTAGTAGTGACCTAGCATTTATTTTTTAGAGAACTCTTAAATTTTGGAAATGTAGGATTCTTGGAATGCGAGATTTGGCCATTTTGGATTTGACTGTGGGGATGGTACAGGAGACTTTTACATTCTAGTCTACATAATAAAGAGGAAAAACCAGGGTCTTTAGAGGGAGAAGACCTCTTCCTTGGTCTGCCACTCAATGTCTGGGTGATCATAACTTCTCTGAGCTGCTTCCTCCACTGTGTAGGTATAGGGGCTAGTAATGCAGATGAAAGCACCTAACGCTAAGCCTAGACTATATTAAGGACACAAGTTTAATTTTAGATCCATTTCCTTTCCCCTTCCCAACTTTCCTTTTCTTTAGTGAGATTTCATTCACCTCAAGTAAAAATCCTTAAGACTTTAAGAACTGTACAAGAATGACTGTAATAACCAACAGATGTACTTCCTTTAAAGCTACCAAATTTCAATAAAGGCAGTTATAATATCAGTGGCTCTATCTGAGCAGTGTCAAGGATAAAAGAAATACTTTCCTAGGCTGGGTGCAGTGGCTCACGTCTGTAATCTCAGCACTTTGGGAGGACGAGGCAGGTGGATCACCTGAAGTCAAGAGTTCGAGAGCAGCCTGGCCAACATGCTGAAACCCTGTCTTTACTAAAAATACAAAAATTAGCCAGGTGTGGTGGCACATGCCTGTAAGTCCAGCTACTTGGGAGGCTGAGGCAGGAAAATCACTTGAACCTGGGAGGCAGAAGTTGCAGTGAGCAGAGATCATGCCACTGCACTCTACCCTGGGACACGAGTGAAACTCCATCTTAAAAAAAAAAAACAAAAAACAAAAAACAAAAAGTACCTTCCTTGTCAAATATCATGAGGGCTGACTCAGCTCTTCTTTTCTTCCAAAGAAGATAAATTGCGTATCATATAATTTGCTTTCTGCTAGGGGGTTTTGTTTTGTTTGCAAACAAGATCTTAAGTGCAAAAGACTTAAAACATTCAAGGGCCTATGATAAGTCCCATAAAAGTTGGGCTTTTCACTAGCCTCTGTTGCCAGAATATTGGAAATTGATATGAAAAACTGAGAGCTTAAAAATTGCACAGTATTACATATGATTCAATTACAAAGTGCTGTGAACTGCTCATCCCAAGCCTCAGCTATGAATGGCCTATACACCAAAGTGCATCTCAGTATTGACTGAAAGGATAGAGGCTCTTAGCTCTTGGGAAGGCATTAGGATTGTATTATCATATCAATAGCCCACATGCAAAGTTCTTGATAAAAACTATCAAAATCCAGAGGCGGAGATAAAATATGAGAGTTTGATTTGTGTAAACAAATCAAAAGCATTTACAGTCAAGCTACTTAATCTGTCTTAAAGCATTGCCAGGAATATAAACATCAGAACAGCTTGAGGCAGGCAGCCGGTAGTAGACGGAGAACTCTAATTTGCTACTTTTTCTTGCTTTGCTATAATCCAGCCATATTGGCTATCTTTCAATTTTACAAACCAGCGAAGCTTAATGCTTTTTGTCTTAAAACCCCTAATAATAATAGTCAGGATAGTTTCTTAGTGGCTTAAGACAATTAAAGCTTGTTGTTTGCTCAGGCTACAGGTCCATTGTTGGGGGGTTGGGGGAGGCGCTCTGTTCTTTGCAGTCACACAGGTTCCAGGCTGAAGGAGAAACCACATCTTGAGCCACATCACCAGCAGAATGCCACAGGGAAAGGGAGCTAGGGAGTCTTGCAACAGCAATGAAATGCTCCAGCATGGAAATGCCATAGATCCCTTTTACTCATAACTCACTGGTCATCCCACATCCCCGGCCCCAGTCTATCTGGTCCTCTCATTTGCCCGGAAGGGAAGGGCCATGGGGGAAAGCTCTCTTGACTCTCACACCTCCTCTAACCATCCTTTGGAAAGCAGGTTCCACCTCTTCACTACCTGAGCACCCTGTTTGTTTTCTTCATAGTGCTTATCACAATTTGTAATTGTATTATTTATTTACTTTCTGTTTTGTTTTTAGTCTGTTTCCTCCGCTGGATGCTAAGATCCCTAAGAGGAAGTATTATTTATACCAGCAGGCTGATTCCATAAAGCTGTTCTCAAAAGTACCCAATCGGCTTCAGGTATTTAAAATACTCAGTATATTTGTCTTGAACTTGGAGAATCCTTATGACTATAATCTCATGTCTCTTAGTCCATGTCCACCTGTTTAGGCTGTGTGCTGACCCTGCTCCACTGCTCCTCATCAGAGGGTCCTCTTGCTACTCACTGTCAGGGGCTGAAACAAAATGCGTGTTCCTTCCAGTGCTGTCAGTAAGCGGTGGGAAAAAAACTATCAACTGAAACCTTACAGAAATCTCCAAAGACGGTGAAAACCAACATATCCAGTGCACATTACTATAAATTTTGTAAATAAGGACCCGGAGAGAGGAATTTGGTGAATTGGAGTTTTGTTGAACTTGCTTTTGGGAAATTAGCTCACAGGGAATTGGCTCAGAGCTACCCGCCACCTTCCACTAACAATTGTATTTCAGGGTCCAATTCTGCTTGGCATTTTGAAGACACACTGAAATAACTGTCAATTTCATGGACAAGGAAACTGTAGTTTAGAAAGGTTAAGTAAGTGGCCCAAAGTCACAGAGGCTATCATGGGAAGATAGGAGTGTCATCCAGGTGACCTCTTGCCAGTGTGGTGCTTCTTTCCCTGAATCACAGTCCCGATAGGTTGCAATCATTTTTATTTATTTAATGTGCCATTTAGTGTATAAAGGAATATTCTGAGTATTTATCTTGCTTTTTATCACTTTAAATAAAAACATTTTAACAATTATTCACTATTTTAGAGACTTTTAATAACTGTACCATCATTTTCTATGCAAAATCCTATTATTTTCAACTGAAAGCACAATTGCCTGTGGGATGAGTTTATTTCAGCAAAGAAGATTCAAGAATCAATTAGTGATGGCCTTGGAGAAATGGGTTTTAAATAGGAATTGTCTTAGGTCACCTAAAGAATATCTTTAGTTCCCTAATAGTTCATCTTAAAAGAGGCCGCCACTAAAATCAGTCAAAGGTTTCATAGACACTTTTAATATGAATTTTTAAAAAAGACACTTTTTTTTTAAAGCTATGAGTTTTTTCTCCTGTATCTTTCAGAATAAAGGCATTTCTCCTGCATGTCCTACACATGTGTTCAGGAACTTAAAATACAATTAAATAAAAAATTTAAAAGAGAAATAAGGCTTTTATGGCAAGGATATTTTGCATACTATAGCAGGTAAACATTAATAAAGAAAAAACCTAGAATTTTCTCTCTGCTCATTAGTCCTTAGACCCTGTTTCTGATTTTGTAGAGTTGCTGTTATTTTTCCTTGATGCTGGGCTGCATAACTGAGAAATGTGTTTCTCTCCTACCTGTTGGCTCCAGTGTGCTGTGTTTTCCTTCTTCTTACTACAAGTTGGGGAAATCAAGCATGGTCTCAATCTGCCTGAGGAGGAGATTCAAGGTGCCTGTGCCAGGAGCAAGCTGCATAGCCCTAAGTGGACACCAAGAAGAGAGAAAAATTTAGAAATAATGGAAATGAACTGGGTTCAGAGAAATGAAAACAGAACTGCCACTTTAAAAAAAATGTTTCTATTTAAGTACAATACAATACAAAGAATGGCATGTGGGTAGGCATTGAATACAGGTGGATTGAATGAAAAAGGAATGAAGAAATTAACCTCATTTAGGGTTTCAACTGGAACTAGGATTACAAACTCAGATGCCTTCAAGCCCATGCAGGTGGTATCAATGAGCCAGCAGACTGGGTGTGAGATACTAAGGAATGGTGGGCACTGTGATGAGCTAGTGAGTCCATGCTCCATCTGAAGGGGCAGCTATTGCTCAGGTCTACTTGACGATTTTGACTGATGCCACAAAGATAAACAGGCCCGGTGAGGTCACAACGTCCAATTTGTAGGGAAAAACAGAAATACAGATTTTTAAATGTGAAATATCTTGAGTTTTGTATTTTAGGATCTAATTTTAAAAATAAAACAAAATTTTGCACAGGTCACACAAGGCTAAAATCAAAGCCCATGTGAGAGGTCAGGATGGGCACATGGATGTCCAGCTTTTACCTGAGGTCTACTGCAACATCTTAACTTTCCAAGTGATAAAAAATGTCCAGAGGGCTGAAGCTGCCTTTGGGCAAAGACATTTGGTTCATTCATGGCACAGCTGGGATTTTAGGCATGCGCACCTTCCCTTTCACTTAAGACCTTTTAGTGTCACTTATGACCACTCTGCCACTGGCTGAATCTGATCCAGACCTGATTAAGTAACAGGATGGAAGCCAGCTAGACCTGCCTTCTATTGATCAGATTCCTGGGTCTCAAACTATATGTATAGAAAGCTTCATAATAAAAGGTGGAATGTTCTATTCTAACTGTTCATGTATAGCATAGAATAAGTTCTGGGTAATGCTGAGTGACTGAAATGTGATGGGTCCTCATATGAAATAAAACTGTTATTAAAGGTATCTGTGGGGGGCAGAGCAAGATGGCCGAATAGGAACAGCTCCAGTCTCCAACTCCCGGCCCAAGCGACACAGAAGACCAGTGATTTCTGCACTTTCAACTGAGGTACTGGGGTCATCTCACTGGGGAGTGCCAGAAAATCGGTGCTGGTCAGCTGCTGCAGCCCGACGAGCGAGAGCTGAAGCAGGGCGAGGCATTGCCTCACCTGGGAAGCACAAGGGGGAAGGGAATCCCTTTTCCTAGCCAGGCGAACTGACACACACAACACCTGGAAAATCGGGTAATTCCCACCCCAATACTGCGCTTTAAGGAAACGGGCACACCAGGAGACTATACCCACACCTGGCCGGGAGGGTCCCACGGCCACGGAGCCTCCCTCATTGCTAGCACAGCAGTCTGTGATCTAAACACAAGGCAGCAGCAAGGCTGGGGGAGGGGTGCCCGCCATTGCTGAGGCTTAAGTAGGTAAACAAAGCCGCTGGGAAGCTCAAACTGGGTGGAGCTCACAGCAGCTCAAGGAAACCTGCCTGTCTCTGTAGACTCCACCTCTGGGGACAGGGCACAGCTAAAAAACAACAGGGGAAGCAGCAGAGGCCTGTGCAGACGCGAACGACTCTGTCTGACAGCTTTGAAGAGAGCAGTGGATCTCCCAACACGGAGGTTGAGATCTGAGAACGGACAGACTGCCTGCTCAAGTGGGTCCCTGACCCCTGAGTAGCCTAACTGGGAGACATCCACCACTAGGGGCAGTCTGACACCCCACACCTCGCAGGGTGGAGTACACCCCTGAGAGGAAGCTTCCAAAGTAAGAATCAGACAGGTATACTCGCTGTTCAGCAATATTCTATCTTCTGCAACCTCTGCTGCTGATACCCAGGCAAACAGGGTCTGGAGTGGACCTCAAGCAATCTCCAACAGACTTACAGCTGAGGGTCCTATTAGAAGGAAAACTATCAAACAGGAAGAACACCTATACCAAAACCCCATCAGTACGTCACCATCATCAAAGACCAGAAGCAAATAAAACCACAAAGATGGGGGAGAAGCAGGGCAGAAAAGCTGGAAACTCAAAAAATAAGAGCGCATCTCCCCCTGCAAAGGAGCGCAGCTCATCGCCAACAACGGATCAAAGCTGGTCAGAGAATGACTTTGACGAGATGAGAGAAGAAGGCTTCAGTCCATCAAACTTCTCAGAGCTAAAGGAGGAATTATGTACCCAGCGCAAAGAAACTAAAAATCTTGAAAAAAGAGTGGAAGAATTGATAGCTAGATTAATTAATGCAGAGAAGGTCATAAATGAAATGACAGAGATGAAAACCATGACACGAGAAATATGTGACAAATCCACAAGCTTCAGTAACCGACTTGATCAACTGGAAGAAAGAGTATCAGCGATTGAGGATCAAATAAATGAAATGAAGCGAGAAGAGAAACCAAAAGAAAAAAGAAGAAAAAGAAATGAACAAAGCCTGCAAGAAGTATGGGATTATGTAAAAAGACCAAATCTGCGTCTGATTGGGGTGCCTGAAAGTGAGGGGGAAAATGGAACCAAGTTGGAAAACACTCTTCAGGACATCATCCAGGAGAACTCCCCCAACCTAGTAGGGCAAGCCAACATTCAAATTCAGGAAATACAGAGAACACCACAAAGATACTCCTCGAGAAGAGCAACTCCAAGACACATAATTGCCAGATTCACCAAAGTTGAAATGAAGGAAAAAATCCTAAGGGCAGCCAGAGAGAAAGGTCGGGCTACCCACAAAGGGAAGCCCATCAGACTGACAGCAGATCTCTCGGCAGAAACTCTACGAGCCAGAAGAGAGTGGGGGCCAATATTCAACATTCTTAAAGAATTTTCAACCCAGAATTTCATATCCAGCCAAACTAAGTTTCGTAAGTGAAGGAGAAAAAAGTCCTTTACAGATAAGCAAATGCTTAGAGATTTTGTCACCACCAGGCCTGCCTTACAAGAGACCCTGAAGGAAGCCCTAAACATGGAAAGGAACAACCAGTACCAGCCATTGCAAAAACATGCCAAAATGTAAAGACCATCGAGGCTAGGAAGAAACTGCATCAACTAACGAGCAAAATAACCAGTTAATATCATAATGGCAGGATCAAGCTCACACATAACAATATTAATCTTAAATGTTAATTGACTAAATGCTCCAATTAAAAGACACAGACTGGCAAACTGGATAAAGCGTCAAGACCCATCAGTCTGCTGTATTCAGGAGACCCATCTCACATGCAGAGACATACATAGGCTCAAAATAAAGGGATGGAGGAAGATCTACCAAGCAAATGGAGAACAAAAAAAAGCAGGGCTTGCAATCCTAGTCTCTGATAAAATAGACTTTAAACCATCAAAGATCAAAAGAGACAAAGAAGGCCATTACATAATGGTAAAGGGATCAATTCAACAGGAAGAGCTAACTATCCTAAATATACATGCACCCAGTACAGGAGCACCCAAATTCATAAAGCAAGTCCTTAGAGACTTACAAAGAGACTTAGACTCCCATACAATAATCATGGGAGACTTCAACACTCCACTGTCAACATTAGACAGATCAACGAGACAGAAAGTTAACAAGGATATCCAGGAATTGAACTCATCTCTGCACCAAGCGGACCTAATAGACATCTATAGAACTCTCCACCCCAAATCAACAGAATATACATTCTTCTCAGCACCACATTGCACTTATTCCAAAATTGACCGCATAATTGGAAGTAAAGCACTCCTTAGCAAATGTACAAGAACAGAAATTATAACAAACTGTCTCTCAGACCACAGTGCAATCAAACTAGAACTCAGGACTAAGAAACTCAATCAAAACCGCTCAACTACATGGAAACTGAACAACCTGCTCCTGAATGACTACTGGGTACATAACGAAATGAAGGCAGAAATAAAGATGTTCTTTGAAACCAATGAGAACAAAGATACAACATACCAGAATCTCTGGGACACATTTAAAGCAGTGTGTAGAGGGAAATTTATAGCACTAAATGCTCACAAGAGAAAGCTGGAAAGATCTAAAATGGACACTCTAACATCACAATTAAAAGAACTGGAGAAGCAAGAGCAAACACATTCAAAAGCTAGCAGAAGGCAAGAAATAACTAAGATCAGAGCAGAACTGAAGGAGATAGAGACACAAAAAACCCTCCAAAAAAATCAATGAATCCAGGAGTTGGTGTTTTGAAAAGATCAACAAAATTGACAGACCGCTAGCAAGACTAATAAAGAAGAAAAGAGAGAAGAATCAAGTAGACGCAATTAAAAATGATAAAGGGGATATCACCACCGACCCCACAGAAATACAAACTACCATCAGAGAATACTATAAACACCTCTACGCAAATCAACTAGAAAATCTAGAAGAAATGGATAATTTCCTGGACACGTACACTCTTCCAAGACTAAACCAGGAAGAAGTTGAATCCCTGAATAGACCAAGAGCAGGCTCTGAAATTGAGGCAATAATTAATAGCCTACCAACCAAAAAAAGTCCAGGACCAGATGGATTCACAGCTGAATTCTACCAGAGGTACAAAGAGGAGCTGGTACCATTCCTTCTGAAACGATTCCAATCAATTGAAAAAGAGGGAATCCTCCCTAACTCATTTTATGAGGCCAACATCATCCTGATACCAAAGCCTGGCAGAGACACAAGAAAAAAAGAGAATTTTAGACCAATATCCCTGATGAACATCGATGCAAAAATCCTCAATAAAATAATGGCAAACCGGATTCAGCAGCACATCAAAAAGCTTATCCACCATGATCAAGTGGGCTTCATCCCTGGGATGCAAGGCTGGTTCAACATTCGCAAATCAATAAACGTAATCCAGCATATAAACAGAACCAAAGACAAGAACCACATGATTATCTCAATAGATGCAGAAAAGGCTTTTGACAAAATTCAACAGCCCTTCATGCTAAAAACGCTCAATAAATTCGGTATTGATGGAACGTACCTCAAAATAATAAGAGCTATTTATGACAAACCCACAGCCAATATCATACTGAATGGGCAAAAACTGGAAACATTCCCTTTGAAAACTGGCACAAGACAGGGATGCCCTCTCTCACCACTCCTATTCAACATAGTGTTGGAAGTTCTGGCTAGGGCAGTCAGGCAAGAGAAAGAAATCAAGGGTATCCAGTTAGGAAAAGAAGAAGTCAAATTGTCCCTGTTTGCAGATGACATGATTGTATATTTAGAAAACCCCATTGTCTCAGCCCAAAATCTCCTTAAGCTGATAAGCAACTTCAGCAAAGTCTCAGGATATAAAATTAATGTGCAAAAATCACAAGCATTCTTATACACCAGTAACAGACAAACAGAGAGCCAAATCAGGAATGAACTTCCATTCACAATTGCTTCAAAGAGAATAAAATATCTAGGAATCCAACTTACAAGGGATGTAAAGGACCTCTTCAAGGAGAACTACAAACCACTGCTCAGTGAAATCAAAGAGGACACAAACAAATGGAAGAACATACCATGCTCATGGATAGGAAGAATCAATATCGTGAAAATGGCCATACTGCCCAAAGTTATTTATAGATTCAATGCCATCCCCATCAAGCTACCAATGAGTTTCTTCACAGAATTGGAAAAAACGGCTTTAAAGTTCATATGGAACCAAAAAAGAGCCCGCATTGCCAAGACAATCCTAAGTCAAAAGAACAAAGCTGGAGGCATCACGCTACCTGACTTCAAACTATACTACAAGGCTACAGTAACCAAAACAGCATGGTACTGGTACCAAAACAGAGATATAGACCAATGGAACAGAACAGAGTCCTCAGAAATCATACCACACATCTACAGCCATCTGATCTTTGACAAACCTGAGAGAAACAAGAAATGGGGAAAGGACTCCCTATTTAATAAATGGTGCTGGGAAAATTGGCTAGCCATAAGTAGAAAGCTGAAACTGGATCCTTTCCTTACTCCTTATACGAAAATTAATTCAAGATGGATTAGAGACTTAAATGTTAGACCTAATACCATAAAAACCCTAGAAGAAAACCTAGGTGGTACCATTCAGGACATAGGCATGGGCAAGGACTTCATGTCTAAAACACCAAAAGCAATGGCAGCAAAAGCCAAAATTGACAAATGGGATATGATTAAACTAAAGAGCTTCTGCACAGCAAAAGAAACTACCATCAGAGTGAACAGGCAACCTACAGAATGGGAGAAAAATTTTGCAATCTACTCATCTGACAAAGGGCTAATCTCCAGAATCTACAAAGAACTCAAACAAATTTATAAGAAAAAAACAACCCCATCAAAAAGTGGGCAAAGGATATGAACAGACATTTCTCAAAAGAAGGCATTCATGCAGCCAACAGACACATGAAAAAATGCTCATCATCACTGGCCATCAGAGAAATGCAAATCAAAACCACAATGAGATACCATCTCACACCAGTTAGAATGGCAATCATTCAAAAGTCAGGAAACAACAGGTGCTGGAGAGGATGTGGAGAAATAGGAACAGTTTTACACTGTTGGTGGGATTGTAAACTAGTTCAACCATTATGGAAAACAGTATGGCGATTCCTCAAGGATCTAGACCTAGATGTACCATATGACCCCGCCATCCCACCACTGGGTATATACCCAAAGGATTATAAATCATGCTGCTATAAAGACACATGCACACATATGTTTATTGCGGCACTATTCACAATAGCAAAGTCTTGGAATCAACCCAAATGTCCATCAGTGACAGACTGGATTAAGAAAATGTGGCACATATACACCATGGAATATTATGCAGCCATAAAAAAGGATGAGTTTGCATCCTTTGTAGGGACATGGATGCAGCTAGAAACCATCATTCTTAGCAAACTATCACAAGAACAGAAAACCAAACACCGCATGTTCTCACTCATAGGTGGGAACTGAACAATGACATCACTTGGACTCGGGAAGGGGAACATCACACATCGGGGCCTATCACTGGGGGGAGGGGGGAGGGATTGCATTGGGAGTTATACCTGATATAAATGACGAATTGATGGGTGCTGACGAGTTGATGGGGCAGCACACCAGCATGGCACAAGTATACATATGTAACAAACCGCACGTTATGCACATGTACACTAGAACTTAAAGTATAATAATAATAAAAAAAACACGTGCACAGTCTAATGGATTGACTGAACTGACCTTTCCCAGGAAGAAGCAACGTGATGTGATGCTAAGAGAAGTGGCTTGAATGGCAGGGCAACCTTGCCATGGGTTTGGACTGCACTGCACACCAGTTATAAGAACATGGGTGAGCCTCTGAGCCTCCAGACATTTGGCTCTACCTCCTGGATTCTGGTGATAATCATAGTGTAAGTAGAAATACATTTGTATGCCACCATGTTCTCCACAAAATCCAGTTATTACTATCAATGACTGTCACATAGCCCCAAAGCCAAGTATTCATCAACTCTTTGAAATGTCAGCATTATATTTGACACACTTATTCACGGGAACCTTCCCATACTTAACAACCGCTGTCCCTCTCCTGTCTGAATCATACTTTCTAATAGTTCTCAACAGTGCGCTTTATTAACAATTTAATTCAGCACTCCCATAGTTAGTTATAAGCCCAACTATGACTGCAGTTAATGGAAATTCTCCTTTATGGTGCATCTGCTGTGACATCTGTCTGGAACCCGTGGAGAGGATTCAGTGTTCACAAGCAAATTGAGTAATTACTATGTAATCACTGGTACATATTGTGTAGTCACTGGTTCGCTCTCAAAATTCATATCTTTGGGACATACTCAATATTAAAACCACCTGGGTTATTTCAAAATGGGCAAGTATGTTCTTAAAATGGCCAAAATAAGAATTTGAGGAAAACACTTGTGGCCAAAAAATTAGAGTATTATCTCCAGAAAGAGAGAAAGTGGTGCAGCGGGAAGAAATGAGAATGTGGAAAGGAGATATGAATAGAGTGAGAAAGAGATGGGAGGGATGCTTTAAAGCTGGATTACTAAGTGCCTTCTCAGTCATCTCATGAAATCTGTGACATTTTTGAGCCTCACTGGTTGGAGAAAACACCGAGAAATATAAATGAGGAAGAGAGATCAGAGATGCAAGATTTTACCTGTCTCAAGAAGAGCCCATCACTGGTGACAGCTATTTGGACTTTGGAAAACTGCAGCCTATGTAGAGAGGAGAGAAAATAATGACTCAAAAGACAGTGTCTAATAGTCCTTTATAATCACCTAGATTTACAGTGGTAAAACCTGAGACCGAATAGTTCGCTAAATGGTTATAAAACACAAATCTGTGGCACTCTCCAGACTCCCTTCTAAAAAGCCAGTCGACAGACAGTAGCTATATATTATATTGAGTGTGTAATGTATACAAGGTGAGATTCTTGAAATAAGACAAAATATAAATAAATAAGGCAGCAGCATGGCATCGTGGAAGGAAGGCTGACTATAGATTGTGGCTGACACTAGTTTGAATCCTGGCTCTCCTGAAGAGCCGTAGAGAGCTGCTGATGTTCAACCATTTTTAAGCTACGTTAATGACAATTTCATGTGCTTTCACCAAATGGAATTAGAAGTCTCTAAATACTCTGGGCTTCAGTTTCATTATTTCTAAAATTAAGGATGATAACTTGAGAATTACAGAAAATAGTTTCTGACACCAAGGTACTACACATTATTAGCAAGAGTAATATTGTTAACAAAAGTTGTAATTACCATATAAACACATGCCAGAAGAGGTGTAGAAACCTCCCACTGTCGATCCCCCAGCAAAATGACACCATTACTGTACAATGGGAATGGGGACGAGATAAGTCAATGCAGCAAAATCCAAAGTTATGAGAATCTCACTTTTAACCACCGTGTACTTAAAAATACAAATTTCACTAAACAGTTAATATGAGGACTTTCAATTAAATATGAGGACTCACTTGTTAAAGCAAAGGCATTTACATAACTATGCAAACAAATATATGTCCACTTTCTAAAACCAAAATTTTATGCTGAACACCCACCCTCAACAAATGCTCTATTAAAAATGAGTTACTATACAATTGCATTAACATCAAATGGTTAGATTTTTAACAGCAACGTGCTTTCCTAACAAACATGGTTCCTTCACGATCTTCAAAAGTTCTCTATAGGGGCAAGTGAGGATAGTGCAGTGTAGTAGTTAAATTTACAAAGCAATGTAAAGTAAAAATGTAGCCCAAACCAATCCATTACCTGAACATAGGTTCCTTCCTTTGGGGGAGGAGCGGCTGCACACAGCAGCATTAGAGATGACAGCAGGGAACGAGCCAGGGCCATTAGTCAGTTTGCTAAGTAGAAATGGGAAGCAAGTTCAATGGAGCAAAAAGGTTTCTGCTCTGCAGAGTTGATGGAGAGCAGTGTGATTGGTTTCTTAAGGGACAGGCAGACGGGCAATGTGAAATTTCTCCTCCCCTCACTGAACATGCCTGTTTATCAGAGATGATCACCACCTTAGATTACACATTATGCAAATGACCGTGGCAGTTTGGCACCTAATGCAGTCTCCCTGCCAGAGTTCAGGTTCACTCCCACTGTGGTCTGGGAAAAGTGAAAATAAACATGTCCCCCTTCCCTCCTTGGCTTCTTTGTCCTTGACATAAATTTAGATTCTTCCAAGCCCACAGCTCGGATGCTTAGCTATATGGCAGATGGCAGTATCTCCTGCAGAGGTTATGAATATGAAACTCGCAGGCTAGGAAATTAATGTAACAAAAACAAAAATAGAGGCCCTAGGGATTATTGCAGGTCATACAGTGAGTATCTCAGGGGAATTCAATTCCTTACGATTCGGAAAGATTCCAAAGATGTTTCAGTGATAATGAATCAGATGAAAATCACTCCCCAAGGTAGCTATTTCCTGATTTGCTCATTGAAAAATGACACTGGGCAATAACAGAAAAACTATGCGTGATGTAAATTCTTTTCTCCCACCATTGAAATGGGTGTGTCTTAACCTGGAGAAAGGAAGACTGAAAGTTACCTATCTATCTAAACATAAGTACTATAAAAAGATAATTGCTTGGACCAAGTCCCAAAATAAAATTGGAAGATACGTGCTAAAACTATATAAATAGCTATTCTATCCATGGAAAACTGACATCTTTAAGTAAATGTGATCAGATCTGAGTACAGATTCCCAAAGGAAATACTGGAAACTCCTGCTGGAATTCCTAAGATACATCTGTATCTAAGGTGCTGTTACCCCTAGAGTAGATAATTGTCCTAAATTATCTCTAAGACTACTTTGAACACTGAAATTTGAGGTGTAAGGATAAAATCAGAATTTTTGATTAAAAAAAAAAACAAGCTCAATGTTGGATTTCTGTATCAGTGAGGAGTAGAATTCTATTGCAGAGTAGATTATTATCTAAAAAAGGAACTTTGCTGCACAAAATAGGGTGTGCTGGTCTGTATTTCAAAAATTGTCTTTAACAAAGGGCAGAGCTCAAAAATAAACAGAATGAGATCAGAGCTGTGGTGTTCCTGTGGGTCATCATGTCTTTATACTCAGATTAAAAGAAGCCTCCACTTTGTATCATGAAGACTGGGTACATGTAACAGTCTTCTGTATAAACACCTGTGCCTACAGTAGAAAATTTAAGCTTGAAGTTAATAATAAATAGCACCCAAATGGAACCTAGGTTTTTCCTTATAAAAAGCCAGCAGTGTCTGAATAATGGTTCCCTTATTGTGCATCTTTTGTAAGGTCATAAAATGAGAAGATGGAGAAAGACTGGCTTATCCTGGCTTGTCCGTCCTTGAAAGCCATTGTGGTCTCTTTTCCAGAAGATGACAAGTCTCCTAATAGCAACTTCAGTTCTAGGTTACATTCTGCAGGCTCTTTTACTTTGGTTACAAATCGTTAGACTTTCTACAAATGTTCTCCCCGTAAGATATAGTAATAAAGTTTCTAGGCCGGGCACAGTGGCTCACGCCTGTAATCCAGCACTTTGGGAGGCCAAAGCAGGTGGATCACCTGAGGTCAGGAGTTTGAGACCAGCCTGGCCAATATGGTGAAACCCTGTCTCCACTAAAAATACAATTGGCAGGGCGCAGTGCCGCACACCTGTAATCCCAGCTACTCAGGAGGCTGAAGCAGAAGAATTGCTTGAACCGAGCAGGTGGAGGTTGCAATGAGCCGAGATTGCAACGCTGCACTCTAGACTAGGCAACAAAGCAAAACTCTATCTCAAAAAAAAAAAAAGTTTCTAAACTAATACAGTCAGAAATATGTCGAGATCCTCTGATGCAAGCACTGTGCCCAAGGAGAGGGCTGACATTTTTATGCAAGCTAAGAAACTCTGCCTCTTACACCTTGTCATTAATTTCACTGAGAATGACAACTTGATAGACATGCCTATGTGATAGTCATAACCTCCTTGAAAGGCTTTTTTGAAAAGCCATTCAAGGGCCACCTCCTGCTCCACGGTGTTAGAGCACAATACAGGTGAGCACAACATGCTCAGCATTACAACAGGAAGGTCGACTTTCTGGTTCCTCACATCTGACATTTTAATCATTGTGACCACCTCAGGGTCTAAATGGAGACCCAAAATTTGGGTTGGTGCCTTTCTATGCCTTTGGGCCAATAAAGACAATGGGATTAAACCTCCTATTTCACAAATTCTCCAGAGATACTGAGATTATATATATACTCTTTCACATTCTCCAGTTAGCAAACCCGGCTGCAATGATATAGCCACACTTGCCTGAGCAGCATCTGTGAAATATACAAATGAAATGTATCAACCACCTAATGAGGATAGAAGGCCCCTTCCAGCCTACCCCTTCTCCTAAGAGAGTAAGGAGCACATTCCAGGCTGGTTTTTTTTAGCCGGAAGCCACTGAACCATGCTCCTCATTAGGAAAGTAAAATGCCCAGACCAAGATACTAGAAATCAGAATGGTTACAGTGAATATAGCTTTTCAGACTCTGTATTTGCCAAGTGACTATTTCAGGGAAAGGGGAAAATAAGGTTAACCACGGGAAATAATGATAGAAAGACTAATATGTTTGAGTAACTTTTCATACAATAATGTGCTTCCTTTAAAATAATAAAAATTTTTGCTTGTTATTTGCTTCAACACCAGTACCTATTAACTTGACTTCATCCAGATTTTTAAGCACTTTATTAGAATGTGGTTTAGCATAAATATTAACGAAGCTGAAAAAAGACCAAATAAATTAAAATGTATTCCCTGAACTGGGCTATATAAAGACACATATTATTACAAAAGTTACTTTTCACTTATTATGGTAGGGACCTATTTTATCATATTTTATCATATTTTCCAGACAATAAAAGCCAATGGTCAAAACAAAGCAAAATAGAAACACATGAGGTCTCTCCAGTTCTTTAGATTTGAGCCTGAATTTAAAATCCTAGAGGGAAGTAGCAACCACAAACTTTCAGTTACCCATGCTGCTGCATGGCCAAGTAAAACTCCCCTGCAATTGCCTTTTGACTCTGGCAATTCTTTCCCACATCTGTTCAAGCTGAGCCATGCATGTTCACGTTTCATACTTACTTCTATGTCATTATTTCATCAGTTTCTGTAGAATGTGTACTGAAATAAATCATAAGTGACTACTGTTTAGACTTCAACTCCTTAGAGGACAGGAGCACACGCACTTAGTAGAGACAATAGTAATAACAGCACCTAGATTGCTAATAAGTTGTATTAAACATTTAACTGTATGTATAATTTTCTTTAAATGTTAAAATTAATAATATTAATATTTGGCTGGGCGCAGTGGCTTACACCCGTAATCCCAGCACTTTGAGAAGCTGAGGCAGGAGGATCGCTTAAGCTCAGGAATTTGAGACCAGCCTGGGCAACATAACAAAACTCTGTCTCTACAAAAACATACAAAATTAGCCAGTTGTGGTGGCACACACCTGTAGTCCCAACTGCTTGGAAGGCTGAGGCGGGAGGATTACTTGAGCCCAGGAGGTAGAGGTTGCAGTGAGTAGTGATCATGCCACTGTATTCCAGCCTGCACCACAGACCCTGAATCAATAATCATAATATGTATTAAACACTATTACATGCCAAGGCTGGTATTAAGTGCCTTTCTGACATTTATTTCTTTCAGTTTCATGAACCTGAAATAGGCACACTTTTCCCATGTTGAAACTGAAGAAATGATTGCAGAGCATGATACAGCTAGTAAATGGCAGAATTTGAACCCAGGATGCCCGATCACATGGTCTGTAGTTTTAGCAATTCACAATACTGCCTCTTGGAATACGTCCCTTAACAAATGGTCTTCAGAATTACTGACAAAATTAAAAATCCTGATAAGTAAAAAATAAAAGCTTGTAGCTGTAAATTTTCGTAAATATTTGACACTTAGAGAAAGCTGATATATTTTTAGTCTAATTTGACTGCCTTTATGTGAAAGATTATTTCAAGACACTTCACAATTCAGGAAAGTAAGATGAAAGGAAATCAAGATGACATACCTGGAATAGAGCTCCATTTAGACCAGGGAAATACAGCCTGCCAGACTCCATCATGCCACACTTGACCAGATGCCCAGAAGGACCTCTGTGGTGAACCCCAGATAGGAATCCTCAGTGCTTGGCAGTCAGGTGAAATCATTATTCTATTGGCTAATCAGACAGACTGCCAGGATTGCTGATTTCAGCCTCTTAATAACTGCCGCTGTAGTGCTGGAGACACTACCTTGGATAGAGGTGATGTGTCTTTGTCATTCCACGACAAGCTCTGAAATAAATAACCTGTAAGACTTCAAACCAAACATGGTACTGTCTTATGCTGCCACCCTAAAGACCCCCGATCGCACACTATTGTCATCCTAACATCAGCAGGGTTGACTTAGTGCTGTTCTGTGTTCTTGACCCATAAATTGCAGATTTCAATTGCCTGTATTGTTCCTCTGAAATATTAGTGGCCTGGGAAAATGTTGTAGTTGCAGAATGATGAGCCAGGTTGGGAAGTTATGACTTTCAGTGGCACTATGAGTATGATTTGAGTCCTCCAGAGAGCAGATCATTGTTAATGCCTTTGTTATCTGACACCACAACTGAGTCATGTGAAGTTTCTAGGACAAGGCTTTATAGAACCAAGAACGATGTCATATGTCCCAATATTCATACCTCTGGATTCTCTGAGAATGCTAACAGAGTAAATGTGGAAGAATAGGAAGCCTATTAGACTAAATATCTAATAACAGTGGAGAGATGTTTACATGATTGGAACATGGCAGTCATTGAAAATGAATGGCACCAGAGTACATAGTCAAATGCAAAAGGGTTGATGATGCTTGCTAAGTGGGGGAAAAGCACATGAAAATCTGCAGACTACATGATCCCATATTAATAAATGAAAATATGTAAGAGGAGGCGAGGATCATCATGGTGGACAGGAGGCAGGACTAGACTGCAGCTCCACACAGAGCAGCATGCAGAGGCTCACATTATGAATTTTAGCTCCAGATCGACTGCAAGAACAAACCAGAAATCCTGAGAGGACCCACAGACCCTCTGAAGGAAGTGGACTGCTCCTGCAGGACCCGGGAGACACCCGAAGTACTATGAGTCCCCCAACTGTGGTAGTGTGAAAGGGAGACCCTCCTCTCCCAAACACACACCTCTACTGGACAAACTAAAGGTCTGTTTCAGACCTTACCTGGATCAGAGTCAATTTAGAGAGGCTGGTGAAATACAGGTGTAGAGGAAGGAGCAGAAAGGCCTTGGGAGCTCGCTGGGTCCCCAAACAGGCCATTCCTGCCGGGCACCATGAGGATCCATCAAGAGGGCAGCCAGAGGAGCAGGGGGTAAAAGTCCACAGAAAGAAAGAAATCTCTAGCTGAACTGTGTACCAATTTGAATGGGGCGAGAAGCCTCCTAGCCAGAACTCAGGGGAAGGCGCAAATCCAGTATGCACACTCCACAGGCAGGGGAAGAACCAAGCCCTATTCTTTCCCAGTTGGGAGGCAGGTAGCCTGGGGCAGGTTTTCAAGCCTGGCTTGCCCTCTGCCTGGAAACAGACTGGAGGCTATTGGGGGGCACAGTGGGAGTGTGACTGGCCCTTTGGTTTGCATGGGAGCTGGGCAAAGCCTGTGACTGCTGGCTTTGCCCCACTTCCCTGACAACCTGCGTGACTCAGCAGAGACAGCCATAATCCTCCTAGGTACACAACTCCAATGACCTGAGAATCTCACCCCCATCCTCCACAGCAACCACATTAACACCTGCCCAAGGAGAGTCTGAGTTCAGACACACCTCGCCCTGTCCCCACCTGGTGCTCCTTCCCTACCCACCCTGGTAGCCGAAGACGAAGAGCATATAATCTTGGGAGTTCTAGGTCCCAGCCAGCACCAGTTCCTCTCCATAAAACCACAGCTGGTGCTCTCTGGAAAGCACCACCTCCTGGCAGGAGTCCAGCCAGCTACAAAAATAGAGCATTAAACCACCAAACCTAAGAACCATCACAGAGTCCATTGCACCCCCCAGCCACCTCCACCAGAACAGGTGCTGGTATCCACATCTGGAAGACCCATAGACGATTCATATCACAGGACTCTGTGCAGACAACACCCAGTACCCGCCTGGAGTCAGGTAGATTTACTGGGTGGCTAGACCCAGAAAAGAGACAACATCCACTGCATTTTGGCTCACAGAAAGCCACATGCATAGGAAAAGTGGGGAGTACTACATCAAGGGAACATCCTGTGTGACAAAAGAATCTGAACAACAGCCTTCAGCCCTAGATCGTCCCTCTGACAGAGCCTTCCTAAATGAGAAGGAACCAGAAAAGTAATCCTGGTAATATGACAAAACAAGGCTCTTTAACATCCCCCACCACCACCACCAAAATCACACTAGTTCACCAGCAATGGATCCAAACGAAGAAGAAATCCCTGATTTACCTGAAAAAGAATTCAGGAGGTTAACTAGGGAAGCACCAGAGAAAGTCAAAGCTCAATGCAAGGAAATCAAAAAACAATAAAAGTGAAGGGAGAATTATTCAAGGAAATAGATAACTTAAAGAGAAAACAATCAAAAATTCAGGAAACATTGGACACAATTATAGAAATGCAAAATGCTCTGGAAAGTGTAACCAATAGAACTGAACAAGTAGAAGAGAAATTCAGAGCTCGAAGACAAGGTCATTGAATTAACCCAATCCAACAAAGTCAAAGAAAAAAGAATAAGAAAATATGAACAAAGTCTCCAGGAAGTCTGGGATTATGTTAAATGACCAACCCTAAGAATAATCGGTGTTCCTAAAGAAGAAGAGAATTCTAAAAGCTTGGAAAACGTATTTGGGAGAATAATTGAGGAAAACTTCCCCGCCTGGCTAGAGACTTAGACACCCAAATACAAGAAGCACAAAGAACTCCTGGGAAATTCATTGCAGAAAGATCATCACCTAGACACATTGTCATCAGGTTAGCTAAAGCTAAGACAAAGGAAAGAATGTTAAGAAATGTGAGAAGCACCAGGTAACCTGTAAAGGAAAACCTATCAGAATAATAGCAGATTTCTCCGCAGAAACCCTACAAGCTAGAAGGGATTGGAACCCTATCTTCAGCCTCCTTAAACAAAACAATCATCACTCAAGGATTTTGTATCCAGTGAAACTAAGCATCATATATGAAGGAAAGATACAGTCTCTTTCAGACAAACAAATGCTGAGAGAATTCACCACTACCAAGCCACCACTATGAGAACTGCTAAAAGAAGTTCTGTATCTTGAAACCAATCCTATAAACACATCAAAACAGAACCTTTTTCACACAGAACCTATAAAACAAAAATATAATTTGAAAAGCAAAAACAAAAAGCAAAGTACACAGGCAACAAAGAGCACAATAAATGCAATGGTGCCTCACATTTCAATACTAACATTGAATGTGAATGGCCTAAATCCTCCACTTAAAAGATACAGAACCACACAATGGATAAGAACTCACCAACCAACTATCTGGTATCTTCAGGAGACTCACCTAACACATACGGACTCACATAAACTTAAAGTAAAGGGGTGGAAAAAGGCATTTCATGCAAATGGACACCAAAAATGAGCAGGACTAGCTATTCTTACATCAGACAAAACAAACATTAAAGCAACAGCAGTTAAAAGAGACAAAGAGAGACACTATATAATGGTAAAAGGCCTTGTCCAACAGGAAAATATCACAATCCTAAACATATATGCAGCTATCACTGGAGATCCCAAATTTATAAAACAATTGCTAGTATACCTAAGAAATGAGATAGACAGCAACACAATAATCATGGGGGATTTCAATACTCACTGACAGCACTAGACAGGTCATCAAGACAGAAAGTCGAGAAGAAACAATGGATTTAAACTATACCTTGGAACAAAAACAGAACATTTCATCCAACAACCACAGAATACACATTCTATTCAATGGCACATGGAACTTTCTCCAAGATAGATCATATGATAGACCATACAATGAGCCTCAATAAATTTAAGACAGCTGAAATTATATCGAGCACTCTCTCAGACCACAGAGGAATAAAACTGGAAATTAACTCCAAAAGGAACCTTCAAAACTGTGCAAATACACGGAAATTAAATAACCTGCTCCTGAATGAGCACTGGGTCAAAATTAAATCAAAAAAGAAATTTAAAAATTCATTAAACTGAACGACAATAATGACACAACCTACCAAAACCTCTGGAATACAGCAAAAACGGTGCTAAGAGGAAAGTTCATAGCCCTAAACGTCTATACATCAAAAAGACTGAAAGTGCACAAACTGACATTCTAAGGTCACACTTCAAGGAACTAGAGAAACAAGAACAAACCAAACCCAAACCCACCAGAAGAAAGGAAATAACCAAGATCAGAGCAGAACTAAGTGAAACTGAAACAAATAAAAAAAAAAAAAGACAAAAAATAAGTGAAGCAAAAAACTGGCTTTTTCAAAATATAAAATTGATAGACTATTAACAAGATTAACCAAGAAAAGAAGAGAGAAAATCCAAATAACCTCACTAAGAAATGAAACAGGAGATATTACAACTCACACCACCGAAATACAAAAGATCATTCAAGGCTACTATGAACACCTTTGCACACATAAACTAGAAAACCTAGAAGAGATGGATAAATTCCTGGAAAAATACAACCCTCCTAGCTTAAATCAGGAAGAATTAGATACCCTGAACAGACCAATAACAAGCAGCAAAATTAAAATGGTAATTTAAATATTACCAATAAAAAAGAAATCCAGGATCAAATAGATTCTCAGCAGAATTCTACCAGACATTCAAAGCAGAATTGGCAGCAATCCTTTTGACACTATTGCATAAGATACAGACAGAAGGAACCCTCCCTAATTCATTCTATGAAGCCAGCATCACCCTAATACCCAAACCAGGAAAGGACATAACCAAAAAAAGAAAACTACAGACCTATATCCTTGATGAACATAGATTCTAAAATCCTTAACAAAATACAAGCTAACCAAATCCAACAACATATCAAAAAAGGTAATCCACCATGATCAAGTAGGTTTCATACCAGGGATGCAAGAATGGTTTAACATATGCAAGTCAATAAATGTGATACACCACATGGACAGAATTAAAAACAAAATTCACATGATGATCTCAATAGGTGCAGAAAAAGCATTTGACAAAATCCAGCATCTCTTTATGATTAAAACTCTCAGCAAAATCGGCATATAAGGGACATACCTCAGGTGTAATAAGGTGTAATAAAAGTCACCTATGACAAACCCACCACCAACATAATACTGAATGGGGAAAAGTTGAAAGCATTCCCTCTCAGAACTGGAACAAGACAAGGATGCCCACTCTTACCACTCCTCTTCAACATAGTACTGGAAATCCTAGCCAGACAAGAGAAAAAAATAAAGGGCATCCAAATTGGTAAAGAGGAAGTCAAACTGTCATTATTTGCTGCTGATACATTGTTTACCTTGAAAACCCTAAAGTCTCCTCCAGAAAGCTCCTGGAACTGATGAAAGAATTCAGCAAAGATTCTGGATACAAGATTAATGTACATGAATCAGTAGCTCTTCCATACACCAAGAGCAACCAAGTGGAGAATCAAATCAAGAACTCAACCCCTTTACAATAGCTGCAAAAAAATAAAAAATAAAATACTTAGGAATATACCTAACCAAGGAGTCAAAAGACCTCTACAAGGAAAACTATGAAACCCTGCTGAAAGAAATCACAGACAACACGAACAAACGGAAACACAATGGATGGGTAGAATCAATATTGTGAAAATGACCATACTGACAAAAGCAATCTACAAATTCAACACAATCCCCATCAAAATACCACCATCATTCTTCACAGAATTGGAAAAAAACAAATCTAAAATTCACATGGAACAAAAGACGAGCCCGCATAGACAAAGCAAGACTAAGCAAAAAGAACAAATCTGGAGGCATCACACAACCTGATTTCAAACAATACTATAAGGCCATAGTTACCAAAACAGCATGGTGCTGGTATAAAAATAGGCACAGAGACCAATAAACAGAATAGAGAACCCAGAAATACACCCAAATACTTACAGCCAACTGATCTTCAACAAAGCAAACAAAAACATGAAGTGAGGAAAGGACTCCCTTTTCAACAAATGGTGCTGGGATAATTGGCAAACCACATGTAGGAGAACAAAACGGGATACTCATCTCTCACCTTATACAAAAATCAGCTCAAGATGAATTAAGGACTTAAACCTAAGACCTGAAACTATAAAAATTCTAGAAGATAACATTGGAAAACTCTTCTAGACATTGACTTAGGCAAGGATTTCATGACCAAGAACCCAAAAGCAAATTCAATAAAAGCAAAGATAAATCACTGGGACCTAATTAAACTAAAGAGCTTTTGCACAACAAAAAGAAGAGTCAGCAGAGTAAACTGACAACCCACAGGGTGGGAGAAAATCTTCACAATCTATATATCTGACAAAGGACTAATATCCAGAATCTACAACAAACTCAAACAAATCGGTAAGAAAAAAATCAAACAATCCCACAAAAAGTGGGCTAAGGACATGCATAGACAGTTCTCAAAAGAAGGTATCCATATGGCCAACAAACATGAAAAAAATGCTCAACATCACTAATGATCAGGGAAATGCAAATCAGAACCACAATGTCATACCACCTTACCCCTGCAAAAATGGCCATAATCAAAAAATAGTAGATGTTGGCATGGATGCCGTGATCAGGGAACACTTCTGCACTGCTTGTGGGAATGTAAACTGGTACAGCCACTATGGAAAACAGTGTGGAGATTCCTTAAAGAACTAAAAGTAGAACTACCATTTGATCCAGCAATCCCACTACTGGGTATCTACCCAGAAGAAAAGAAGTCATTGTATGAAAAAAGGTATTTGTACATGCATGTTTATAGCAGCACATTTCACAATTGCAAAGATCGTGGAACCAACCCAGATGCCCATCAATCAAGGAATGGATAAAGAAACTGTGATATTGGAGACTATTATTCTAAAGGAAATAACTCAGGAATGGAAAACCAAAGATCATATGTGCTCACTGATATGTGGGAGCTAAGCTATAAGGCTGTAAAGGCATAAGAATGATACAGTGGATTTTGGGGACTTGGGGGGAAGAGTGGGAGGGGGCCAAGGGATAAAAGACTACAAATATGGTGTAGTGTATATTGCTTGGGTGATGGGTGCACCAAAATCTCACAAATCACCACTAAAGAACTTACTCATGTATCCAAATACCACCTGTACTCCAATAACTTATGGAAAAATAATTAATAAATAAATACAAAAAATAAATAAATGAAAATATATAAGATACAAAAAAAGCAAATATCTACATCTACTTGTCAATAGTGCCTATATATACTTGATAGGATTATGAGTGATTTTTATTTTCTTCTTTTTGTTTTTATCCTTTAGATTTTCTGTTTTTGAGCATGCATCATTTTTGTAATACTAAAACAAAAGCTTTCTCAAAGGCAATAAAGTCTTCAAAGACACTGTCAGAGAGACATTTAAAAAATTAAGAATAATAAGCTGCTAAATTTACAAGAATTAAAAAATATATACATATGATTATGTTTACCCCATAAGGCAAACCAAAAGGTGGTAACCAGCCCCACATTTTATTAGATCTCTTGTTTAAAAAGCAAAAAACACAATAACACAAAAGTGATGATAGTCATTTACAATTCCAAAAAGGAAGTCACGGAACATCTTAACTGTCCACTAGGGCATGACACCCCAAACTGTCTTCTCAAGAAGCTGTGAGTAAAAACAAAAATCTGTGAGCCATGTTATGTCTCTGTCTTGAGTTTCTCAAAGGAATGGATCATATTAAAGACTCTAAGCAGTCTTTCAATAAATAAATCTGATGAACATTGTTTAACTCATTGTTTCTACCCATCAGCACCTCACTACCCAAAGTAATAAGAATATTGGAATACACTCTGGCTATAAGGAAGCACTTAGAAAATCTTCTGTGTTACTTCTACTGAGCATTTATTTATGTGCTTAGCTCTCCAGCCCAAGTAGAAGATAAATAATAATCCTGATTTCTGACAATTGTTCCAGGAACCATCCCCTAGAGTTCCTCAGGGACCCAGAAGCATTGGCACTTCTCTACTAGCCTTCTGAGACTGACATGTGCCTGGGGAGACACGGAGCACATTATTGCTGTTGTGCATCATGCTTTGAAAACTTTCCAGTTGCTGGAGAGTTATTCTTCGCCCCACTCCTATTACCCAGAAATGCAATTTGTTCTCTTCAGTCTGGCAGTGAATAGCCTATGTAAAGAGTTTTCAAGCATATTAAAACCAACTTACCAATAGCTCTGCTGATAACTTCCTGGAAGGGCAATTTTGGCAGTGAAGTTATGTTGTCTTCAAACTTTTCAATGTGTATATTCTTATCAGTAGCTTGGGTGTGACATGAGGTAAAGCATCTTGTTAGGAGATTTCAGAGAAGAACATAGCACAGCAGCTATGGCAAATAATGACTGTGGCTATGGTCACCCAAGGTGAAAAGCACCATTTGCATCACTTTATCACTCCTTAGAGACGCAATTTACACATTACTGCTCTTACTGGACAAGATGGATATAATCACAAATGACCTACCACAACAGCAAATCAGAAATTTATTAAAAATCAGCTCAGAAAGACATTTAGGAAAGAATAATTCAAGGATTTGACAGTTGACAACCTGTGAAAAACTTTGAAAAATATTCATCACAGAAAAGATTCAGATTTTGTATTAGGTTTCCCAAGTGTCTCTTTTATTCATGATGGTGTGTGTGTGTGTGTGCGCGCGTGTGTGCGCGTGTGTGCACACGTGCTTATCGTCTTCCACTAGGATTATTTTCCTAAACACAGGAACTTTTATTTTATTGGAAGATTTATTTTTAATCTAGAAACGTAATGAAGTTATATGAGTTCAAGAATTAAATCAGAGGCAGAAATTTGCCTTGAATGGCACAATAAAAAGGACTAGGCATGGGAAAAGATACTGTATACTCAAAATATGAATATAAAACATCTTTTAATACACCTTTCTAGCGCATCACATAAATACTTACTCTACAATATAGTCCACTTTTCTATGATATCTTAGCAGAGGACTCTTGTTGAAGTTAATACTGGATGATGAATTACTGTTTTGGGCTATCTGGAAGCCATTTACTCTAATTATTTCTTCTTCAACAATGTTTCTTGCACTGTGCTAGTATGCTAAGGCAAATATGATAAAGATAGAAATAGTAATGAGAGTGACAAAAATAATGATAAAAACCACATTAAATCTTTGCCCTTACAGAGGTTAAAGTTTATCGAAGAGTCACAGTTCGAAGCAGTTGAAAAATTAACCTATTGTTTTCCCATTTGATGTAAGGAAACAGTCAACCTAAAATACAATCAATTGTAAAGCTACAAAGGATTACTGAAGGAAACAATGATGTAGGTATAGTGAAGGAAAAAAATTCAGATGATCAAAACCTCCCTTCGCATTCTCAATTTCAACTTTATTCTACCATGAATCCAGCATTGTCTCATACTAGACAGCTCCCTACTCTGGAAATAAATCAAATAATTTAACATCTTTATGTCTTAGCAAATATTCTTACCTTACCGTTGAATGTCTCTCCCACACAATCGATTTTTCTCCTATTGAGACTTCTCTATTTATTTTTTTGAGAACCAAGTCAAATATTGTCTCTTCCAAGAATCTAACACAATTACCCTTATCAATAATTAACTATTTCAATTGTAGTATCATACAAGTGGTACTGTTTATGATTCCTTATTTTTTCCCACATAGATTATAGTTAATACAACTTGAAGCTCCTGAATGGTAGGAAATTTGCATTTTCATTTGTGTATTTATTATAATGTTAATAAATGTTAGTAGTGGGATTATCAAATATGATGAATTAATAAATGCAAACAAAAGCATAGTGGTTTTCAGTACCAAAAAGTGGAAAGAGAATAATAAGTTGTCAGCATGTCTCCAGACTCACCAACAGGCACATGTATGTTGGCACATGTAATTATAAATACAAATTAACACATCACAATAAATGAACCAAATAAATTCTCAGCAATTTTTGAGAGTACATTTATGGTGGCCTACTTTAAAATGAAGATTCTGTGGTTTTCAGTTCCCTGAGAGAGATAATCAGTTGTCATCCAGGACAAGCTCACAAGAGGGCCACGTGACATCCAGTCAAAAGACACATGCCATTTTTAGACAATATGAAAAGAGAAAATAGGGTTTTCAGATATAATCTTCAATTCAAAGTGCTGCTTCTCACATGGGCAATGCTAAGTAGCATTTTCCAGGATGAGCACAGTAGGGATTGATTGATTTAGTTTATGGTGGTTGATATTTTTCTTGGACAATGCCAAAATGACCAGCAATTAATAATAGCCAAAATTAAACTCTGTGCCATACTAAAGTTTATGATTTACCTCACAGCCAGCCTGTAAATTAAATTATCTTCATCTCATTTTATACTTAAAGAAATAGAGACAATGGTGTATGGCTAAGGGTTGTAAACAAGGGAATCTACTCAACCAGGCTAAGGAGAAAGGGATTTATCAAAAATTGTCAAGGAGCTCGTGGAATCTCTTGAAGGGCTTGACCTGTATTTATTAACTAACCAGCCAGAATGACATGGCCATGAACAATGCAGCCGAAAACGTACCTGATAATTCTTTGGAGTTGTTTTAGTGGACACATTATTGCTTCTATTGCCTTTACTCACAACTGTGATGTTTACATTTGGAGGCCACAAATTCTATCATAGCTGCTTCAGTAGCACCAGGGACCTTAATCACTCCATGTGTTTTCTGGAGCATCCAAATAACCAGAAAACATCTCATGCTGCTCCCTTCTCCATCTGTGTCTTGCCCAGAGGTATCCGATGGGTGGAAACTAGGTCATTTCCCTTTATCCTAGTTGTAAAGGAGCCTGGGAGACTTCATTATGGATGTCAGTTTCTTTTACAACTGGCCCATTTCCAGGAAGAAAAGCTAAGGGGGAATTGAAACAGGAGATGAGTTGGCTAAACTGCCAAATCTGCCATAAGTGGAGAATTTATTGACCATAGTCACATCACTAGTAAGGGGCAGAGCCTTCGGATGCCATCTCTTAGGTTCTTCCCAAGATAAAATGAGTGCCTCGTTGTAGTAGAGATGAGCAGCTCAACTGGCTCTCAGAGCTTAATAGAAATATACCTTAAAAGCAACTGTTGCCTTTTTTTTTTTTTTTTTTTTTTTTTTTTGAGACAAGAGTCTCACTCTGTCACCCAGGCTGGAGTGCAGTGGCGCGATCTCGGCTCACCGCAAGCTCTGCCCCCCAGGTTCACACCATTCTCCTGCCTCTGCCTCCTGAGTAGCTGGGACTACAGGCACCCACCACCATGCCTGGCTAATTTTTTTGTATTTTTAGTAGAGACGGGGTTTCATCATATTAGCCAGGATGCTCTCAATCTCCTGACCTCATGATCCGCCTGCCTCAGCCTCCCAAAGTGCTGGGATTACAGGCATGAGCCACCGCGCCCAGCCAACTGTTGCCTTTTAACCTGGGATTGCATGAACTGCAAGTGTCATTACTGGTTTGGCTTTGTAGATATCTTAATATTGTTAAGGAAGTAGCCCAGTGAATGTGGATGAATTCTTCATCCTCTGTCCAGTTTTCATTTAAAAATACTAGCACACCTACATTTTGAAACTGAGAAGCTCAGAGCTAGATGAACCCTTAAGCCAAGGTGAAGTGCACAGCAGCTTGAGTACATTTTCCCTACCTCTCACATTAATTGATGGATAATTAAAGGAAATAAGAAAATAAATTTGACTCTGACAACCATGTAAAAAGTGAAATGCAGAATACGGTGTATAGACCTACACATTACAGTTTGATAGACTAGTGTTCAAATCCAGGTTAAATCACTCATTAGCTATATAAAGCTGGGGCAAGTTGCTTAACCTCTCCAGGCCTCAGTTTTCTCTTCTGTAAAATGGGAACCATGCCTACTTCTTAGTAGAAGTAATTATTAGTGAGATTGTATGCATTGCTTATAAAGCACTTTATAGAATGTCACATATAGAAGGTATTGATTAAATAGAAATTACTGTTTAACATTACTTTATAAGAAATAATTACTAAATGACATAACATTGATTTAACAAGTCTTTAAAAATATGTGCTCTAGTAATCCATTCAGCTATGAAAATGATTACCTGTTGAATATACAGATATACAAAATGGCAAGTGAGATATTTTTCCTTTGATTTCTGATAGTATGTATGGTTTCATGTGTTTAAAACAAGGACTATTTTCTTTTACAACTGACCTGTTTCCAGTCACATTTAGAGACCTTCTCTAGATTCTACTTCTACCAAACTTTCAAACTGTCTGATGGACTTTCAAATTATATACTAAGGGAAAGGGAAAGCAAATAGCTTGGAATTTCTTAGAAAAAACATCTATACCATCTGTTCAGAATTTACTGAAGAAATGACTATTAAAATGTCATTTCTTTAATAGTCTTTAAAAAGAAAAATAGCTTCAGAATTTCATGGAAAGTCATCTCTAAAGGGCCAAGTAAAAACATCCTTTGAATGGGACTTTACAACATTTTAACAATTTCAGAAACAGGCTGACATCTAAAATATAAAGAAAAATAAAACTCACATCTATGTCGGTGAACAAAAACTGCAGAATTGTTTTTTGACCTTTTGTTGTCATTAGCAAAACTTGTCCTATATGCCTACTAAGTTTGTCTATGATACAAACATCCCAGTCCAAGAAATTTAACTCAAAACACTCGTGTTCTAAAACATGTTTCCTATTTAAGAAAAACAAGAGCAAAAAGCAGAAGGAAACCAAACTTCTCCTTCCTTTGGTATAAACTTACATTTGTACCATTTAAGAGAGCAAGAAAGCAGTGCTGAAAATGTGCAGGGCTCTAAAGTGCATTGGTCTCTGATCCACCTTTCTGGTGAACATAGCTGGAGAGTCAATAGCAGAAGTCTTATTCTCAAGAGCATGAGTACTCCATGCTGATGAGCCTGGAAGGAGGGCTGAGCACTGGTTTAGAAGCTGCAAAAAGCAGGCTGAGGAGGTGTGAAGAGAAGAAAACACATAGGACCACCAGCAAAGTGAGCAGAGGGACATGAGGGTGCAGTCGGAAGGAATCCAAAGCGGGAGTGAAAGAAGAGAGTGACTCAGTGTGTCCAAAGCAACTGAGACCAGAAAAGCTTGGACTGGGAAAGTTGCATGCTTTATTGAGAATAGCATCAAGTGCCATGTTGATCTACTGTAGGAGTTAAATAGGTAAGGAAATGGGAGAAAGCAGGAGAGAGTACCCAGTTAAGGCCCCTGGCTATGAAACCTAGGAGGAAAGCATGACAGTAATTGGCAGTGATTCCAGGGTCAAGGGAAGGTTTTGCTGTTCTTGTTATTTTTCTAAGCAAAGGAAGACAAGCACTTCTAGAAGAGACAAAACAGGAGCCAATGGAAATGGAGAGACTAAAACCTCAGAATATAAACAAGTCCTTCATTGAGGGGGCTGAGAAAGCATGTACTAGTGACAGAATTTCTGATCCATAAGGATTAATGCAATTTTGAAACTAAGAGATATTTTTAAGGGGAAAACATTTCCAAAGAGGTTTTCTGGTTTTATAGCAGAGCTACCACCAGGTTTCTGTCAGCTGACAACCCTGTGCTTTGTCCAGGAGACCAACTTACCTTCAAGTTTCTTTGATTGTGAGACCTTAACCCCAGAATATTTTAAGGCTGAAGAGTAAAAATACAGATGATGGATAGTAATTGGAATTGATGCAGTGGGGAAGAGAGCATAGAGAAGTGATAAAGGAACAGGAGTTCCTTTGCTTTGAAAAGCAAAGGCCTCGCGAGAGATTAAGATTGTAATCCCTCTTCACAGAGTCCAAATGAGAAGAGTCCAGCATAGCCTGAAAGAGTTTCAAGAGCAATGTGAGTAGACTGTGGCGAAGAGTTCAAGGTACCAGTAGGATGAAAACTGGCAGGCTGAGTCTCTAGCCATAGGGGAAATAAGAATCATTAGCCAAAAGGAAACTGTAAAAGAGGAGAATGCCTAGAAATAGAAATCTCAAGCATAAAATGGTATCCGGCAAGAGTGAAGCTGAGCAAATGTTTGGTGAGTAGCTTGTGAATCCAAGCAATGCTGGAGATTGGCAGCAGGGAGGACCGTGGAGAGCCAACATAAATGACTGAGCAAGGGAACAAAACAAAGCACAGCATTTTCATCTGATTGGCCAGTAAGTACTAATTTAGGAAAATTGTACACATAACCACAGATTTCAGAAACAAAAAGGCTTGGTTAAAAAGCTACTCTGCCAAATAAAACTATCTGTCATTGTCACCCAGGCATTCCTTTGGGTGCATTTCTAGAACAATTTATAAATCTGATTCTAGTGCTGAAAATTGGTAAGTCCCTCCATTAAGTGATTAAATGATGATTCTCTTGGCAAGATTACACTTCGGATTAAGTTTCATTACAACCTTGGCAAGCCTATGAAGAAAAAAAAAAAAATCACAAAATCACAAAGTTATATTTTATGGTGGCTTTGTCTTAAACCTCTGTAAAATAATCATGGTATAGCCATTTCAGGCTGTTTTCATATACACAGAATGTTAATTATGGCTATGTAAATATTATTCAGAAGGCTATTTAAATCTGGTAGATTTTTAATATCCTAAAGTTATATTTGAGAAAAGCATAATTCTGTGTCACATTAGTGCTAGTAATGACCACAGTCATAATGACATTTCCTCCAACTTGTATATATCCTCCCCATTTTTTAACAGAAGTGCAAGACTTTTTTATATAGGCTGTGTCAAGTAAAATTGAAAACTTCCTATGAAAACAGTCAACGGGAGGTGCCAAGTTTTTTTTCTTTTGAGCAAGAGCAAAGTTAAAAACAAAAACCAAAACCTGCTTTTGCACCAAGTAGTCAAGATGCATTGACTGATCATTCCTTATGAAACATCTTACAGGCAATCCTCTCTGAATTTGTCTTTATTTATCATGTTTACATTAGTAATGATAATACTTTGTGTTCATGTAGCACCATTTGGCTTATACAGTATTTTCAAATGCATTATCTCATTTGATCTTTACAGTGATTCTTACCAGCAAAGTCTGGCCAGACCTTATCATTCTCATTTTATAGATGAGGAAACAAAGGCATAGAGTTGCACAGGCTTCAGAGTTGATGATTCAAAATCTAGAACTTGAATCTGGGTTTTCCAATGCCGTAAGGCTGACTGCCTACAAAATAATTTCCACTGACAGCAGCTACATAAAATTATTTTTGGCTATTTTGGATTCCAATAAATCGATATTACATAAAGGAACAATTGAGTTACAAAACAAAAGAAAAGAAACATCGCCAAGTCTGTTCCATGCGTTATCAGTCGCTGCATAGCACTAATATTATTCTTTGAAATGTGATCTAAAATAATACCACCTCTCTGTGGTGAGCTGAGAAATACGTCCCTAGACTTTGTAAATTTTAGATAGTGAATACACTAGCAGCTTTCTGGTTTCTAAGAATATCCATTAATATCAGCCTCCCCCAAAATAATGGGCCAAATGAATACTCTTTTTGTTATCACATAGTTCATCATTTTTAAATTCTCCCAGCTGCTGTTTATATTAGTAGGATGTCTTTCCTCTCATCCTCTTCCACATTTCTAATAAAAAATACTGGCATTTCCTTTCCCAGTGGAGAAGCCCCACCCGAAGCCCAGTCACATTGCCAGGCTTCTAGGCTCTAATGATTAAATAAGTGATTGCTCTGCCTAGCTTTAAAAATGTGTCTTATATAAGGCAGTCAAGACGCAATATCCCTCACTGTAAAGGAAGTCAAGCATTTATTTAAAATAATGAAATACCTTCATTTTCATTTTTCCCTGAGAGGATTGTAGTGATGTTAAAAAATTCTCTGAATTCTAGAACTAGGGCAACACATTGATTTGAAGAAAGCTATAATCTTCCCTTCTAATTTGAAGTGTACTTTCTCCTCAGTGAAATAAAGTGTGGCTTTCAGAATAGCAAGAGCCCTAGGCCCACACACACAAAGACATCCTTATCCCAACCACTCCTCTTTCAGGTTGGCCCCATTCTTCCCAAGGCGGGGATTTATAAAGACCTTTTCAATAAATGTCAAGGTATATTGAACTAAAAAAGAAAGGTTCAAATCATTTCTCCCAGATTTGGGAGGGAAATGATTTCAACTGCCAAGTCATGATGAATATTACCTTTTGCTTTACACCACTGCCTCATTGCAAATGAGTAAGTTGGATAAGTTCAATTATGGGGTCTCTTGGAAAAGATTCATAATTAAATTTTTAAAAGGAACAAATTAGCTCTTTGTCTATCTGAGGCAGAGGAGTCAGAACACTTATTCCTATGAGCGTTCAGGGATTTCAACTTCTATGGGTAGATTTCCTTAAGTAGCCAAGGAGGCTGACTTAAAAGAAAGGCTAGGAGAGAGAGTCAGCCCTCTGTGATTTGGAGAGATAATAAGTTAGCAAACTGGATAGCATAATGGTTTATGAAATTCTTCCTTCAAGGACCATTATCTAGTGCTAATAATGTTTTATGTCTTCCTCTCCTGTGCTTATTTACAGCATAATTATAAGAGTGAAAAAAGGGGAGGAGTTGGGTATCAAAATAACCATATGCCAAATGAATGCAGCCAGCTAGAATCTCTGGCCCCTGGGACTTGTTTATCAATTAGTTCTGTTGCAATCTGAGTTTCTGTTGTTCCCCACAGAATGGAGATACTTTGATTTCACTCATATGCCACCTCCAAGGAAAGTCATTTGAGATCAAAACATTTTTCAGAAAGGATCTCTTTTCCCCTTTTCAATATCATGATGTATTATACAGCCAGCTCCTCACTCATTTCAAGGCCATTTCATAGCACAAATAGTTAACCCTTTCTCTCTGTCTCTCTCACATGCACTCTTTCTTTTCCTGTCTTGCCTCCCTTTTAGCTGGTTAATGTTGGGTTTATTTTTTTTCAACTGCTTTATCTTCCTTCACCATGTTTTTAAAGTTGCTATGCAAATCTCTTAGGTTAAAGCCACTTGTGTGTGCCATATGTGATCTGTAAATATTTAACAGAAGTTATTCAGAGTCAATTAATAACAGCAGTTATTCAGAGTCAGTTTTAACAGAAGTTATTCTGAGTAGTAGTTTGAGATAGTATAGGATGTAGTAGTAGTAGTAGTAGTTTGCAGTGAGACAGGAGAATTGTTTGTATCCTCCAAAACCAAGCCAGTACATCAGGAACTGCTGGTTTGGAAACGTGCCTCAATCCCAGCTTGAGTTTCTCAACTAATCTGAATTTTTAAAGGGATCAGAGAAAAGAAGGTGGCAGGAGCAAGGAACTGCTTTAAACTGTGATATATTCTTCACATGGTCTTAGTTTTCCTAAGAATCTCAACTGACTTTTCTTTTTCTTTTAACCTAAAAATAAAACAAATTTTGCACCCCTTTTCACACTCGTGCTTCATTCTTCTTTGAATGCTAATTACAAATTTTTCACCCTTTGAAAGTTGGTTTACCGAAACCCAAGAAATTACTTACTCAAATCAGGAAAATTAAAATGTAAAGGAGTGAAGTCTTGTGGAGCAAAGTACAGACAGTTCTCCACTTTGGTGAGCTGACTTCGGATTTTTTGACATTACCATGATACCAAACCATCATGATTTCAAGTAATGTACAGCATTCCATAAATGTTGTGAGTTATTCAACACTTTGTTATAAAGTAGTCTTTGCATCAGATAATGTTGTCCAACCAGGCAGCACGTTTCAGTTAGGCTCGGCTAAGTTATGATGTTTGGTAGGTTAAGTGTATTAAATGAATTTTCAACTTAGGATATTTTCAATCTACAATGTTTTTATTGGGACGTAACCCAATCATAAATAGAGGAGCATTTGTGCTTTGTTACTGTAGCTCTAGCAAAATAATACAGTAGTAGATAACTTGCAGCTCTGGAGGCTGGAGGAGTTTGCAGGAGTGGGCAGAATGGTCACAGCTGGGAAACAAGAAGATTTAACAAGCGCCAAAAAAACAGGGAGGGGCAGAGGTCAAAAACCAAAACGATGCTCCTAATATAGCATGAATCAAAAAAAGCCAAGCAAAGGAGACAAAAACTTAGCAAAAGATTCAAAGACTGAACCAGAGATAGCAAGTCATTCTGTTCTCAGCTCAGATGTCACCTCCTTAGAGAGTGACTAATTTAAGGTAGCCCTTCTCCCCCATCCCACCTTTGTTTAGTCCCTATCCGATTACCCTACTTACCACTATCTGGAACTGTTTTTGCATTTGTTTATCTTCTGCCTCTCTCTCCTAGAAAGTAAGAGAGAGGAGACATTTGCATTCCCTTTCCATTTCCAAATCTACTTCATTTGTAGATCTGTTTTCAACGTTTTTCAGATGTCTTACCAGCTCACTGCCTGGCACCTAGTGGTGTTCAGTGCATCCTTCATGAACAAATGAAGTGGATTTGGCAATGCAAAGGAAATAAGAAATTAGAGACATTATTTGAGACACCAGAGAATGGAAGCAAGCTGTTTGGTGAGGGTCCTGCAACCTTGCCCATGGTGAAGGGAAGCTCAAATGATTGCCAGGCCAATTCAGTGTAACTGGCAATCAAGACATAGGAAATCAATGTTGACTTGCACTTGCCTATGGTTAGGATTCTCCAGAGAATAGAACCAATGGGATATATTTAGATACAGAGAAAGAGATTTACTATGAGGGACTGTCTCATGAGATTATGAGGGCTGAGAAGTCCCATGATCTACTGTCTGCAGGCTGAAGGCCCAAGAAGAAACCAGTGGAATAGTTTCAGTCCAAACCCAAAAACTTGGGAACCAGGGGAGCCAATGTTGTAAATCGCAGTGTGAGCCCAAAGACTCAAGAACCAGAAGCACTGATGTCTGAACTCAGGAGGAGATGAATGTCACAGCTCAAGCAGAGAGAGCAAATTAGCCCTTCCTCTATGTTTTTGTCCTATTTAGGCCTTCAATGAATTAGGTGATGCTCACTTACATTGGTGAGGGTCTTCCTTACTCAGCCTATAGATTCAAATGCTAATCTTTGCCAGAAACACCCTCACAGACACACCCAGAAGTAATGTTTCAGCAGCTATCTAGGCACCCCTTAACCCAGTCAAGTTAACACAGGAAATTAACCATCACACTGCCTGAACCATGAAGATGGACATGAAGCTGGTACCCCAAACAATGCACAGTTCACCAGACACACATTACCCACCCACTCCTAGGCCTTACCTCTGGCTGTACAAAAGAATTTCAGCAATTCTGGGGGTTTCTTGAAATAAATTATTCAGAATAACAGACATTCTACCATACGGTCTCTAGGAGAAATATGTGCTTCTTAAATTGAAAATTCTGCCCCACTAACTTCCTGAAAGATGAAGGTGGATAGTTACTGAAGAATTATCTGAATGAGGTAATCTGAAATACAGTAAGGCCCCTGGGGAAAAAATCTTTCAACTGTTCCAGTTGGATGTGTCTATTTACAGGGATTTGTATTTAATGGATGACAAGTTAATGTGTCATCAGTGTCTGTGGTTGTGATGAAGTTGCGAGGAAAATGACAAGTGTTACACATGCAACTTTCTGTTTTACTGATACACTAACTGGTCTGTTAAAAAGGATTTCTTTTTTTAATCTTGTAAAACTGAAAGAACTTTCCTCCAGAGGTTTCTGCTTTTGTGGTATTCTCTCTCTCTTTTTTTTTTTTTTCTTTTCAGTGGGCTTTTTGGCTTTGAGTTTTTCAGGAAGGAGACAGATTTCTCAAGCAGAAAATCCAGTACAGTATACTCACTAAGCTGGATGAACAAACCAAAACACTAACAGCAATACTATTTATTTAGAAGAATTGATCAATATATGTCCTCAGGATCTAAAACCATAAACTGATGAACTGACATAATCCCCTCACTCACAATAGATCCCACTTTTTGTATCATAATACCATCCGCCTGGATAGAACCCTTTCCCCAGAAGCTCAAATGATTTGACAATGGTTGTTAATACCTAAGATGTATTTGGAGATGAAACAGATTTATTTTTGCCCTCTCTTTATGTTTAAGGCTACTGAGACACAGAAAATCCACACCACAAGTCAGAATTACTCAAGGAGTAACCACAGACATACTGACCCATTACCAACTACTTTATCCAATATACATTAAATGAATCTTTAGAGTTCCATGCATGATGCTACTCTTTCTTGTCTTTAGTTACATTACTATTTCCAGCCCATGGGCATATGTTTTGTACTGTTTTGCCACCTGAGAAATCGGTTCGGTTGTAAGCAAAAAGGCTACTTTTTTAGCACCCCTTGCTGAGTTATTACTGTCCTTAGCCACTCTTCAGGTTTTAAGAGTTTCTTTTCACACTTCAAATTCTCTGATTTCTTTTTAACGGAGGATTTACTAGATTCTAACTTGCATTCCGCATTGTCTAAGATGTAATACTGTGCCTACTTTTATTCTCACATCTGAAGACAACAAGGAAAAAAGGTCAGTAGAAATAGTGATTCTGTGTGCGTGCATGCGTGTGTGTATGTGTGTGTGTGTGTGTGTGTTTCAGGACTTCATAGAAAAAAACCTGCAACGTGTTTCTAAACCTCTTTAACAGTTTCAGCTTCCCCACCCTGCCCTCAGCATCTTCAAACTTTAATGTGCTCTTTGCAAACCATCCTTTTTTGCACTTTTTGATTATCAAGAATCCCTACAGAATTGGTATAGCACAGTGTGTAGGAAACTAGAATGAACCAGAAAAATTCCAAGAAATGGAAGCACATCTAGGAAATAAATGCATGAGGCCAGGAGTGGTGGCTCACACCTGTAATCCCAGCACTTTGGATGGCCAAGGCCAGAGGATCACTTGAGCCCAGCCAAGGTTGAGACCAGCCTGGCCAACACAGTGAGACCTTGTCTCTACTAAAAATATAAATTTTTTAAAAATTAGCCAGGCATGGTGGCATGTGCCTGTAATCTCAGCTACTCGGGTGGCTGAGGCAGGAAAATTGCTTGAGCCCAGGAGGTCACGACTGCAATGAGCTGTGATTGTGCTACTGCACTCCAGCATGGGTGACAGAGTGAGATCCTGTATTAACAAGTTAATAAAAAATAAATGCATATATCACTGGGCAAATAGCAGCTTGAGGTGCTCCCTGACACCCTGGGCTTTCCCATCCAAGATATTGCCTATGTCTCAACAGGCCTTAGGAAGCTTGGAAGTGACTGTTTATGTAGTCACTCACTAGCTGTGTGATCTTGAGCAACCTACTGAATGTTTCTGAGTTTCCATTCTCTCATCTGTCAAATGGAGAAAATTGTACCTCTCTTTTAACACTGTGAGGAATGAAACTCTAAAATATAAACAGTAGAATGGCATGGAATGCAGCACACAGCACAGTGATTCCTATAGGCCTTTTAAAATGAGAGCTGCAGTAATAATGGTAAGAAGTATTGTAATTATTACCTGTCCAGAAAGGAATGCTCATTCTTCTGTTTAAAAGAAAAAAAAAAAAACTGTTTATAAACTTTTTTAATGTTCTCCTGTATTTCTATTATATTTCTTCTTTTTTAGCTCCTTCTAAACCTCCCAGCTACCTATGTTTATGCAGTCCCTTCCCCCAGAAAAATCACACAGAAAAGTATCAGATAAAACAAACTCTCAGCTGGGCAAGGTGACTCACGCCTGTAATCCCAGCACCTTGGGAGTCCAAGGTAGGAAGATCACCTGAGGTCAGGAGTTGGAGACCAGCCTGGCCAACATGGTGAAACCCCGTCTCTACTAAAAATACAAAAATTAGTCAGGCATGACGATGCACACCTATAATCCCAGCTACTCGGGAAGCTGAGGCAGGAGAATCACTTGAACCCAGGAGGTTTCAGTGAGCCGAGATCGCACTGTTGCACTCCAGCCTGGGTGACAGAGTGAGACTCTATCTCAAAAACCAAAACAAAACAAAAACAAATTCTCGCTTACTCTTCTAAGAAATAGAACTATGCAAGAGGAGAAATCCTTAATATGAATGAGTGAACTGCTATTGAAATAAAGGGGGCCGGACGCGGTGGCTCACGCCTGTAATTCCAGCACCCTGGAGGCCGAGGCAGGCAGATCACAAGGTCAGGAGATCGAGACCATCCTGGGTAACGCAGTGAAACCCTGTCTGTACTAAAAAGTACAAAAAATTAGCAGGGCGTGGTGGCAGGTGCCTGTAGTCCCAGCTACTCAGGAGGCTGAGGCAGGAGAATGGTGTGAACCCAGGAGGCGGAGTTTGCAGTGAGCCGAGATTGTGCCACTACACTCCAACCTGGGCAACAGAGCGAGACTCCGTCTCAAAATAAATAAATAAATAAATAACAAATAAATAAATAAATGGAACAAGATTTGGGGAAGATAAGATCCTCCCTCACACCCTTTAGATTTCACAGATGGGTAACTAGCTACTCAGCTCAGGACAGTGTCTGAGCACCACTCACCATCCGACCCCTGCTAATCTCTCCACCTGCCCTCCCCCTTCCTTCTCCCCACCATCCTATCCTCTTCTTTTACTCAACTAGTCCTGGTACACACCATGCTCTCTCTCATTTTATGCCCTTGCATATGCTATTCCCTCTGCCCAGAATGCCTGACCCTCAGCCAGATAATTTCTAGCCATCCTTAAAGATTCAGCTTAGCTCCCCTTTAGTGAACTTGCCATAGCATCTTCCCCAGGACTTCCTCACTTTTTGACTCTGGCATGGGTAGAGGAGTGACATTCACATTACAGTCTGTGTGAATAGCACCCTCTGGAGTGGTGCTATGGACAGTCTGCAGGACTTAACCTTGTTCTCCACACTCTGCCCAGCATTCTTCCCCTGTGTATTCCAGTAGCCTCTAATGTAAATTTTTATTCCACCATTTTATCCATTTACTTGAAACCTTTCCTCCTAATCTAGCAGTTTTTTAAGGGAGGAGTATGGGTTCTGTTTCTGTTTTTCCAATACTTCACATACAACCGGCACTCAATAAACATTTGATTAATTGGTTGATTGATGGATGGATGCATGGATTAACAAATGAATGAATAGATTCAAGAGTTGAATGAAGGCTTAACCATAGAGATAGAAGATAATAACTTGTGAAATGAACTCTGTAGAGATGAGAAAGGAACAATAAAAAGGAGATCAAAATATAAAGTGGAAAAATCCTCCTTTAATAGCCTGATTACTGGCTCCCAAATATTACCTGACAGGAGCCTCTTCCAGGAGAGGCTTTTGGGGAGGCCCTTATCATCTTACTAAGAGGTGGCTCACAATGCAGTAGGAAAGTACGCAAGAGGACAGAGCAATATGATGACAAAAGTAGACTAAGAATCAGATACATGGCCTAAGACAATGGTAGAGAAAGTTTGCTTTCTAGTACCATCCTGGGACTTACTTATAATCTTTTGCAATTGAAATTGAATCCATGTCTGTATATCCCAAGTTAAGAAGCTCTTTTTTTCTATTCCTAGTTTCTCTCACTTCCTTTTGCTTACTGTTTAAAGTTTCAAAACTTGCTGCACATCACATCCTTTTTTTTATCAGCTTTGGTGCACCTTAGAACAGAAATTTCCCCTGGGAGGACAGGATACAGGAGCCTATATTTAGAAAGTACTTATTATGGTTTGGATGAAGTCCTAACTATGCCTAGAGTCAAGCTGCTTGAAGCCATTCTAATATTCATTTAGTTAGAATGGTAACCACACTGACTTATTGCTGGTCTCATATGGATCATATATTCACAGTCAGCTCTTGGCTTAGACAAGAAGATATATATATTGTCTCTGCTGTTCACATCATATATTTTTATTTCATTATGCCTATTGTGCTTAGAAGCATGATTTTCAATCTATATTCCCAATTAAATTATCTCAACACAGTCTGTACATGTAAGCACATAGTTTTCTTTGAAGCAGACTTTGTTAAAATCGATATCTATTCTCTACTATCTCTGCCTTCCAGGACTCCCACATTCTGCTCTAACGAGAAAGGAAGAAACAATTTTTTACATGAATGGACTTCATAACCAGGCATATAGGAACTGGCACGAAGTTTTAAAAGTTCTAGAAAGCAGTAGAAGTTCTAGAAAGAATGAGAGTTCCAAAGGAAAACTAAATTTGAACACCAGCTGAAGTCTCCATCACATCTTCATTGGATCTGTGGCCCCCAAACTCAATTGTCCCTCTCCTTATACTCATGTTGGATTTATAGGCAAATGCAACTAGGTTAAAAAAAAAAAATTAAAAGGGCCAGTATAATTTCATCAAGGGAACACATGGGTGAATTGTTGAAAACCATAAAAAGTGACACCATTTAGATCAACTCCAAAATAAATGCTGCCAGCCATCTGAAAGGTCACTTGGGTGATGGGTTCCATGCTTGAGAGGTCAGCATATCCTCTGCATGAAGTTTCATAGAAAACTAGAATTAGGAGCTAAGCGTGGTGAGAGCCAAAGTAAGGAGAAAAGGAGGAACAGTTGGGAATTACTTCTAAGTCTGAGTCAAGAGAGACACAGCATTAGCAGAGATTTTCCAGTGTGATAAACACATATTCAAATAGAGTTAGAGAAAGCAAGGAAATGTTGAGACTCAATTCCTTCACCAGAATCAAGCAAATAAAAGCTCAGACTTGGAAACTGGAAAAGAGATATGAGGCCATGGGTGAGATTTCCTATCTTGAAAGAAGACTTTAGTGCCAGAAAGTATTTCACGAAAAAAAAAAAAAAAAAAAAAAAAAACAAAAAAAAAAACCTTGTGTGAAGAGGGGGAATTCTTTTTTAAAAATGACTAATATTCCACTTCATCTTCATCTAGAATTTATAATCTATGTATTTCTTAATTGGGTATGAATATACATGCACAACTTCTATCAAGAAGAGAGGAAAAGGGGAGATGGTTATGACAGGAAGTTTTTGGTACTGGTATAAATGAATGATCATGTGTATTTTAATCCTTGTGGGCAATCTTATACCCTTATTATGTTTATTTAAGGATGTAGAATGAGGACATAAATCTAAATGACAACTGTACTTTATTGATTTTGCAGAGTTAAGAACATTTATGAGGCATGGAACCCTCCATCAGATTTGGAAGAAAGTAGAGTGAGCGCAGAGGTGACAGACAGCCACTGAGGCCCATGGACAGTCTCCACTTCATGCTTCTCTATCAAACTTTAAGATTTATTAGTAATATGCTGCCTTTGGAAGATGAAAAGAAACTAGTGCCAAGGAAGCATATTCTTCAATATTTGGAATAGACGTGTTCTCAAGACAATGGCTTCAAAGGTCTCCTGTTTGTATGTTTTGACAGTTGTGTGCTGGGCCAGCGCTCTCTGGTACTTGAGTATAACTCGTCCTACTTCTTCTTACACTGGCTCCAAACCATTCAGCCACCTAACAGTTGCCAGGAAAAACTTCACCTTTGGCAACATAAGAACTCGACCTATCAACCCACATTCTTTTGAGTTTCTTATCAACGAACCCAATAAATGTGAGAAAAACATTCCTTTTCTTGTTATCCTCATCAGCACCACTCACAAGGAATTCGATGCCCGTCAGGCAATCAGAGAGACGTGGGGGGATGAGAACAACTTTAAGGGGATCAAGATAGCCACTCTCTTCCTCCTGGGCAAGAATGCTGATCCTGTTCTCAATCAGATGGTGGAGCAGGAGAGCCAAATCTTCCATGATATCATCGTGGAGGACTTCATTGACTCCTACCATAACCTTACCCTCAAAACATTAATGGGGATGAGATGGGTGGCCACTTTTTGTTCAAAAGCCAAGTATGTCATGAAAACAGACAGTGACATTTTTGTAAACATGGACAATCTTATTTATAAATTACTGAAACCCTCCACCAAGCCACGAAGAAGGTATTTTACTGGCTATGTCATTAATGGAGGACCGATTCGGGACGTCCGCAGTAAATGGTATATGCCCAGGGATTTGTACCCAGACAGTAACTACCCACCGTTCTGTTCGGGGACTGGCTACATCTTTTCAGCCGATGTGGCCGAACTCATTTACAAGACCTCACTCCACACAAGGCTGCTTCACCTTGAAGATGTATATGTGGGACTGTGTCTTCGAAAGCTGGGCATACATCCTTTCCAGAACAGTGGCTTCAATCACTGGAAAATGGCCTACAGTTTGTGTAGGTATCGCCGAGTTATCACCGTGCATCAGATCTCTCCAGAAGAAATGCACAGAATCTGGAATGATATGTCAAGCAAGAAACATCTCAGATGTTAGAATTTTTACCAGTGTAAATACGTTTCTTTTCTTTTTTTAAGAAATGGGACCTAAGGTGTTGGTATTTTCCAGGTGTCGGGGGAAATGAACTGGTGAAGGGGTTTTATAAAGTTTTTGCTTCCTGCTATAAGTTCCTTTCTTGGATTACCAATTTATAAACGTTAGACTCTGGTCATAGAAACAATAAATGAGTTAGAAGGGCCAGATTTCATTCTCAGTCCCAGAGCATTGCTATTTATCTCAAAAAGTGACTTCCAGACAACTCCTAGGATTGACGTACTGTGCATCTGAGATAAAAATTTGGTTCTGGGAAACTGAAACTCACAGTAATGTGTCATATCATCTCTGCAAAAATTAATACATAAATAGAAACCATTTTCAAAAGCAATTCAGAAAGGATGCACAGTCAGGAAGACACACTGGACGGGATTATTAATATCGTGTGTATTGTTACATTATATTTTTACATATTTTGCCATGTAATGTGTACGGTATTTGCAGTTCCACCAAGAAATGAACTTGGTACCTGCAGAGAGGCTGCAGTTAAATAGATGGGAGTTTAGATTTGAGAATCAAACATTCCAAGTGTTTGGAAGACAACTCTGCTTGTTCCTCCAAGGATTAAATCTGGTCAGCAGGTGGAATGTGTACAAAATGCTACTTAACAAAGTAAACAAAAGATTTTTTTTCTTTTTTTTCTTTCTTTTTTGTTTTGCTGTTTCAGAAAAAACATTAAGTGGTGCCTCCAAGGAAACTTTGCCAAATGTCATCTCACCTGCTTCCTTCCAGACAGTGTTGCTAAGTGCATTTCACAGTTTCTGGATCTGGCAGGCATATGTCTCTATGTAGAAAATAAGTTGGTTGGAGGCCGAACAATAAATCACACTGAGAAAATAGAAATTTAAGTATGCATTATAATATAACATACGCTTAGCAATAGTATAAGATGCCCCCCAACACATTTGCAAAGCACGTGAGAAAATCTTTAAGGGTGTCAATATTATTGAAAGACATGGCCCTACTTGCTAACATCTGGAAACACCAGAGCATGTTCAGCAGCAATGCTGTTATGAGGTATTCTGGGGGCTCTGTGATTGAGGAAAGATGGGGAAGGCCGGGTTCGGGTCCCGTTGATGCCACCATACTTATTGGGCCATATGAGTAGGCATCGTAATCTTGTGCTTCAATGTGTTCATTTATAAAAATGGCTGCAAAAAACACCTACCTCACAGATGCTGTGAGAGCAAATTGCATTTGCTAAGTATTTTGAGATCCTTAGCTTAAAAGGTGCTACGTAATGCAGTGTATCATGCATTATGCTAAATGCTAAAATAATTGCATAGTTACAATGATGGTCATCAGTAGCAGTAACATCATCTTAATATAAAATCTGCTGAAATAAAGATCAGCTGTGAAGTATCAGTGCGCCTAATTCTGCCAAGGCTTTGACTTTTCCCTGGCTATAATTTAGGTGTTTGGGAAAGCTTCCATTTCTCTGCGATTTCTTCTGGTTTAAATGAATAAGTGACTAGGTGAGTGTGTTGCCTTGATATCCCAAGGCACTGAAAGTAGAGGCAGCTGCCTTTCTTTGGGAAGGAACCTCTGATTGGGGGTATATTACAGTAAATGAAGCATATGCTTTGCAAAATGCATCACGACAACTTAGATCTCAGGAACCACTGAATCTGAATTCTCTCTAACAAATTTGAGCACAGGTAAAGCTAGTTCACCTCTTTCAGAAGAAGCAGAATAGGCAGTCAGCAAACCTGCACATTGCACATCTTCTACCATTTATTAGAAAACACCTCTTTGTTCTCATTCAAAGAAAGCCCCGCAGCTGAAAGAGTGTACCTTTTTTATTTATTTGCTTATTTTTTAACCTGACCCCTGGAGCCCCCACATAGGAGCTGATAGCAAAGAGATAGACACAATGAACAAGTGGAAGTCATGGCTTGTTTCTGCAAAACACGATCTCTCATCCCCCGCCCTAAAGGACCCAATATGAGACAAGACTTCCCATCCCTTAATACATCTTCATCTTATGGTCAGCAGGACTGCTGGTTTTGATTAGACAATAGCAATTAGGTAACCTGGGAAGAGACAGATCAGCACAAGGTGAACCACCCTCCAACCCTGCAGCCTCAACTGCTGTTAAGTTCCAGTCACTGGGAAAGTCTCACTTCATACTTGGTTCACCTTCGAGTCATGCAGCTGAATCAAGCCTCTGTCTCATACTATTGCCTTGCATCTACCCCATGCTCAAACCACCTCTGGTGTCAAGAAATTACACATTAGAAACATCATGTATGTACACCTATGAATCGTTTTATATGTGTGTGCATACATTATGAATACAGCCCTGATCTTTAAAAGGAGCAAAAATCAGAGAATCATATGTCTTAAAGAACTATTTCCTTACTTTTTTATGCTAGGTAATGCCCATGTGACAAACATGTAAATATTCATCAAAGACCACATGTATATATTTTAAAAGCATTTTTTTCTTCTCCCCAACTGTATGTATAGCTAGAATCTGCTTGCTGTGTAACATTTTCTTCTGCATGGAGCTTTTGGTGAAGCAAGGCCATTTGTCCAGTGTTTCAATAGCCTTAAGCATGTTTGCCCTTCGGTTTTTGAATGTTCAAAAAATGTTTAAGTGGTCAAGAAAAAGCTCTAACTTTCTACTTTTGTTAATTTTATGACATGACACTGGCCAAAATATTGTTTCAATGAGTGTTGAGCCATTCTTATCATCTCCCTGACATAAAATATACAATGTTTTAGACAGTATTGTACCAAGAGTCTTTTAGACAATTTTTACAAAAACTCTTTTTTTCCCATTATGCACTGGATAATAATAGTATCAGTGTCTATGTTCTTAAAGTTCCTTTTTTTAATTTATTTTTTTGAAAAAAGTTTCTCTTTGGTGGCTAGTTTAGGCGGCTTTGTGTCTTCTTATATTGGAACAAGTGTCAATTTCAACATATAATATTGTATTTTTAAAAAACCAGAATCAACAAAACGAAGATTACTTTTAATTTGGATTCAATTCAGAAGAATAAAACCCCTTTGCGTGACACGATATGGGGGAAATAAACTATTTACAGAGGAGCCAAGGAAGAAGTTTTTCAATCAAATCTCTTCTATCAAAAGACAATGGAGTATTTACCTAAAGCATCTGGGATTCATTTTTTACCTTTCCTAATATGTGGGTTTAGTGGGAGAATTGATTATGTCATTTCTTCTGTAAAGGTGAAAATAGTTTTTATAAACAACAAAGTAACTTGTGAATGAAAGAAGTAATTTACTAGAACAACGCTTGTTGATGATAATTGACATTTAGGTATAACGTTATATATGAATGATTGTATTTATGTATTTATTTGTCAAAAATGTACATACCGTTTCGCCAAAAGTAATTGTCTGTAAAAGTGCACTCTCCAGGTTTGTAGTACTATTTAGGGTTACATGGGTTGCCAATCAAGCTGCTAATCAGAATACTATTTTTTGTATCAATGTTATAAAACTAAAAATGACAGACGCTGAAGATACCATTACATTTTCTTCACCTTCCTCTTGAAATGTAAACTGTTGACTGAAAGCACGATGCTTATGTACAGGCCCATCTGTCATGAGGAAGATTATGGTTCCATAAAGCTGATTTTTTTTAAACCATTGGGACAAATAAACAGAAGGAGAACAAATGTTTCACTTTTCTTCTTTTTAGAAAGAATCTCTGGTGAGACATGATTGTTAAAAGCTGATGCCCTGCCGTTTACCATTAACCTTTTCCACCATCTCAATGTAGGTAATAGTTCATGCCATTCACAGCTCATCCCCAAGAGCCCAGTGCAACTTAACAGTCAACACAGACACTATTTCATCAGTAAGTAGACCGGTGGCTACTCTGGGATTTAGGAAACAGGGATTTACTTGCCCCTTGGTGGCCTCAAGGAATCATTTAGTTAAAAAGGCTAGTTAAGCCTCTGTATTAAAGACTATGGGTTAAACATGCCAACAAATTCCAACTCAGGGGAGCACTGTATTAATAATGTATTTGGCAAATTAGGATGTGTTAAATCTAAGGCAAAAATGTCATTCTCATGGTTCATCTGCATGTATTCTTTGGAATACTGCATGTTACTTTAGAAGTTTAATTGGATCAGAAAAGATTTATTCAGACATCCTTCACAGCAGCTAAGTAGATGTTGATTGCTGATGCCTGATTGTGTAAGCAAAAGACTGAGAGCTACTTAAGAGACAAAAGTTCCTTTTATTATCAATCCTGATCTAGCTAAACAGATATTCACTTTTTTCTTTGTTTTCTTCAACTTATTTTAAGTTCAGGGGTACACGTGCAGGATGTGCAGGTTTATTACATAGGAAGTCGAGTGCCATGGTAGTTTGCTGCACAGATCATCCCATCACCTAGGTATTAAGCCCAGCCTCCATTAGCTATTCTTCCTGATGCACCCTCCCCTGAACCCCTCCTGACAGGCTGCAGTATGTCATTCCCCGCCATGTGCCCATGTGTTGTCATCATTCAGCTCCCACTTGCGAGAACATGTGGTGTTTGGTTTTCTGTTCCCGTGTTAGTTTGCTGCGGATAATGGCTGCCAACTTCATTTATGTCCCTGCAAAGGACATGATCTTTTTCCTTTATATGGCTGCACAGTATTCCAGATATTCACTTCTTAATGGAAATTTAACTTCTGATTTATTCTCCATATACCTTGGAGTTCAAAAAGGTAAAGTTTATCAGGTGAGTGGAACTATGTGAATAAATAATAAAAACATAAAATATACAGATTTGTATGCCACATAACTTTTTCAAAGGACCAACATCTAAAGCAGTGATCTAAAATTATAGTCTCCAGGTCGGACACGGTGGCTCACGCCTATAATCCCACCACTTTGGGATGCCAAGCTGGTGGGTCACCTGAGGCTAGGAGTTCAAAACCAGCCTGGCCAACATGGTGAAACCCCGTCTCTACTAAATGTACAGACATCAGCCAGGCGTGGTGTAATCCCCGCTACTTCGGAGGCTGAGGCAGGAAAATCGCTTGAACCTGGAGGCAGGGGTTGCAGTGAGCCAAGATTGCGCCACTGCACTCCAGCTTGGGTGACAGAGTGAAACTCTGTCTCAAAGATAGAGAGAGAGAGAGAGAGAGAGAGAGAGATAAATAAATAAAAGTATAGTCTCCAGACCAGGAGCACTAGATTCAACAGGGAACTTCCTAAAAAAGCAAATTCTCAAGTCCCTCCAGAAACTTCAGTGTGTGACTCACCAGTCCATTTTAACGAGCCCTCTAGGTAACTCCAGTGCCCACTGGAGCTGAGAACACTGACCCAGAGCAGAGATTGGCAAACTACAGTCTGTGAACTCCATCTGGCCTGCTGTTCACAAGCTAGGAGTGGTTCCCATGGACAGCTGCAATGATTTGATGACAGCAGATGCTAACATGGAACTCCAACTAAGCAGGACGTTAGTCCAATAGAAAGAATACCATTCCTCTCATTAGTAGATGTGTATTACCAATAAACAAAATTGCACTCAGTTATTATTTTATTTTGAATTCCATCAATACAAAACCAGGAAATCTATTTTTCTTTTGTTATGTAATGTACTATCATATATATATATAATTTTTTTTTTTTTTTTTTTTTTTGAGACGGAGTGTCGCTCTGTCACCCAGGCTGAAGTGCAGTGGCATGATCTTGGCTCACTGCAAGCTCCACCTCCCAGGTTCACACCATTCTCCTGTCTCAGCCTCCCCAGTAGATGGGACTACAGGCGCCCACCACCTTGCCCGGCTAATTTTTTGTATTTTTAGTAGATACAGGGTTTCACCGTGTTAGCCTGGATGATCTCTATCTCCTGACCTAGTGATCTGCCCTCCTCCGCCTTCCAAAGTGCTGGGATTACAGGCATGAGCCACTACGCCCGGCCAGTACTATCATTTACTTTCAAGTTTGCTTCTTGACCTGCAAAGCTTAAAATATTTATTATCTTGCACTTTATAGGAAAAGTTTGTCAACCTCTGACCTAGAGAAACAGGAAAACATCTGAAAAAGGTACTACACAGAAAATATTTCAAGTTATGGATGAAAAATCACATCAACATTGGAATTGTCTTCCCACACAGCCAGGAAAATGACAATATAGTCATGATAATGAATTATATTAAAAACCAACAGCTGCATATATTTTTGAAATATTTCCTTGTTTTCTCTGAGTGATTTTTAAAAATTATAAAAGCTTGATTCTAATTGTCACAATTACCCACATCTTAATTAATATATTGCTTAAAGATGTGTGCATATTAGACCTAAAAGGGTGGGTTTCATAAAGCTTGATTATCATAATTGTAAGTATTCTATTTTCTCATTTACTTAATTGATTGTCATAGATTTCCAGATGAATTCACACTGCTGGGAGAAAACTGAATACATTTTTAAGAGAAAAAACAAAAACGAACAAAACGTAAAACAGAAATGGAGATATTTAAAAGAGCGATGTGCTCCTCAGTATAATCCATGTGAGCATGAAAAATCGCCTTTGATAAGATCTCCTTACCTCCTTGCTGGTTAAGATGGGCATTTTTGTGAAATGAAAAAGAAATGAATGAAAAAGTGTTATTGATTCAACCACATCGATAATAACGCTGGCTCCACACGCTCTTCAGCCAGAGGTGCCTAGCACTCAAGAAAAATTATCCATTTAGTTTACCTTCTAGAATCTATTAGTTTAGTACATTATGTCAACTATTTGTTAGGCCTGTTGCAATGACCTCAGGCATCACCTGGAGGGAAAATGACACAAGAGGTGATTTATTCTCTCTAGGTTTATTCTAGAATGTTTACTCAGCAGTGGCTGCCTGATACTGCAGGCTGGGCCCAGTTACGTGTGGGGGTTTGTGATGAAGACTGTTTTTCAGCAGAGGTGAAGATGACCTCACCAAGCATGAGGTAAGGGGGAAGAAAGCATCAGAGAATTTCTCCTGTTGCAAAACCTTAAATTTTCAGTGCCCATTCTTCTGTTTTGTCATTGTTGCTGAATCCTAACAGTAGCCTCATGAGGTAGATGCTGCTCTTAAGTTGGCAGATTAGGGAATTGAGGCAACAGAGGCTTCTGCAACTTACAGGGTGAATTCAGGCCCTCTGGCTCTAGAGGCCATGTTCATCACCAACATAGCATTTTGCTTCTCAAAAATAGGGACACATAGCACTCCCCAACACCACACTGCCCCAGGCCCCAGTTCCTGTAGAATTCAGTGTAGCTATTTTAATTTGTTTTTCAGTTTGGAACTTCTGCCCCCTTTTTTACTGAGTTATAATTTATCTACTTTAAAATTCCCTCTTTTTAATGCACAGTTCTATGAGTTTTGACAAATGTGTACAATCAGGTAACAACCACCATAATAAGAAATAGAACGGTTCTAGTACTTTCCCAAATTTTCTCATGACGCTTTGTAATCAGCCCCCTCCCCCAGCCTCTGGCAATCACTGATCTCTTTCCAAATGTTTATTTTACTTGAGATGTACATGTTACTTAGTAGTCATCATCCATAATGTTTAATGTATAGAAAAAGTTTCTTCAAATAACCCATCATGACACCTTAGCATCCAACAAAGCAAAAAATCGAAAAGAAGAGGATAAAACAAGAAAACAGAATCTTAAGAAAATAGTTAAGCTACACATAAACACAGATAAAAGATTCAGGAATTTAAAAATAAACCACCATTAATTCAATAATATCCAAGTCTAATAAATATTAATAGGAAGATGCCAGTCAAAAATCTACCACTTCAGTAACTCAAAATTTAGACCAGCTCACTAGAAACTCTAACAGAGCTTCTGTCCTTCAGAACTCACACATTTCTATAGAGAGAATGATCTGTAAGTTCAATTATGCCTTTTTTCCTCTTGGAAGCAAAGGATCCTCTGGAGAGGTATCCATCACTAGCTAGCTCCTTAAAAAGGCCGGCCCTGTTTCCACTCAAGGCTGTGGTTCCATACCTGTCGCAAACCACACTCTGATGCGCTCCCCCTCTGTGTCTGCTTGTGCATTCTGACTTACTGTTGGTTTCTTCCACATATGCTAGTCCAAATTCTCTTTAGGAAAAGATAATTTCACCACTACAAGCTTCTCTTTAAACTTTATCAATAGAATCATCTGAGTTAACTTGGAAAGCATGTCATTTACAACAAAATGCCTCTCCGTCCTAGCAGGAGTTGGAGCCATAGGCAGCACAAGTATGGAAGTAAATAGGATACTGGAGCAGAAAGGACAGGATGAGGGACACGTAGACTCTAGAACAATGCTTCTCAGACTGGCATATGCCAAGTAATTACCTGAGAATCTTGGTAAAATGCAGATTCGTAGTTCTGGAGTCTAACCCACAGTTCTTTCTTGTGAGCTTCTAGGCAATGCTGATGCCACTGGTGCATCGACTGTGTTTTGAGTAACAGAGCTCTGGAATTCAAGGCTAGATTCTAAACAGGGTTACTCGTTTTTTGGTTTGTTTCGTTTTGGTTTTGTTTTGAGACAGGGTCTCCGACACCCAGGCTGGAGTGCAGTGGCATGATCTTGACCTCCCAGGCTCAGGTGATCCTCCCACCTCAGCCTTCTGAGTAGCTGAGACTGCAGGCTACAGCCACCATGCCCAGCTAAATTTTATGTTATGTTATGTTATGTTATGTTATGTTATGTTATGTTATGTTATGTTATGTTAT
>NC_045444.1:53761028-53775804 GCF_002776525.5 Piliocolobus tephrosceles
ATGTTATGTTATGTTATGTTATGTTATGTTATGTTATGTTATGTTATAGAGACAGGGTTTCACCATGATGCCCAGGCTGGTCTCAAATCCTCAGCTCACGTGATCCACCCTTCTACACCTCCCAAAGTGCTGGGATTATAGGCGCGAACTGCCGCACCCAGCCTAGGGTTATTAGTATTCACTAAGCGTCTATACCAGAGATGCTTACCATACTAGAGACTTTTGCCTATACTACCTCTTTAAATATTCATAAAAACTTGTTGGAAGGGATTACAGATTAAAGTGAGGTTTGAGACTGTAGTACAATTTTAGGTTAGAAACTCACTCTTTTTATTTCTTGTACGTACCTTTCTCTAAGACCTCATGGGAGAAGGGTGAGGTCCTAGAGGAAGCAATACACCAAAGAAACAAAAACAATGGGAAGCAAAATACACTATTATTTGCTGATTCAGTACCCTGTAACCCAATGTAGGATTCTATGTGAAAATCAAGTTGGAGCTTATGATGTAGCCTGGGGTCAAAGTGGGACCTGATGGCTTTATCTTCCCACCAACCACCATTTATAGTATGTGGGCATGCTATATAGCACAGAAAAGAGACAGAGGGAAGTATGTAGAGCCAGGCTACAGGGTTCGTGGTACAAGACAATGGAGACAACAGAAACAGAAGGAAAGCAGCACAGAGAGCCACGCAAGTATGTCATCTGCAAAAAACAGTAACCCCACATATGTATAAATGAGGTCAAATTGTCATAGGATATGACCATTCAGATTTACAGCCAGGTGTGGTGGCTCATGTCTATAATTCCAGCACTTTGGGAGGCCAAGGTGGGTGGATCACTTGAGGTCAAGAGTTCAAGACCAGCCTGGCCAACACGGTGAAACCACGTCTCTACTAAAAATACAAAATTAGGTGTGGTGTACACACTTGTAATCCTAGCTACTCATGAGTCTGAGGAAGGAGAATCACTTGAAACCGGGAGGCAGAGGTTTTAGTGAGCCAAGATTCTGCCGCTGCACTCCAGCCTCGGTGACAGAGCAAGACTCCATCTCAAAAGAAAAAAGGTTTATAATCTGACCTTTTGGGAGAAACATTATTAGGATGAGAGGGAGGAAGTTTTTTTGTTTTGTTTTGTTTTTTGTTTTTGTTTCTTTTTTGGCATTAATGAGAAACCACCTAGGTGGTCGCTCTCAAACAAGGAACCCAGCATTTATTATTGTCACCATTTTGGGGTTGAAAAATCCAAGAGTCAGAGAAATCAAAAGACTTTTTCAATGTAAAAAATCAATAACTGGAAAGATAGTATTCAAACCCCAAGTATTTTGACTGGAGTCCAGTCTTTTCTTTTCCTTTATGTCATACTGCTCTAAATTTTATTTGCAATTCAGAAACAAGTAGTTGCAAACCCTCCCTGGTTTTAAAGGTTAGAATCAGCAATATATCCAAGGTCAAACGAGCAGTCAGTGCTTGAAGTAACAGACAAATCTGAAAAGTCAGCAGAAAAAAAACAAATAATCCCGAGTCCAGATATGCAGCTCAAAGAATGTGCAAATAGCTAAGACAACAGGGTCAAAACCTAGGCAAGAGTCAGATAAATAGGTTCAGAACAGGCATCAGGTTCACTTAATATCAAATGGCACAACACAGTGAACCTGCTTTTTCAGGCAGAGGTCTCATCCAGGATATCTTTTAATTACCATGAATTGGGTTGACTCCAAGATCCCCAAAGGGAGGACTGTACCTCTGCTTTGGTGTCTAGAAATAACCTAGATCAGATGTCACCACAAATAAAATAAGTGTTTTTCAACAAGAACACAAAATACTCTTTACAACAGCTTTGCATGCACTGTTTATTTCCAAGACAAAAGGAACGAAGAGAAAATGACTCCCAAGTAACAAAGGAGAAGAATCAGCAGGAGAGACCATGATAATTTAAGGAGACGATGAACAAGAACCAGGAAGACCAGGGAAGTAAGAGAGCAGAAGGAACTAATTCAGGGGTAGATGGAAGATGGGGAAAGAGCCACACGTGTTTTTGGATTATGTTGACCAATGTTTCTTTGCTTTTGCCATTGTAAAAATTATCTATCATAAATTTCAATCCACTTTCCATCAAATTATCTTTCAGTTAGAGTATAAAAAAAGGTAGGGGGAGGTGTTTCCCAGAGGCAGATACCAACCCATATTTTCTCATATATCAGCTTGTTTTTTTATGGCCTGTTTGTTTTACTTTTCTTATCTTTTTCTTATTATTATACTCAGTTGGTTCTGATTCCCATTCCAGAAACAGTACATTCTTTTGCATTAAATTTTGCAGATGTCCTACAGATTAGATCCCAGAGGTTATACCTGTTTTGATTTCCAAGGGCATAATAATAAGCGAAATCCCTAATTTAAGTGAAGAAGGAGACTGTTGGAGACTTTCTCTCTACAACATTAGAAGGCTGTTACAAACTAAAGCAATCTCACTTTAGAGTCTAGCTTTAAACTTAGCATTAAAGTCAAAATAATGAGATTCACATTAGGTTTCTGATAAACTATAAAGTCAATTTCAATTGAGAAACTTATCATTTTGCTTTTATTACCCTGGGTACATGGCAGAATATTGATGGGAATCTATGAAGACATATCCATTCATTCATTCATTCAACTGTTCACTCATAAATATTCCTTGAAGGTTGACCAGGGACCAGATGCAGTGTTAGCACCAAGTGTTATTATATATTTAGGAGTTGATTGTCCAATATTCTTTACAAAGCTGAAGCTTTTTTGTTATAACATTCAAAATCAGAAATTGCTTCCTAGAATTGCTAATCCCTGAATGTCTTCTCAGATGATGCTTTATGCTAATAGGACTTGTGATCCCAAGTTTACCAAGCCAGAATTGTTTATAACTTGGTTCTTGGAATCAACATTTTTTTTTAATTTATGAATAAACCTAATAGATTAGCATATGGGTTAAATTAGTGCCTCTTAACCAAGGAGGAAAAACAGTAATGCATATTTAGTCCTATATATTTGGGTCTCCAAATACTAAACCCATTTTCATTAAAGTAAATTGTGTTAGAGATCCAGCCCCAACCGAGAACCAATAGGCTTAATTACATTACATGGTAAAGTTTTTGTTTCTTCAAACAAATGGAAGATTACACAGAACCCTAGACAGGTTTAGTGATTTAAAATAAAAATGCACTTCCGTGAAATTAAGATAAGCATATAGCACAATGAGCAATAGAATTTGTTGAAAAGCTTCAGGTGAGCAGATCTATCTCCATCACCTATCTGGAATCAGCCTCTATGTCCAATCTGCACTCACAGTCATGAATGTGCAGCTGACCATGGTTGAAGTCAGTGACTAAAAAGTTTTTGGTTTATTTTTGCTAGGTTCATATTACCCATCTTACCCTTCAATGACATCAGCTTCTCAAACAATCCCTGATATGGAACTGATTAACTCTTGCAGGTCTGTTTGACCTCTCTGTGGGTGGGGAATTGTGGGTGGTGATGCTGGAAAAAATCCTATTAAATATAATTACAAACTGCAGTAAGAGATATATAGGAAAGCGCTATGGATGCTATGAAGAAATATGTTTCAGATTAAAGAGTTTGAGGTGGACTCTGAAGAAGTGATATAAAAACAATCAAATTTGGGATCCCACCTGGAGACTCAGGCTGCATGTTGCCTCAGAGGTGTGCAGATCTTTTGGTCTGGACATTATTTTTAAAATATGTGAATTTGGCTGCCACCCAATCCCCTCAAAATCTGAATTTCTAGCCTGCATTATAAATTTTTTTAATTTTTTTTTATTTTCATAGTTAATTGGGAACAGATGGTGTTCGGTTATATGAGTAAGTTCTTTAATGGTGATTTACAAGATTTTGGTGCACCCATCACCCGAGCAGGGTACATTGAACTCAATTTGTAGTTTTCTATCCCTCACCCCCTTCCCACCCTTTCCTCTTGAGTCCCCAAAGTCCACTGTGTCATTCCTGTGCCTTTGCATACTCATAGCTTAGCTTAGCTTCAACTTATGAGTGAGAACATACGATGGTTTTTTCCATTCGTGAGTTACTTCACTTAGAATAATAGTCTCCAATCTCATCCAGATCACTGTGAATGCCATTAACTCATTCCTTTTTATGGCTAATATACCTTCATATATATATACACACACACACACACACACACACACATATATATATATACACATGAGAGCAAATCCAAATAATCTCAATGAGAAATAAAATGGGAAATATTACAACTGACACAATAGAAATACAAAAAATCATTCAAGTCTACTATGAACACCTTTACATGTATAAACTAGAAAATCTAGAAGAGATGAACAAATTCCTGGAAAGATAAACCCTCCTAGCTTAAATCAGGAAGAATTAGATACTCTAAACAGACCAAAAACAAGCAGTGAGATTAAAGTGGTAATTTAAAAATTACCAACAAAAAATGTCCAGGGATCATACAGATTCACAGAAGAATTCTACCAGACATTCAAAGAAGAATTGATACCAATCCTATTGACACTATTCCACAAGACAGAGAAAGAGGAAACCCTCCCTAAATCATTCTATGAAGACAACATTCTAGAATATATATACTATATTATATATATTATATTATATATACTATATTATATATAGATTTATATATTTATATATAATAGATATCTATTTATCTATCACAATTTCTTTATCTACTCCTTGACTGATGGGCATTTGGGTTGGTTCCACATTTTCGCAATTATGAATTGTGTTGCTATAAACATGAGTGTGCAAGTATCTTTTCTGTATAATGACTTCTTTTCCTCTGGGTAGATACCCAGTAGTGGGATTGCTGGATCAAACAGTGGTTCTGCTTTTAGTTATTTAAGGAATCTCCACACTGTTTTCCATAGTGGTGTACTAGTTTACATTCCCACCAGCAGTGTGGAAGTGTTTTCTGTTCATCACATCCACACCAACATCTGCTATTTTATTATTATTATTATTATTATTATTATTATTATTATTATTATTATTATTACGGCCATTCTTGCAGGAGTAAGGTGGTATCGCATTGTGGCTTTTGATTTGCATTTCTCTGATCATTAGTGATGTTGAGCATTTTTTCATGTTTGCTGGCCATTTAGTTAACTTCTTTTGAGAATTGTCTATTCATATCCTTAGCCCACTTTTTGATGGGTTATTTTTTTCTTGTTGATTTGTTTGAGTTCACTGTAGATTCTGGATACTAGTCCTTTGTCACATGTATAGATTGTGGAGACCTTTTCCCATTCTATGGGTTGTCTGTTTACTTTGCTGCCTGTTCCTTTTGCTATGCAAAAGCTCTTTAGTGTAATTAAATCCCAGCAATTTATCTTTGTTTTTATTGCATTTACTTTGGGGTTCTTGGTCATGAAATCCTTGCCTAAGCCAATGTCTACAAGGGTTTTTCCAATGTTATCTTCTAGAATTTTTATAGTTTCAGGTCTTAGATTTAAGTCCTTCATCCATCTTGAGTTGATTTTTGTATAAGGTAAGAAATGAGGATCCACTTTCATTTTCCTACATGTGGTTTGCCAATATCCCAGCACCATTTGTTGGGAAGAGTGTCTTTTCCCCACTTTATGTTTTTGTTTGCTTTGTTGAAGAGCAGTTGGCTGTAAGTATTTGGGTTTATTTCTGGGTTCTCCATTCTGTTCCATTGGTCTATGTGCCTATTTTTATACCACCACCATGCTGTTTTGGTGACTATGGCCTTATAGTATAGTTTGTAATCAGGTAATGTGGTGCCTCCAGAATTGTTCTTTTTACTTTGTCTTGCTTTGACTATGCAGACTCTTTTTTGGGTCCATATGAATTTTAGTTTTTTTTTTTTTTTAATTCTGTGAAGAATGATGGTGGTATTTTGATGGGAATTGTGTTGAATATATAGATTGCTTTTGTCAGTATGGTCATTTTCACAATATTGATTCTACCCATCCATGATCATGGGATGTGTTTCCATTTGTTTGTATCATCTATGATTTCTTTCAGCAGTGTTTTGTAGTTTTCCTTGTAGAGGTCTTTCGCCTTCTTGGTTAGATATATCCCTAAGTATTGTATTGTATTGTATTGTAATGTATTTTTATTTGCAGCTATTGTAAAAGGGGTTGAGTTCTTGATTTGATTCTCAGGTTGGTCGCTGTTAGTGTATAGAAGAGCTACTGATTCTTGTACATTAATTTTGTATCCAAAAACTTTGCTGAATTGTTTTATCAGTTCTGGGAGCTTTCTGGTGGAGTATTTAGGGTTTTCTAGGTAAAGGATCATATCATCAGCAAACAGTGACAGTTTGACTTCCTCTTTACTGATTTGGATGCGCTTTATTTCTTTCTCTTGTCTGATTGCTCTGGCTAGGACTTCTGGAACTATGTTGAAGATGAGTGGTAAGAGTTGTTCATCAGAGATATTAGTCTGTAGTTTTCTTTTTCTGTTATGTCCTTTCCTGGTTTTGGTATTAGGGTGCTACTGGCTTCATAGAATGATTTAGGGAGGGTTTTCTCTTTCTCTGTCTTGTGGAATAGTGTCAATAGAATTGGTAGCAATTCTTCTTTGAATGTCTGCTAGAATTATTCTGTGAATCTGTCTGGTCCTGGACATTTTTTGTTGGTAACTTTTTAATTACCACTTTAATGTCACTGCTTGTTATTGGTCTGTTCAAGGGATCTAATTCTTCCTAATTTAAGTTAGGAGGGTTTAGCTTTCCAGGATTTTATTCATCTCTTCTAGATTTTCTAGTTTATGCATGTAAAGGTGTTTATAGTACACTTGAATGATTTTTTTGTATTTCTATTGTGTCAGTTGTAATATCTCTCATTTTGTTTCTCATTGAGGTTATTTGGATTTTCCCCCTTCTTTTCTTGGTTAATCTTGCTAATGGTCTATAAATTTTATTTATCTTTTCAAAGAACCAGCTTTTTGTTTCATTTGTCTTTTGTATTTTGTTCGTTTGTTTCAATTTCATTTAGTTCTGCTTTGATCTTGGTTATTTCGTTTCTTCTGCTGGTTTTGGGTTTGGTTTGTTCTTGTTTCTCTAGTTCCTTGAGGTATGACCATAGATTGTCTGTTTGTGCTCTTTCAGACGTTTTGATATAGGAGTTTAGGGCTATGAACTTTCCTCTTAGCACTGCCTTTGCTGCATCACAGAGGTTTTGATAGGTTGTGTCACTACTGTCGTTCAGTTTGAAGAATTTTTGATTTCCATGTTGATTTCATTTTTGACACAATGATCATTCAGGAGCAGGATATTTAATGTCCATGTAGTTGCATGTTTTTAAAGGCTCCTTTTGGAGTTGATTTCCAGTTTTATTCCACTGTGGTCTGAGGTAGTACGTGATATAATTTCAGTTTTCTTAAATGTATTGAGGCTTGTTGTGTGGCCTATCATATGGTCCATCTTGGAGAAAGTTCCATGTGCTGTTGAATAGAATGTATATTCTGTGGTTGTTGGATGGAATGTTCTGTATGTATCTGTTAAATCCATTTGTTCCTGGATATATTTTAATCCATTGTTTCTTTGTTGACTTTCTGTCCTGATGACCTGTCTAGTGTTATCAGTGGAGTACTGAAGTCTCCCACTATTATTGTGTTGCTGTCTATCTCATTTCTTAGGTCTATTAGTAACTGTTTTATAAATTTGGGAGCTCCAGTGTTAGGTGCATATATGTTTAGGATTGTGATATTTTCCTGTTGGATAAGGCCTTTTATCATTATATAATGTCCCACTTTGTCTTTTTTAACTGCTGTTGCTTTAACGTTTGTTTTGTCTGATACAAGAATAGGTACTCCTGCTCACTTTTGGTGTCCATTTGCATGAAATGCCTTTTTCCATCTTTACTTTAAATTTGTGTAAGCCCTTATGTGTTAGGTGAGTCTTTGAAGGCAACAGATGGTTGATGAATTCTTATCCATTCTACAATTTTGTATCTTTTAAGTGGAGGATTTAGGCCGTTTGCATCCGATGTTAGTACTGAGATATGAGGTATCATTCCATTCATTGTTACATGTTGCCTGTGTACCTTGGTTTTTTGTTTTTAGTTTGTGTTTTTTAAATTGTACTTTTGTTTTATAGATGCTGTGAGATTTATGCTTTCGGCTCTGTTTTGATGTGTTTCCAAAATTTGTTTCAGTATTGAGAGCTCCTTATAGCAGTTTTTGTAGTGGTGGCTTGGTAGTGGCAAATTATTTTAGCATTTGTTTGTCTGAAAAAGACTGTATCTTTCCTTCATATATGAAGCTTAATTTCACTGGATACAAAATTCTTAGCTGATCATTGTTTTGTTTGAGAAGGCTGAAAATAGGGCCCCAATCCCTTCTAGCTTGTAGGGTTTCTGCTGAGAAATCTGCTGTGAATCTGATATGTTTTCCTTTATAGGTTACCTGGTGCTTTCATCTCAAAGCTCTTAAGATTCTTTCCTGGGCTGGGCGAAGTGGATCACGCCTGTAATCCCAGCACTTTGGGAGGCCGAGGCGGGTGGATCATGAGGTCAGGAGATAGAGACCATCCTGACTAACACGGTGAAACCCTGTCTCTACTAAAAATACAAAAAATTAGCCGGGCGTGGTGACAGGCACCTGTAGTCCCAGCTACTCCGGAGGCTGAGGCAGGAGAATGGTGTGAACCTGGGAGGCGGAGCTTGCAGTGAGCCGAGATTGCGCCACTGAACTCCAGCCTGGGAGACAAAGCAAGACTCCGTCCCCAAAAAAAAAAAAAAATTCTTTCCTTAATCTTAACTTTAAATAACCTGATTACAATGTGCCTAGGCAATGATCTTTTTGCGATGAATTCCCAATTGTTCTTGCGCTTCTTATATTTGAATGTCTAGGTCTCTAGGAAGGCGGGGGAAGTTTTTCTCGATTGCTCCCCCAAATATTTTTTCCAAACTTTTAGATTTATCTTCTTCAGTAACAGCAGTTATTCTTAGATTTGCTCATTTAACATAATCCTCGGCTTCTTGGAGGCTTTGTTCATATTTTCTTATTCTTTGTCTTTGTTGGATTGGGTTAATTCGAAGACTTTGTGTTTGAGCTTTCTAAATTTTTCTTTTACTTGTTCAATTCTATTGCTGAGACTTGCCAGAGCATTTTGCATTTCTATTATTGTGTCCATTTTTCCTGAAGATTTGATTGATTTTCATTTATGCTATCTATTTCCTTGAATATTTCTCCCCTCACTTCTTGTATCTTTTTTTTATTTCCTTGTATTGGGCTTTGCCTTTCCCTGGTGCCTCCCTGATTAGCTTAACAAATAACCTCCTGAATTCTTTCTTCAGTTAAATCAGAGATTTCTTCTTGGTTTGTGTCCACTGCTGATGAGGTAGTGTGAATTTTGGGGGCTGTTAAAGAACCTTGTTTTGTCATATTACCAGGGTTAGTTTTATGGTACCTTCTCATTTGGGTAGGCTCTGTCAGAGGGAAGGTCTAGGGCGGAAGTCTGTTGTTCAGATTCTTTTGTCACACAGGCTGTTCCCTTGATATAGTACTCTCCCCCTTTTCCTATGGATGTGGCTTCCCATGAGCTGTACTACAGCGATTGCTGTCTCTCTCTTCTGGGTCTAGACACCCAGCAAGTCTACCAGCCTCCAGACTGGTACTGGTTGTTGTCTGCCCAGAGTCCTATGATGTGAACTGTCTGTGGGTCTCTCAGCCATGGATGCCAGCACCTGTTCCAGTGGAGATGGCAGGAGGGTGAAAAGGACTCTGTGAGTTTTCTTAGCTTTAGTAGTTTAATGCACTATTTTTGTGCTGGTTGGTCTCCTGCCAGGAAGTGGTACTTTCCAGAGAGCATCAGCTGTGGATGGAGAGGAATAGGTAGTGGGCAGGGCCCTAGAACTCCCAAGAGTATATGCCCTTTGTCTTCAGTAACCAGGGTGGGGAGGGAAGGACCATTGTGGTTGGGTCAGGTCTAGGTGTGTCTCAGCTCAGACTCTCCTTGGAAGGTTCTTGCTGTGGCTGTTGTGGGGGATGAGTAGCTGCTGTGTCCTTTAGATAAGCTGTGTGTTCTCCCCGATGTCATCCACCCCAGCTCACTTGATTTATCTCCATTACCTGCCTTCCGCACAACTTTGTAAGAGATGTACCTCTACAAATTTGTCAGAGAAAAAGAGGAGTGCTCCAGGTGAAGAATGGTGGGAAGAGTGTTGCAGGCTATGGAAACAGCGTCTAGAGAGGTCCTGGATCAGGAAAGAGCCTAGACATTCAAGGAAATGGAAGAAAGACAATGTGGGTAGAGCAGAGTAAACCAGAAGTGGAATTAGAGATGATGCTGGAGCAGGAGGGAAGACCAAGCCATACAAAGCCCTGTAAGTCAAATTTGTGATTTTTAGGTTTAAGTTTAGATCAGTTGTTCTTAAAACTTAGAGTAAGAATTAAAAGAAGAGAGTCTTGGAAAATGAAGATCCTGATGAAACTATTCTAATCTACTAGCAATCTGCATTTTTAATAAGAATTCTGTTTGAGAATATCCGTTCTTAATAGAAATCTCAACTGGGTACAGACCACACTTGGAAAGCCTTTAAAGGGTTTTGAGCAGGGAAACAACATAACTTGAGGTTTAACCATGTGGAAGGCTGTGTCAAAAACGGACTCAAGTGAAGCAAATATAAAGCACTTGAGGTTTTTTTGGAGGGGTTGAGGGAGGCCTTTATTTTCCCCATGAATTTTGTTACAGTCTTGCAAAATTTTTTACCAACATAAAATTCATATACAATAAAGTTGACCCCTTTACAGTGTTCAATTCAGGCCTTTTAGTGTATTCACAAAATTGTACACTGGTCACCATTAACTAATTCCAGGACATTTCAGCACCCCTTAAGATAAAACCTCATAGAGCTATTTATGACAAACCAACAGCTAATATACTGAATGGGCAAAAACTGGAAAAATTCCCTTTGAAAACTGGCACAAGACAGGGATGCCCTCTCTCACCACTCCTATTCAATATAGTGTTGGAAGTTCTGGCTAGGGCAATCAGGCAAGAGAAAGAAATAAAGGGTATTCAGTTAGGAAAAGAAGAAATCAAATTGTCCCTGTTTGCAGATGACATGATTGTATATTTAGAAAACCCCATTGTCTCAGCCCAAAATCTCCTTAAGCTGATAAGCACCTTCAGCAAAGTCTCAGGATACAAAATTAATGTGCAAAAATCACAAGCATTCTTATACACCAGTAACAGACAAGCAGAGAGCCAAATCAGAAATGAACTTCCATTCACAATTGCTTCAAAGAGAATAAAATACCTAGGAATCCAACTTTCAAAGGATGTAAAGGACCTCTTCAAGGAGAACTACAAACCGCTGCTCAGTGAAATAAAAGAGGACACAAACAAATGGAAGAACATACCATGCTGATTGATAGGGGGAATCAATATCGTGAAAATGGCCATACTGCCCAAGGTTATTTATAGATTCAATGCCATCCCCATCAAGCTACCAATGAGTTTCTTCACAGAATTGGAAAAAACGGCTTTAAAGTTCATATGGAACCAAAAAAGAGCCCGCATTGCCAAGACAATCCTAAGTCAAAAGGACAAAGCTGGAGGTGTCACGCTACCTGACTTCAAACTATACTACAAGGCTACAGTAACTAAAACAGCATGGTACTGGTACCAAAACAGAGATATAGACCAATGGAACAGAACAGAGTCCTCAGAAATAATACCACACATCTACAGCCATCTGATCTTTGACAAACCTGAGAGAAACAAGAAATGGGGAAAGGATTCCCTATTTAATAAATGGTGCTGGGAAAATTGGCTAGCCATAAGTAGAAAGCTGAAACTGGATCCTTTCCTTACTCCTTATACGAAGATTAATTCAAGATGGATTAGAGACTTAAATGTTAGACCTAATACCATAAAAACCCTAGAAGAAAATCTAGGTAGTACCATTCAGGACATAGGCATGGGCAAGGACTTCATGTCTAAAACACCCAAAAGCAACGGCAGCAAAAGCCAAAATTGACAAATGGGATCTAATTAAACTAAAGAGCTTCTGCACAGCAAAAGAAACTACCATCAGAGTGAACAGGCAACCTACAGAATGGGAGAAAATTTTTGCAATCTACTCATCTGACAAAGGGCTAATATCCAGAATCTACAAAGAACTCAAACAAATATACAAGAAAAAAACAAACAACCCCATCAAAAAGTGGGCAAAGGATATGAACAGACATTTCTCAAAAGAAGACATTCATACAGCCAACAGACACATGAAAAAATGCTCATCATCACTTGCCATCAGAGAAATGCAAATCAAAACCACAATGAGATACCATCTCACACCAGTTAGAATGGCAATCATTAAAAAATCAGGAAACAACAGGTGTTGGAGAGGATGTGGAGAAATAGGAACACTTTTACACTGTTGGTGGGATTGTAAACTAGTTCAACCATTGTGGAAAACAGTATGGCAATTCCTCAAGGATCTAGAACTAGATGTACCATATGACCCAGCCATCCCACTACTGGGTATATATCCAAAGGATTATAAATTATTCTACTACAAAGACACATGCACACGTATGTTTATTGCGGCACTATTCACAATAGCAAAGACTTGGAATCAACCCAAATGTCCATCAGTGACAGACTGGATTAAGAAAATGTGGCACATATGCACCATGGAATACTATACAGCCATAAAAAAGGATGAGTTTGCGTCCTTTGTAGGGACATGGATGCAGCTGGAAACCATCATTCTTAGCAAACTATCACAAGAAGAGAAAACCAAACACCGCATGTTCTCACTCATAGGTGGGAACTGAACAATGAGATCACTTGGACTCAGGAAGGGGAACATCACACACTGGGGCCTATCATGGGGAAGGGGGAGGGGGGAGGGATTGCATTGGGGAGTTATACATAATATAAATGATGAATTGATGGGTGCTGACGAGTTGATGGGTGCAGCACACCAACATGGCACAAGTATACATATGTAACAAACCTGCACGTTATGCACATGTACCCTAGAACTTAAAGTATAATAAAAAATAATAATAATAATAAAAAAGAAATTTAAAAAAAAAAGATAAAACCTCATATTCATCAGCAGTCACTGCCTCTTTTCCCCTTCTTTTGGCCTCTTTCTAAAGCATGAATCTATTTTTGGTCTCTATGGATTTACCTATTCTAGACATTTCATGTAAATGAAATCATGAAATATATGGCCTTCTATGTCTGACTTCTTTCACTTAGTACAATGTTTCAAGGTTTATCCATGTTGTAGCATGTAAAACAAAAACTATTTTGTATAATGTTAAAAAAATAATATTCCATTTTATGGATGTACCACATTGGCATAAATTTTCCTTAGTATTCTCTACAATCCTTTTCAATGTCTGTAGCTTGGGTCGTGATGTGTCCCTCTTTTCTTCTTAATTTTAGTAATTTATGTCTTCTCTATGGTAAGCCTAGATCAAGATTTATCGGTTTTGTTATCTTCACAAAGAACCAAGTTTGGGCTTCATTAATTTTTCCCTATTGATTTTATTTCCCTATTTTATTAATCTTCATTTTGGTCTGCATTATTTCCACACTTCTGTTTACTTTTGGATTTATGTTTTTGTTTTGCTGTTTTTCTAGTTTCTTATGGTAAATGTTAGATTATTAATTTTAGACCTTCTTTCTTTTCTAATATAGACGATTTTGTGCTATTTCACTTAAATGACTGTGTTAGCCACATCCCACAAAGTTTTATATGTTTCATTTCCTTTTCATTCAGTTCAAAATATTTTCTAATACTTCATGATTTTTTTTTCTTTGACTCATATATTTTTTAGAAGTGTGTTGTTTAGTTTTTAAATATTTGATGATTTCCCAATGTTCTTTCCATTGCTGATTTCCAATTAAAATGCCCTGGGATTTGGAAGTGTACTTTGAATGATTTTATTGATTTTAAATTTATTGTGATTTGTTGTTTTGTAGCCAAGTACATGATCTATCCTGGAAAATGTTTCATGTGCTCTTGAAAATAATTACTATTTGGTTCTTATAATTTTTCTTTTTTTATTGATACTCTTTATTTGTATGGCATTGTTCTTATGTTTCGGTTTATTTCTTTACATAATTTCCTTTAGTTCTTGAATATATGTGTAATATTTAATAGCTGATTTAAAGTCTTTGCCTAGCATATTCAACATATGGGTTTCGTTTGGGACAGTTCCTATTGACTGTTTTTGTTCCTCTAAATGAGCAATACTTTCTGGTTTCTATGCATGTGTCATAACCTTTTATTGAAGCTGGATATTTTAAATAATATAATGTGCCAACTCAAGAAATCAGATTTTCCCTTCTCTCCCTTCCGAGGGTTTGTTGTTATTGCTGTTTGTTGTGGTAGTTGTTAATATATTTGTTTGTTAGTGGTTTTCCTGAACTAACTCTGTAAAATACTCTATTTTGTTGTTGTGTGTGGCCACTGAAGTCTCTAATCAGTAAGGTTAATGGCTAGTTAGTGATTGGACAGAGCTTCCCTTAAATGTCTTGAACCAATCAATATATTTTCTAGACTTTGTCAAGGACCTTTGTGTATGTTGGGGCATGCTTTCAATGCTCTGGCAGTCAGTTTATAGCTCTGCCTTAGCCTTTACTTCCTGCTTATTGAGAGCTTCAAAGTTATCCAGAGGTGTGATCATCAGGCCTACTTGAGCATGTGCATAGCCTGATACATGCATGTGGCCTTTTAGATTCCAAGGAATATGTTGAAGTCTTTTTTTTTTTTTTTTTTTTTTTTTTTTTTTTTTT
>NC_045444.1:53775904-53810896 GCF_002776525.5 Piliocolobus tephrosceles
TTTTGAGATGGAGTTTTGTTCTTGTTGCCCAGGCTGGAGTGCAATGGAACAATCTCAGCTCACTGCAACTTCTGTTTCCCAGGTTGAAGCAATTCTCCTGTCTCAGCCTCCTGAGTAGCTAGGATTAGATGCACATGCCACCACACCTGGCTAATTTTTTGTCTTTTTAGTAGAGAGGAGGTTTCACCATGTTGGTCAGGCTGGTCTCAAACTCCTCACCTCAGATGATCTGCCCACCTCGGCCTCCCAAAGTGCTGGGATTACAGGTGTGAGCCACCACACCCAGCCATGCTGAAGCTTTTTAAAGTCTCTATGGACATTTCATTCTCAAGGTTTTCCTTTGAAGATTTTTGGTCAGACTCTTGTTAGTCCCAACTGGTAACCCTGCCTCAGGCAGCTGTGTTGTTAAGCAGTTGCTGCTGATTGTCTTTGATAAATGCTCTGTAGGTAGGGCTATTTGCATAAAGTGAGAACTGTGTCAGGTTTAACTAATGCAAGCCCTGAGAATGGAGCTGGAAAGGTCAAATAGTGGCAATTCTTTGGTGACTGGATATTTGGGGAGCTTCAAATTCATTATGTCTCCTCCAGTGACTTCTAGACTGCTTGTTTCCATAGCAAACATAGTTGTGAGAATGCTGGTTTTTAAGACTACTGCAGAGCTAGGAGGAAAGGATGGGTTTAGGCAAATTAAAACCCCACAATGCTCACTGTTCCTATCAAGATTCAGCCATATTTCCTAAATAAACAGTCCTCAAATTGTTGCATGCCTTTAGTTAATTTACAAAGTTCTGACAAAGTTAATTTTGACATTTGACAGTTTTTGCTAGTATTTTCATTGCTTTTATGGAGGAAAAGGCTTTTCTATTCTTTTTTTTTTTTTTTGAGACAGGGTCTCACTATGTTGCCCAGGCTGATGTGCAGTGGACAATAATGGCTGATTGCAGCCTTGAACTCCCAGGCTCAGGTGATCCTTCTGCCTCAGCCTCCTGAGGAGCTGGGACTACAGGTATATGTAACCACGCCTTGCTAATTTTTTTAATTATTATTAATTTTTTTGTAGAGACAAGGTCATGCTATGTTGCCCAGGCTGGTCTCAAACTCCTGGGCTCAAGTTATCCTCCTACCTTGGCCTCCCAAAGTGCTGGGATTAGAGGCAAGAGTCACCACACCCAGCTGAGCAGATTTTCAGAGGTCCTTATTCCACTATTCTGGAAAATGATTGCTGCCATTTCATTGATTCATTCACTCATTCATACAGTGACTGATAAATCAATGTTTTTCATTCAACAAATATTCATTGTTATTTATTGTATGTCAGAAGTATATTCATAGTTATACCTGATGTAAATGACGAGTTGATGGGTGCTGACGAGTTGATGGGTGCAGCACACCAATATGGCACAAGTATACATATGTAACAAACCTGCACATTATGCACATGTGCCCTAGAACTTAAAGTATAATAATAATAAAAAAATAAATAAAAAGAAAAAAAAGGAAGTATATTCGTAATCTCAGTATGCAAAGATTAACAAGGTCCCTCAAGGAGGGAGGGTCCCTCCCTGAGGAGATTTGAATGTATGGGAGCAGAGGAAACAAAAACACTGGAAGTAAATCCACAAATCCATGATGATTTGTGGAACAGTAATATGTAAAGAATATAATGGAAGAGTAAATAGGAGAGCAAGTCACTCAATGGTAGCTTTGTGATAACTACTGTAGAATGGGTAATTTCTAAGCTACGTAAATGAGTAAAAGCTTACCAAGGCGGCTTTTTACCAATGAGTAAATGAGTAAAACTTATCAAGGAAGAGAGCAGATACACCAGAGGGAGAGAACGGTGTGAGCAAAGACAGAGATTAAAATGCCTGGAAGTTCATTTGACTGAAACATTGTGTTGAAAGTTGGCTGCTGTAGAAAATACGTAGTATTAAAAGATTTTAAAGCAGAGTAGGTAGTATGGTAGTGAAGACTGGATCAGATTAAAGAGCTATATTTGGACTCGAGTAGAATAGGTTTAGGTGGTGACTCAAGTGCAGGACCGAGGAAGCAGGTAGAACAACATTTTCAGCATTCATGTCTCAGAGTTCCTCCTTGTCAATATAATTTGTTAATATTCTTTGTGAGATAGATGAGTTCATGCTTTGTACAATAGTCTAGGTGTGCTTAGTCGTCCATCACCCCAAAATCACCTAAGCTCGACAATGCCAGATTCATATTAAGACTACAGTCAACTCAAACCCATAAGTCTCTTTCCCATATAAGAGCAGTAGTAGCCAGGCACGGTGGCTCATGCCTGTAATCCTAGCACTTTGGGAGGCCGAGGTGGGTGGATTACTTGAGGTTGGGAGTTCGAGACCAGCCTGACCAACATGGACAAACCCCATCTCTTCTAAAAATACAAAATTAGCCGGGGTGGTGGTGCATGCTTGTAATCCCAGCTACCCAGGAGGGTGAGGCCGAAGAATTGCTTGAACCCAGGAGGCGGAGGTTGCGGTGAGCCGAGATCGTGCCACTGCACTCCAGCCTGGACAACAAGAGCGAAACTCTGTCTCAAAAAAAGTAAAATAAAAGCAGTTGTCCTCTTCCTTTGTTACTCTTTGACTGAAGGAGTGTGTGAGGAAAGAGGAGGGAGACATGGAGGTAGAGATGGCTGCTGAGACCATTAGATGAGCTTCATTTAAATACCATTCATTGTTAATTAACCATATGATATATTTTTTAAAACCATCTTACAGGAAGTATGAGAAAGGAAAAACCTATTAATACTACCATTCTCATGCAGTTATTATTCTGCACAGTCCTTTCAAATAATTTTCCTTTGTCTATTTTTATATATTAGCAATATTTTCCCCCACTATCTTGAATCCCATTTTATTATTTGAAGACAAAAGCATTTCATAGGTTGTTCCACTCTTTGTGTATACAGGTTGCATATCTGTTATCCAAAGTGCTTGGGACCAGAAATGTTTCAAATGATGGATTTTTTCAGATTTTGAAATATTTGCATATACATGAGATATCTTAAGGATGGAATCCAGGTATAAATATGTAATTCACTTATGTTATATATATACCTTAAACATATAGCCTGAAGTTATCTTTATATAATATTTTTAATAATTTTGTGCACAAAACAAAGTTTGTGTACTTTTAACTATCAGAAAGCAAAGGTATCATTGTGTAGCCACCCATTTGGACAATCTGTGGTTGTTTGGTCTCACCATCTTTCCTGACTCTGAATTTATATGCTAGCAATAAGCAATTATTTTCTTGTCTTTTCACATACAAATACTTAACAGTAAAAATAAGAAATGCCATTAATGCAGTGAAAAAAGAATGCATTCCAGGTAACTAAGCAGCACAGTTGCATTGTCACCTGTGGTGTTATGTTAGCACTCAACAAATTTCAGATTTTGGAGCATTTCAGATTTTGGTTGCTCAACCCATATCATTATTATTATTATTATTATTATTATTATTATTATTATTATTAAGAAGGAATCTTGCTCTGTGGCCCAAGTTGGAGTGCAGTGGCACAGTCTCGGCTCACTGCAACCCCCGCCTCCCAGGAGATTCAAGTGGTTCTCCTGCCTCAGCCTCCCGAGTAGCTGGGATTATAGGCAAGTGCCACCACACCTGGCTAATTTTGTATTTTTAGTAGAAATGGGATTTCTCCATGTTGGTCAGGCTGGTTTCAAACTCCCGACCTCAGGTGATTCGCCCACCTCAGCCTCCCATAGTGCTGGGATTACAGGCATGAGCCACCATGCCTGGCCAATCTATATTATTTTTAGTGGATACATTATGTTTCTGCTGGGGCACATATTATAATGTAATCAAAATGTCTACTACTACCAGACAGTTCTATCAAACAAAGTGGTTTATCAGTTCAAGACGACTAAGAATCACTGGGTTAGGAGATTGTATGTTAAAACTATTTATTATTTTCCTGCCTTCAAAATAAAATGGCTACCTGCCAAACGATAGCACCAAGTTCACTGGGGATCCTTGAGTAGGGAAATAGAGTCTGCACTTCTACTTGGAGAATATCCCTTGTGTCACACACTAGGCTTGCCCAATGATAGCCTGACTTAGCAAATACTGGCCTGTGGCTTCCAGATAAGGCATTCTCTTCTGGCATCACAGAGATCGCTAGCATTTTTAGAATATCCCATTGATCTCAGCTTCCCTTTTAGAGACCTAGGTGGGTCTTTATTTCTCATAGACAAAGAGGAACGCAATGCCTGTATTTGAACAGGAACATTTATGTGGCCTTGGCAGTTATTTGCCATACTTTCCTCAAGTTTATTTCATTCTGTTCCCAGAAAAACAGACCATGGAATTGGTTAAGAGGAGTCCTGTTTATAGTACACAGTGTACCCTCTTTGCAGTCAAGGTCTCGTTTAATTTATTTTTAAAAGTAAGTACATGCTGGGAAGGACTGCTTTTCTAAAGCTTGGGAAATAAGAAACAATAACAGACATTCACTTGCAGGTTTGGAAGGGATAAAGAAATCAAAATACACTGCTAGCCTCATTTAATAGTTAAGTGGCAGTATCTCACCTATATCAATTATCAGTCAGCCAAAAACGATGTAAATTTTATTTATCCAATTCCCATTAAGTTCTTCACCCTGGGGGGCACACGCAATCTCAGTTTTGTGTGACTACACAACAATCAAGCCAGAAGCTGTCTTTTCTTTTCCCTGAATAAGCTACATTTTCAAAGACACACTCCCCACACAGAGGCTTGGAGTAACCCTGGGTGCATAACCCAAAGAGAGTTTCTCTTTTGTTGAGAGGAATGGAAGAGAATAAGGTTAGGACTGAAAGGGGTCTTTGAGATCATCTAGTTCAAGGATTCTCAAATGCCTTCTATTTGCCAGTGCAAACTCACTACAAAAAAAAAAAAAAAAAAACCCACCATTGGAGCTTTTACAAACACAGATTACCACAACTCAGTCCTGGGAATTCTAACAACAGGACAATGTTCACAGTTTATTCTCCTGCTCAGCCAGGTTTGAAAACCAATAAAATAGTCCAACTTTCTCATTTTACAAATGAAAAAACAGAGGGCCAGAGAAGATGACATTCAAGTAGTTACAGAGGCAAGATCAAAATGCCCAGCCCTAGTTTTCCCACTCTATCACACTGCCTTCTAAAACTATAATTACATGCTAAGTGCCTTCAAAAACAACTTGAGGGTTCACCAAGTAAAATGCAATGAGCTAAATGTTCACTCATTTGGAGAGCGAAGGAGTGTTCTCCTAAACAAAGAAAACCCAGGTAACTGATTACTTACATGGAGAATGTTAGTTTCAGTGCCTTTTGCATATCCTATGCATTCCCTCTTACCTCAGCACAGCCTCACCTACATGAGATGAAGATCCATAAGAGCAGGAGAAATTTACTCATTTCCTTTGCAAATGTTTATAAATGAATCTAAATACCTCTTATTGGACTGTGCTAGGCCTTGGAAATATAGCTGATGAACAAAAGAGACCTAATCTCTACCATAATGAGCTTACAGCTTAGTGGTGGTTAAAGATAATTAAGTAGGTAATTGCAATTTAGTATGGCCAGAGTTATGATGAGTGGATTACAGGAGAAACCAAAATTTTAAAGCCTTTATATAATTATAAAGGAATGGTTTTGACCAAGAGGAATTTCTTATTGATTCAAAATGGTAGGAGAAATTAAAGATATGAATATATTCATGAAGTAGATATAATTTTAGTATTTCAAAACACGCAACCAACCGACCAATGGCTGTGGTAGAGTGAAGAGGTTGGCAAATACATTCCCCTGTAAAACAACTATAATAAAGAGGTTGGCAAATACATTCCCCCAAAAAACGACTATAATACTGGCTAAAATTCTCATAGACAACCATTTCAGAGCTCTGGTAATTGACTAAAGGTAAACAACAAATTGAGAAATGCTTATTCATGAAAGCTGCTAGAACTCTATATAAGAACACTAGGCGTCTGTGGCTTTCTTGCCCATGGTGGCTCACATTCCCTCCTCCCCTTCCCCCAGCTCAGTCAGGGCAGTAATTGTGCCAGGGTGAGGCTGGCCATGAAAAGCGAGAGCCTCATTGCTGGAAGGAGGCTGACTTGATTTGGAGTAGAACATGGAAGCCCACGTCCCACTATGCCATCAGTAAAAAGTAACAGCACTGACAATCAGTGGCTCTGCTAATGCCAGGTCAGCAATGCTGGCAGCCTCAAGTTATAGTTCAAGTTGGAAAGAATCATGTGACCAGAGGATGGTCCAGAACTTTAATAGGAAGTTATTTGAAATGAGAGCGCCACCAGAGGAGCTACATAAACTCACCACACACTTCTGGTTGACTGGAAGGATGTGTGCACTCACACGGTAGATCTGGGAGGACCTAGAAAGGAATAAAAATTGAGACTGACTGGACAACTGACTGAAATTTAAAAATACTTCCCAAGTCCACATACAGACCCATGAGCCAAGGGGGAAGAATTATAGGCTCAAAGTGTCGAGTACAATCTCTAACAAATCATTAGCTGACCACTAAGCTATATAGATACAGATGTGAACCCTAAGAACCCTGGATGAAAAAATAACAATAACTGAGCAGAGACATCAGCAGGCACAATCACAGGAAAGAAAGATTCTAAAGGGCTAAATCATCCAAGCAGACAAAATACTACCATCAACAACCCGCAGGGAAAAAAAAAATCATCATAATCCAGGATAACTACAAAATATTATCTATCATGTCCAGTGTTCAGGGAAAATAATCATAAGACATGAACAGAAATAGCCAAGTATTACCTACAATCAGGGGGAAAGCAATCAATAGAAATTGACCCTGAGTTGGGTTAGGTGTTGGATTTAGCAGAAAGCTTTGAAGCATATAAAATAGGCAATAAATTAAAGAATTAAAGGAAAATGTGATGGCAATGATTCTTGAATAGAAAAACTCAATATAAAATTTAAAATTCTACAGTAGGAAAATTTTTAAAAAATTAATAGCAGATTTGAGATGGCAGAAGAAACAATGAACACTAAAATAGGTTACTCAAAATTATGTAATCTGAAGAATACAGAGAAAGATTGAAGAAAAATGTCCCTCGGAGACCTGTGGGACAACCCTACTAGCATACATGAAATGGGAGTTCTAGAAAGGGAGGAGAAAGGAAACCTGTGTTTAAAAATTATGGCTAAACCTTAAATTTCATGAAAACAATCTACTGATCCAAGAATCTTTCAAAAAAATAGAACAAATACAAAGAGATCCACATTTAAACATCTCATAGTCAAACAGTTGAAAGACAGAGACATAGAAAAAAATCTTAAAAGGACCAAGAGAAAACTAACTCATCACACACCAGGAACAAAGTATTGTTAATTAATGGCTGACTTCTTATCTGAAACTAGAAAGCACTGTTACAACATTCAAAATTCTTAACTGTTGGTGAATTAATCTATATTGAGCACAACTATTCTTCAAGAATGAAAGTAAATACATTTCTGGATAAACAAAAACTGAGATATATTGCTATCAGTTCCGCCTTATAAGAAATACTAAAGTTATGTGGATTACAGGAAATAACACCAGATGTTAAGGGGATTCTACAGAAAAAAATGAAAACTGTTAACAACTTGTATTAGGTTGGCGCAAAAGCAATTGCGCTTTTTGCCATTACTTCTAAACTGCAATTACTTTTGCGCCAACCTAATACAAACATGTTTTCTTTTCTTTATGATGTTAAAAGATATAAGATTGCATAAACAAATAATTGTAACACTGTTTTATTGGGTTTGTCACATATATTGAATTAAAATAAATTCTTATATTTATGGTGCATTGATATTCAACAATGGTGCCAAGGCGATCTAATGGGGAAAACATAGGTTCCTAAAAAATAAAGGGTCTGCAATAGTTAGACATCCTCCTCCACAAAAAAAAAAAAAAAAAAAGGAAAAAGGAAAAAAGATTTTAAACTGTTACTTCACATCACACTCAAAATGGATCATAGACCTCAATGTAAAAGCCAAAAGTATAGTCTGAAAACATAAATTTCAGAATTCTCAACCTGGGATGAAACTGGTTTTGTCAACATGATATTGTCACTAGGGAATTTAAGAACACTCAAACCCTGTCCCCGTCAACCTGGGGAAGATAAAAACACAATGAAGAATAGCCGAATAAATCAAAGCACCATTTAATAATTAACTGGGGATGGGCCCTAAATCTGAATAATGAAAACTCAAGTAAACGAGAGAGCTTGAAATTGCACTCCCTTTCTTCAATTGGTATTTTTTCCATTTTAAGTGACAGATGATCTCTAAGCTGGCTTAAGAAAACAGCGAATGTATTAGATTGTAAATGAAAAGTTCACAGCGGGGCTGGACACTGTGCCTCATTCCAAAAATCTCCGTACTTTGGGAAGCTGAGATGGGCAGATCACTTGAGCCTAGGAGTTTGAGACCAGCCTGGGCAACATGGCCAAACCCCGTCTCTACAAAAAATACAAAAATTAGCCTGGCATCATGGTGCACACCTGTAGTACCAGCTACTCAGGAGGCTGAGGTGGGACAATCACCTGGGCCCAGGAGGCAGAGGTGCGGTGAACAGAGATGGTGCCATTGTACTCCAGCCTGGGTGACAGAGTGAGATCCTGTCTCAAAAAAAGTTCACAGGTGCCTGGCTTCAGGGGTACTTTATCCTTAGCTCAATTCTTATATTTATGGTACTTTATCCTTAGCTCAACAAGACCAGGTATCTTTCCATTCATACCTTAATGCATCCCTGTGTACTGGCTCCATTCTCAAGTAGGCTGTCCCCTTGTAATTGGAAAATGCCTGCCAGGAGTTCCAACACCCCATTTTCCTAGCTCAAGTCTAGTGGAAAAGAGCATTTCCTAAACAGTCCTGAAAAAAAATCACACTGGTTTCTGATCCCTGAAACAAGTGCTGTGGCCAGGTCAATGTAATGCTCTGATTGCCCAGGCTGGAGTCACATGCTCCACGAGCACACAAAGAACATGAATCGAGGGTGAGGAAGAGGGTAGTTTCCCAGACATGGCTAACTATTTCCAGAAGAGTAAATAGGTGCTAGGAGATAAAAACAACAGAGGTCCACTTAACCCTATCTTTTTACACTAACAAATCTCAATTTGTTTCATGCGAAACACAACTAAAAAATATTTATCAGATCCAGAGGGTGAGAGAGAGAGAGGCAGTAGCCAAAAAATACATTTAAACAGCAAACTGTGAGACAGAGAGAGAGAAATGGAAGGCTGAATCCCTGCACCCCCGTGCAAAGTGGGCCCTTGCCCTAATTATACCAAGCATGGGGAAGAGAAAGAAGGAAGTCCAGGAAAATTTGACAACAACCAGATGGTGGTGACGGCCAGGTCTACTTGGAAGTAGCAGGCCCTCAAGCAGCCAACCAAGCCAGCTGCGTGGAAAGAAGAGACAGAGCAAGGTGGCAGAGCCTCCTCTCATAAGTGATTGAGTATTGGTCTTTAATATTCAAGCCAAGAGAAAGGAAGAAACAAATTAAAGAGGCACTCTCATGACCTGATCTTTCAGTGTGCAGTGATTCTGCCTACTTTGAAAGGGGGCCAGCCATCTGATGAGTATCCATCTGCCTTGGAGAGGAACAAGGAGAATTATTTTCCAAATATCTACAAATTTAGAGATGATTTCTGAAGCCAGGGATGTAAGTACGGTCCTCAGGAGTGTGTAAACTGCAGAAAGGGGAGGAGAGGGAAAAAGAATGAAAGGAGATAGAGACGTTAGAGAGATAGAGGCCTCCAGGATGCCTGGACTTTAAGAGCAGGCTTTCTTTTCCTTCACAGGTTTTGATGGCTTTGGTTTTCAAAGTCGCTGAAGGTTAATACCAGGCTTCTCTTCTTAACTCCTGATTAGCCAACCACAGGGAACTTGAGCTTGCCTAGAATTGCACAGAGAAGATTTAGCAAATGGATGAACCACCTTATGTGTTCAATACTGAAGCCATGGAAGCCCCCTACAGCTAATGCAGAATACTAGTTATATCTTCTGAGTTACTGGGAAGAATTTTCTTTGAAATCTGGCTTGAGCATTACAAATCTCTTAATAATGTAAAACTTTGAGAAAGTGACCATTAAATGCTTGCCAGAATCCTTGAAACAGATTTTCCAAGTAGGTATTATGAGAAAACAGCTAGGTGCTGGGGATAAAGCAGCCCTAGAAAGAGAAAGGTGCTCACTCTCCTACAAGGAAGAGTATGGCAGCTAAGGGTTTAACAGCAGCAAGGAGAGGGAACCTACCAGACATGAGGCATCTGAGCTGACTGCATTTCCTAAGGGGATTCAGTGTGTGACCAGGGAGAACAGATTGGGAATGAAAACTGATTGCTTTTCAAATCTGAAGTCAACATGTAGATGAATTGTGCCAGCCTTTGGGAATCTTTTATTTGAAATCTTGAGGCAAATTATATTGAGAATAGAAAAGCATAGTAAGAAGAATATTGGTGAGGAAATCATTGCTTAAAACCCCAAATCACTCACACCAGGGTTCTCATTAAAATCCTACAAAGAAGGGGCTATTATTATCTTTCCTACTTTCCAGAAAGCCAAGGCACAGAGACACTAAGTAACTTGTCTAAGGTCTAGGTAGAGGTGAAGCTAGGATTAGACCCCAGGTGGTCTTGGTGTGAGAACCAAAGCCTGAAGCCACTGTGCTAACCAAACCTGAGCTTGGTGTAGGGGTTGATATCAAACCTAACTTTGGGAGGCTGTGGACTGAGCAGACATCTATCCACACCCTGCAAATGTCTCTTGACTGGGTACCAAGCTTGAGCACCTTGAAGCTGCTTGCCTGAGCACTGATAGGCTGTTGGGAAAGGAGATGGTGGGCGGGATGAAGTGCCTGGGAGGAAGGACAACAACGACCCCCAGCTTTGAAGAACGGGATGCATTTCACACACAGCTCCAGCAAATCGGATCTGTCTTCCTTCCAAGATCCATTGTCCCTTCACTAAGCACATTAAAGAGGAGAAAATGAATTCTGCCCATCGAAAAAGGGCACACTGTAATGAACAACAACTTTAAAGACACTTCAGCACATAAAGTCTTTGAGCTACATCACTGACAATGGTTTACAAGTTTATTTTCAATTTGAGGTTATGCTGAGCAGACATTTCGCTCCGCGCGGCAGTAATTCAGGCGCCGTGCTCCGGCGTCAGCTGCTGAGCACACATCTGTACAGGAGTGTCTTGTCACAGATCATCAGGTGCAGATTTATCCAGACACATCATCCGCAAAATGGCCAGCCAAGAGAGCTTTCAAAATTATTTTCCTCACCGTTTTTGCTAAGTATACAATTCTAAGAAAGCAGATTTCTTGGCAAATACTTTTGTCCCTGCAGAAGAGACCACTTTGAGCAGAGCAAAGAAAGCATGAGCTTCTAGTTCATGTTTGACTTCCAGACCTGGCATTTGCTAATTGACAAGTTATGCAAACCCTCTGAACTTGACTTTCTCATTTATAACATGGGAAGAATACCTCATTTATAAAATGAGGCTGTGGGCAAAATTAAAGGAGATAATAGCCATTATCTTATGTTTCACAAAAAGAGAGGATATTTTTGGTTCACTATTATGTCTCCAGCACTTACATAGCAAAGGCACATAGTACTTGCTTAATAAATAAGGCTAAAAGAATAAATGTGTGAATAACACTATCTATGGAAACGTATTTAGGGACATATTTCTTCCTAATTATTTATCTATTTCCTATCTCTTCTTAATTATTTCTTCCAAAGGAAAAAACTATCCTTCTCAGCTCCTGTTTCTTTCTTAGAGGACAGTTTTCCATGATTGTTGCAGGTCTGTTATCCTACGAATTTCTTCAAATGCTTTTTTGGTTTGGGTGTTTTGTTTCCTACATCCTGTGCCTTTTGCTTTATTAGCTTATTTCCTTGTCTTATAATAAATCATCTTCATTGAGTTCCCTAAAAAGAACACACTGAAGCTAAATTCTTTCAGTAGTTTCATGTCTAAACATGTCTTTATTCTAGCCTGCTATTGATACATAATTGGATCATAATTGCTTATAATTACATAAGAGAATTCTAGGCCAAAAACTTTACCCTTTGGAATTTTACAAGCAATTTTCTATTACTTTCTATAAGCTAGTATTGCTTATTATAGAAAACTTGGAAATTGTGGAAAATCATAAGAAAGAAGATTAAAAGCATCAGTAAGTTTACCATCCAGAGACAGCCCTATTAACGTTGTAGTATATACTCCTCCAGGACACACAACACACATACACCATATTGTATATGTAATTTTACATCGTGATTTGCTTAATTTCATATCATGCTATTCTCACGTCATTACATATAGTTGAGTTACTTTCAAGGTCCTTCTCAAGCCTAAGGATCAAAGATTCCATGAGTTGTTAAGGAGAGATTGTGACGTATGGATGGTTTCAGTAAAAGTAGCAGACAGTTTAGGAGTTGGTTTCATTGACACAAGCATGAAATAGAACTGCGGCAAAGGAAAGTAAGGTTAACTGCCTGCCAAGTGCTTTTCATTTAGGGATCCGGAAGGTTCTCAGAGAATTAAAGACATACTACAGATGAGGCTCAATAAATCACCTGAGTATGACCTATAATCAGGAAAACACATTAGATTTGGAGAAAAGGACACACCTGGAACCCCTGGAAAAAAGACATTGCGTTCAATCTTTAAAAAGAAAGGGAGCCACCTATAAGCAAAGTATTCAAAGTCCTGAATGGGAAATAGGTAATCAGTGCCAGTTTCAAACATTTCCAATGAAAGACAACAAGTGATAAGAGAAATGCCTACCCAGCTAAACACAGAGCCTTTGGTGCTGTATAAGCACATAGCCTAAGTGGGCTTCAGAAAGAAATGAAGAAGAGGAAGGTAAAGGAAAATAGAGCAATTAGCTAGGAATGGAAAATGGTAGGCAGCAATGATGGCTCCAGCTGAGGACAAAAACAAGAAGCACGTAGGCAAACCTATCTTGGTGGTGCTGACTTCCTGTTATGGTCCTGGTACCAATTCACCCTCCTCAACCTTCTTCATTTCAATAACAATGAAAGGCAACAATGAGTTACAAAGCCGTGTCAGGGCTGAAAATTAGAAATATTTATCAACAATTTGACACTCTGGAAGGAATTTCTACTAGACAAATCCCAGATGAGGCCAAGTCGTGGAAATGACAGTGGAAAACAAATGCTTTACCATGTGAGATAGAAGAGTAGCTCCAAATGGAAGAAAGAGGGAGGGAGGGGGGGAGAGAGAGGAAAGGATGGGGAAGGAGGGGAGGATAAGGGAAGGAGAGAAACTTCTTCCTCATCTTTATCCAAATTTAGTTCCAAAAATGAATTAACAGATTTCTAGAGAGACTAGTTGGAGTTTATTTTGTTCCCGGTCATCTCTTCAACCCACAGCCATGGTATCCTACTGCTGCTATAAGGAATTACCAAAATGTAGCAGCTTAGAACAGTACAGATGTATTATATTATCTTCCAGTTTTGTAAGTCAGAAGTCCTGTCTGGATCTTACTTGTCTAAAATTAAGGTGTTGGCAGGTCTGCTTTCCTTCTGGGGACCCATGCAGGATCAATCTCCTTGGCTTTTCCAGCTTCTAAAGGCCACCTGCATTCCTTGGATCACAGCCCACTTCCTTCATGTTCAAAGACAGCAACAGGCCAGGCTCACACCTGTAATCCCAGCAATTTGGGAGGCCAAAGTGGGTGATCATTTGAGGTCAGGAGTTCGAGACCAGCATGGCCAACACAGGGAAACCCCATCTCTACTTAAAAAACAAAATACAAGGCCGGGCGTGGTGGCTCAAGCCTATAATCCCAGCACTTTGGGAGGCCAAGGCGGGCGGATCATGAGGTCAGGAGATCGAGACCATCCTGGCTAACATGGTGAAACCCTGTCTCTACTTAAAAAATACAAAAAACTAGCCAGGTGAGGTGGCGGGCACCTGTAGTCCCAGCTACTTGGGAGGCTGAGGCAGGAGAATGGCGTAAACCCGGGAGGCAGAGCTTGCAGTGAGCTGAGATCCGGCCACTGCACTCCAGCCTGGGCGACAGAGCAAGACTCCGTCTCAAAAAAAAAAAAAAACAAAAACAAAACAAAAACAAAATACAAAATTAGCCAGGCGTTGTGGCACACATCTATAGTCCCAGCTACTAGGGAGGTCGAGGCACAAGAATCACTTGAACCCGGGATGTGGAGGTTGCAGTGAGCCGAGATTGCACCACAGCACTCCAACCTGAGTAACAGAGTGAGACACCATCTCAAAAAAAAAAAAAAAAAAAAAAAGACAGCAAGAATAGGTTGACTTCTGTTAAAGCAAACTAAACATGGCTTGAGAAGGACTCCCTACCTCTGTATTTCAGTCCTTGCGGATGAACCATAACCTAGTTTAATAGGCAGACAAGATGGAAAACCTAATTTAGGAGTAGGCACTTGTAACTGTAATTGAGACTTGGCCAATCCCAGCGCTCATACTTCAACAATTCATAGACTGCTGAGTGTTCAAAATGTAGTTCAAATAAGGCAAACACCAACCTGTAACCAATCCAGCGGTTTCTGTACCTGACTGCCGTTTTCTGTATATTATTTCCCTTTTTTTGTCTGTAAATTTGTTCTGACCACGATGCATCCCTGGAGTCTCTCTGACTGTGCCGTAAATCTGGGGGCTGCCTGATTCACGAATCATTCGTTACTCAATTTGTCTCCTTTAAATTTAATTCAGCTGCAGTTTTTCTTGAACTACTTCTCACTTTGCATCACTCTGGCCTCCTCTTCACTTTAAAGAGCCCTCATGATTATTTTGGGCCCATCAGATAATCCAGAATAACCTCACTGTCTCAGAGTCAACTGATTAGTAATCTTGACTCCACCTGCTACCTTCATTCCCCTTTGCCATGTAAAATAACGTGCAGTATTCACAAGTCCAGGATATTAGGGTCAGGACATCTTTGAAGAGGGGGCCGCCATTATTCTGCCTACTGCAGCCATTAAACAGGTTTTCTCAGTAAAAAGAAACGTCTTGAATTCTGGGTATGGAAGCGCCAAAAAGCATCTCCTGGCTATCAGATACACAGCCTCTCTCACTGGGAAGTGGGAGATTGATTACTGGGAACATGAACAACAGAACCGTATACTCATGGATTTGAGTTGTTGCTTTGTTTTAAATGAATTACTAATACATTCTCATAGTTGAAAAATAGAATACAACTACTATTGGCATATTCTTGTGCATACTATACAGTTTATGCATATTTGGGTACATGATTACAAATATATCTATATTTTATAAATAGATTTTATATGCTTACAGGAATGTTATATTCACAGCAAAATTGAGCTTAAGGTATAGAGATTTCCCATAAACCTCCTGCCCCATCCATGCATAGCTTCCCCCATTATCGCATCTTTCAGGAAAGTGGTACATTTGTTACAACTGATGAACCTATATTGACACTTTATATGCACCCGAAGTCTATGGTTTATATTAAGATTCACTCGTGGTGCCCTGCATTCTATGGATATTGATGAAAATATATGAAGATACATGCAAAAATATAGTGTCATACAGAGTAGTTCTACTACCCTAAAAATATTCTGTTCTCTGCCAGCTTATCCCTCCCTACTCCCCAGTACCTGGCAACCATTGATCTTTTTACTGTCACCAAAGTTTTGCCTTTTTTGGGAATGTTATGTAGTTGGAATAATGTCATATGTGGGCTTTCAGATTGGCTTCTTTCACATAGTAATATGCATTTAGGTTTCCTCCATGTCTTTTCATGGCTTGATAGCTAACTTTGTTTTAGTGCTGAATAATATTCAATTGCTTGGATGCATCACAGTATATTTATTCACCTACTGATGGACATCTTAGTTTCTTCCAAGTTCTGGCAATTGTGAATGAAACTGCTGTAATTGCCCATGTGCATGTTTTTGTGAACCCGTAAGTTTTTAACTCTTTTGGGTAAATACTAAGGAGCACAATTGCCGAATCTTATGGTAAGAGTGTATTTAGTTTTGTAAGAAACCACCGAACTGTCTTCCAAAGTGGCTCTACAATGTTTCCTTCCCACTAGCAGTGAACAAGAGTTCCTGTTGCTCTACTTCCTTGGCAGCATTTGGTGTTGACAGTGTTCTGGATTTTAGCCATTCTAATAGGTGCATACTGGTATCTCATTGTTTTAACTTCATTTTCCTGATGACAGATGATGTGGAGCATCTTTTCATCTGCTTAACTGCCATCTGTAAATCTTCTTTGGTGAAATAATTCTTAAGGTCTTTGGCCCATTTTTAAATGTTGTTTGTGTTCTTGTTGAGTTTCGTTTTCTGTGTATTAGCTGTTGTCATTGTTTTCATTTGTTCGTTTGTTTATTTGTTTGTTTTTGAGACAGGGTCTTGCTCTCTTGTTGCCCAGGCTGGAGTGCAGTGGTGCCATCTCAGTTCACTGCAACCTCAGCTTCCTGGGCTCAAGCAACTCTCCCACCTCTGCCTCCCTAGTAGCTGGGGACTACTACTTGCACTACCACACCAGGCTAATGTTTGTATATTTAGTACAGACGGGGTTTTGGCATGTTGGCCAGGCTGGCCTCAAACTCCTGGGCTTATGCAATCAGCCCACCTGACCTCCCAAAGTACTGGGAGGCACTGTGGGAGTTCTTTGTGTATTTTGGATAATAGTCCTATATTTGATATGTCTTTTCCAAGTATTTTCTCTCATTCTGTGGCTCGTGTTTTCATCCTCATGACGGTGTCTTTTCCAAAGCGTAAATGCTTAATTTTAGGTAAGACCAGCTTACTGATTCTTTTTTTCATAGATTGTGCTTTAATGTTGCAACTACAGAGTCATGCCAAACTCGGGGTCCTTTAGATTTTCCCATGTTATCTTCTATGAGTTTTATGGTTTAGGGTCTAGATTCTTTTTCGTTTTTTTGCGTGTGGATGTCCAGTTGTTCCAGCACCAGCTTAAAATTTTATAGCCCATTTTTGACTCCTAAATTTGCATACTCTGAACCATAATTTTTATTGTGGTAAAAAACGCATCAAATTTAAGTTAACTATTTCTAAGTGTGCAGTTCAGTAGTGTTAAGTATATTCACATTGCTGTATAACCAGTCTTCAGAATTTTTTCATCTTATAAAACTGAAACTGTATCCATTAAACAACAACTTCCTATTCCCCCTTCCCTCAGACCTACGACACCATCATTCTACTTTATATTTTTATGAATTTGACTACTCTAGTACCTTATATAAGTGGAATCATACAGTATTTGTCTTTTTGTGACTGGCATATTTCATTTGGCATAATGTCCTCAAGGTTCATCCATGGTGTAGCATGTCAGGATTTCCTTCCTTTTTAAGGCTGAATAATATTCTACCGCGTGTTTACACCACATCTGATTCATTCACTCATCCAGCAATGGACACTGGGGTTGCTTCCATCTCTTGACTATTGTGCACAGTGTTGCTGTTAACATGGATATGTAACATATTGATGTTTTCATCTCACCAAGGTTATAATGTGGAGATTTTTCAATATGATGGACAGACAGCTTTTTGGTTTTCTTTTTTAAAAATACTGTCACAGTATTTTTTTTTTGTAGTTGATGGGCCACTATATAGTTAACTAACCCCATGTTAAATATATCTGTGCTCTTTTTACTTAGTAGTTTTGAAGGGAGAAAAATTGTATCTCCCCCAAATCTATTCATTTCCAAGTTTTCTTAGGAGAAATAAACAGAGAATCTCAGATATTTTAACTGAACTCTGATAAAATTAAATGCATATTTGAGTTGATCTAGAAAGAAATAAAAATACTTAATTCAGGGTTGTATAAGTCTTGATAGCTACCATTGAAAGTAAGCAAAAGATTACGTAAATATAGCTGTCATAACATGGCTACATAACTAAACATATTTCAAAAATAGAAGTTGAAGGAGAAAATCTAATATCAACTAATAGCGATTTGAAAATGATCTGAATGAAAAAATTCAGATTTTATAACAAACACTAGAATGTTCTAACTAGAATGTGCTAGAAAAAAAGTTAGAGGAAATAAAGATTTGCTAGAGTCCTTAGCCTATGTAGAAAAGAGTCAAAAGTCTTTATCCTTTTCTTGTTTTTAACAATTCAAGAAATATCAGTCAAAACATGTTTGACACAAAGATTACTACTAACAGAATTTAAAAGTATATGTATGCATCACAAGTAATCAGAGAATAATGATGCCTCTCCACCTGAAATCCTAAGAGGAAGAAAAAACTGTAACAGCATTGAGAGAAATATCAAAGAAAATGAAAATAATAAGGCAGATGACAAAAGAAATTCCAACATGAAAGAAGAGAAGAACACAGTACCCTCAGTAAAGCCAAAGAACCCAAGGAGTCAAAGAGAAAAGGGTTAGGTCAAAAGAAATCTTATCTGAATAAATAAAAATTACCCAAACAGGAAAAAATAATTACAAACAGGTAAAGGAAGCTCAAAACTGCCCATGCTATCAGGCCATGAGAAAAGAAAAAGGCAAGTGTTATATTTGAGACAGGAGACTGAGAACCATGTACTTGATACAAGGGAACTAGGAATGGGGATTAGCACCTCCTTCAACCACATACTAGGAAAAGAGGAAGCTCAGGAACTTATTCCTCGGTGAGGCTGGGCATAGTCAGTCAGACACTGAAAGATCCATAAGCTCCGTATTAAAACTAGAGCACATAGATATAAACTGGGAAGGATACATGGTCAGATTGGTAAAATACATATACTCCCAGAAGAAATGTGCAAAGAAAGTTATTTAAGACTCTGCTACGCTTTCTGCACACAAGAAAGATGGCAGAAGTCCACTGCCTTGAGAAAAACCTGGATGGAAAGTAAAAAGCCTTCAAAATTAAATATTTGAAGTGTAAAATACATCTTTTAGGAAAGGACATATTTTTAGGTATCCATCTCAAGAGTGTAGAATACAATTACATAAAAGAAAGTTGGCTAATAGTATTAATATAGTTAACTTACAAGGTAGGAGAGAGGTTGTAAATGTAAAGTGAAAGACATGATCTTTTTTTTAATGATGCTATGAAAAAGACAAAAATTAATTTATTAAAAGCTGAGAATTCAATCAACGTTCATATGGAGGAGAACATTCTTTGTAATCATATTTCAGAACTAAAGGAAACCTCAAAGGACAGTCATACTACTACTGTATTAGAAAATGAAAACATAAAGCAATGTATGAGAAGTGATGAAGGGGAGAAAACAAATCAGTTTTTAAAATATTTAACAGGTGTCTATTATTTCCATCCCCCAAATGGGAGAAGGTGGGAAAAGGGTGAGGGTTGAAAAATTACCTGTTGGGGACAATGTTCAATATTCGGGTGATGGTTACGCTAGAAGCCCAATCCTCACCGTTATGCAATATACCCATGGAGTAAACAGGCCGATGTACCCCCGAAACTAAAATTTGAAATAAAATTTTAAAAAATAGTGAACAAACAGGGTGGTTGTGTGCACCTGTAGTTCCAGCACTCAGGAGTGAGGTGGGAGGATTGCTTGAGCCCAGGAGCTCAATGCTTTATTGCACCTGTGAATAACCACTGCACTCTAGCCTAGGCAACATAGCAAGACTGCAGCTCTTAAAAAAAAAAAAAAAAGCCCGGCATGGTGGCTCATGCCTATAATCCCAGCACTTTGGGAGGCCAAGGTGGGTGGATCACTTGAGGCCAGGAGTTCGAGGCCAGCCTGGCCAACATGGTGAAACCCCATCTCTACTGAAAATACAAAACTATTAGCCAGGCATGGTGGCGGGTGCCTGTAATCCCAGCTATTCGGGTGGCTGAGGCAGGAGAATCACTGGAACCCGGGAGGCAGAGGATGCAGTGAGCCGAGATTGCGCCATTGCACTCCAGCCTGGGCAACAGAACGACACTCTGCCTAAAAAAAAAAAAAAAAAAAATAGCCAACAGTGATTAGTAATGTTTCAAATATCCAATTTTCTCAATAGAAAGAGTAAAGCAAAGGCTTAGAGGAGTGAATGAGCTATTCTTATTTCCAAGTGAATTTATTATGTGCATAAATAGAAAATACAAATGAAGAAATTTGAGAGGAAATGAAGACCTTTTAAAAATAGGAAGTACTTTTTTTTTATAGATTGCTACAAAAAAAGAAAAAGAAAAATCAGAGAGCAAACAAAAACCAAGGTTTTTACATTTAGACCTTGAAAATAAGAAGAAAAAGAATTAGGAGGTAAATAAAAGTAACAGATTTCAGATTGTAAGGAAGGTGAATCTACAGATGATGTGGGAGGTTACCAGCTAGCTTCAATGAAGAAGAAAAGGCCCAATGAGCAGGGAAGAGACGCAGCTGAACTGAACCTGAAATGTCAATGATCTGCCAATTTGGTATCTTTTTTTTTTTTAACTCCCCGAGCCCCATTGCTCAGCAGCCCAGAAACTAAAGTAGAGAGAAACTCAGATGAGTTGCCAACATACCGCTGGGATTTCCCCCAGAACAGGAAGATTTCAAAATAACGTTGCCGCTGCTCCCCTATGCAGCCCACTTCATTAGGGCTGTTGGATCCCCTCACCAGTATTGGTGGTTCCTTCTCTCCTGCTGCTTTGGAAACAATCAGCGTCTCAGAGGTCCTCAGAACAGGCGCTGGTTTCTTGGAATAAAGACCAGGAAGCTCCCCAACCTGAAAGACCTCAGTCTCTGAAATCTCATCAGAGATTCATGAATTTAGATCTGGGAGGCAGCTTTGCCTAGCTTCACACAGGCTCGTCCTACAACTTGGTAAGCTCCCCTCTCCTCCCTTATCCTTTCTAGTTTAGCATGATGTCATTCCTCAAGGAAGCCATGCCTGAATTCTCTTCACATCACTGTCACAGCCATGACTCTATATCTATGTACCAAATAAACAAAATTGTGTAACTTTGCCTGATTATCAAGACAAGAACCATATGTATTTGATCACTGTTGAATCTTCAATATAGAGTAAAGCACATTGTAATAAATATTGTGTATATCAATGAATGAACATATGATATCCTTCAGAGGAGTAAGACCTTAAAGCAGTGATCCTCAAAGTGTGGTCCTTGGACTAGCAGTAACTGTATTATCTAAGAACTTGTTTTAAATGGAAATTCTCAGGCCTTGTCTGAGACCTACTGAATCAGAAATTCTAGGGCTTAAGCCTAGCCACCTGTGTTTTAACAAACTCCTCAGATGATTTTACTAAATACTAAAGTTTTACAACTACAAATTTAAAGTTAAGTCTTAATCAATTTCTGTATTAAGGCAGAGGACGCAGACCAAATGCCTACAAGGATAATGAAAGTTTTATAAAAGAGTGAGTATAAAGGAAACAGGTATAAAACAAGAAGGAGTGGTGGAGACTGGCAAAGTCCATGCTCAGCCTCAAGAGTAAACTGCTATTCTGCACTCTGAGTTCTTGTCACTGTCACCAGGCCAAATCTTTACGTTTTCTAAGAGATTCTAGAAAATTGAGTTTTGATGTGACATTTACCCATTATTAACTGTGTACAGGCTACACAAAATATATCTGTCAGCCAAACCTGTGGGCAGTGCTTTCTTTAGGGTGTCATCCAGGGCATCACAGATGCTTCAGGTTTATTGGTGGAGACCCTAGGCAAGGGTCAAAATAGGAGGAGAGACAGTTACACCTTGTGCCTATTTGTTTTATTTTTTTTCTCAGGATCTGGTCCTGGTTAGAAAACAAAAAAGAAGGAAGTACTTGGTTTTCTCAGCTGGGCCAGTTTCATCTCAGTCTAGAAGTAGATTTTATATAAAAACTTAATCAATACAGTGCTTGCTCTAAGAATTTACAGGAGAATTGAATACAGAAATTTCACAAGAGGAAGGAGTATAATAAATTTTCAACAAAATTACAGGTTTTTGCTCTGAATGTCAACTCAATGCCCAATTATACTGAGAGATGTGGAGACTAATGGTTTGAGGATGTTCATTTTGTTATGTCAAGTTTCTTTTTCAGACAGTTCTTTTCCTTTACAGGTTACATAATTGCCCAAACCTATATGGAAATAGCTAGATCTTTAAAAACAACAACAAAACCAAAACAAGAGCAAAAAGCAAACCAGCAAATAAATGAATACTGTGAGTGCTTTCACACCCCTCTCAAAATTTGAAATTTCATTCCAATAAATTTCATTTCAGAAACTGACAAATGAAGAATTTAATCAAAGACAAGTCCTGCCTGAGATGTAAAACACAAATTGAGGGAGTTCTTCAGGAGATTGTTGCAGAGAAATAGGTTTAAATTTCTTAAGAGGCTTTATAATGATAGCTTGTGTCTCCACATCAACTAGTAAAAGAACAACAAAAACTCAGAGGAATTCTAGTAAAATCCACACAAAAAAACACTAATGAGACTGTTAAATTACCCATTGAAAGAGGAGAAAAGCAAACTGAGAGGTTTTTTAGTCAGAGGAATGTTCATGTCTCCCAAGTAAACAAAGACTAGTGAGCGAATAAAAGGAAGAAAAAGAACTTCTCATTCTTCTGGGAACTATTCTGTGAGGAATTCTTGGAAATGAGCAGCTACAGACACCTGCAGGTAAAATGAGGCTGTATGCCTGCAAGAGAACAGGCGGAACCTAGGAGAGGGCACAATCACAGCAATGGCTACCAAGAGGTGGAAGTGGTCCAGGCAAAGCAAATGCAAACTGGTCAAAAGCAAATGTCATGGCAACAATTTTGAGGGATGCTCAAGGTGTTTTGCTTATCAATGTTCTATAGGGCCAAAGAGCAATAACACCTGCTTATTATGAGAGTGTTTTGAGAAAATTAGCCAAAGTTTTAGCAGAAAAAATGCCCAAGAAAGCTACACCAGAGAGTCCTTCTCCACCACAACAATGTTCCTGCTCCTTCCTCTCATCAAACAAGGGCAATTTTGTGAGAGTTTAGATGGGAAATCATTAGGCATCCACCTTACAGTCCTAATTTGGCTTCTTCTGAATTCTTGTTTCCTAATCATAAAAAATGTCTTAAAAAGCCCATTTTTCTTCAGTCAATAATGTAAAAAACTCCATCGATATGGTTAAATTCCCAAGACCCTCAGTTCTTTAGGGGTGGACTAAATGGCTGGTATTATCACTTTTGGAGTTTCTCTTTGTTGCAATAGTTAAGACACAGTGTGTAGATTTCCAGCTAGTAGGGCTTTTAGTTTTCTGGTATTATTATTAATTTCTGGTCAGTGGTTATACCATTTCTACCTTGGGAACAGTTTTTCTTTATGATCTAATTAGTTTTTATCCACTTATTTCGTCATTGCCTGAGAGAAATGAATTAAAGTTTCTTCTTATTTATGTATTTCTGCCTTTTTCTCCTTAAATTCCTGAAGTTTCTGATTTATGAAAGTTGCTACCAAGTTGCTTGCTTCATAGATATTCATACTTATTACAATTTTCTTATGCACCTTTAATATTATAAAGTACCTTCTGTGTCTTGTTTATAGCTTTTGGTCCCAATTTATACTTTTTCTGTTATTAAGTTTGTAACCTTTGCTTTCTTTTTGTTTGCCTTGCTCTGATGTTCTCCTTTCATTCTCATTTTCAATCTGCCTGAATTACTTTTATTTTTATTATCATTATTTTTTTGAGACAGGTTCTCACTGTCACCCAGGCTGGAGTGCAGTGGTGCAATCCACTGCAGCCTCCACCTCCTGGGCTTAAGAGATCCTCCCACCTCAGCCTCCCGAGCAGCTGGGAGTACAGGCATATGCCACCACTACTGGCTAATTTCTTCTTTCTTTAGTAAGTATTTTAAAATGAAGAATATTCCTTTAAAAATTGACATGACTGAAAACTAAAGTATTCTAAATGAAAAGAACAAGAATCAGAACAATATGTAGAGTCTGCTACTATTTGTGTAAAAAGGAGGAAAATAATATCTATGCATGTTTTCTTAAATATCATAGAATATTTCTAGAAAAATACAAAAGAAATTGATGACACCAGTTACTGCTCAGGGGGGCAATTTTGTGCCTGGGGCACATGGGTAGGAAGGAGATGATTCACTGTGTAACAGGAGCAGATGCTGTGGTGAGCCATCACCTGCTTCAGATCAGAGGCACTCATTTCCCCACCTGCCACAAATGTCAGGTTCTCAGCTGAGTCCTTCCCTGGGAATTGGCCTCAGCTGGCCAGGGCAGCCTGCCCTAATGAAGCTGATGGGGAGAAGGTATTATAAAGTCTGGTCCCCTTGCCTCATGACAGGACAAATCCGAAGTACTATCTCGGCTCTAGGACTCCTCACAGGTCACAGACTGTACTATCAACTGAAGCCTTTATTTTTCATTGCATCATAGTTCAGCTTTTCCTTCTGCCCAGCTCAATTTCCTTCACACCCCCTCTAATGGAGATACCCAGGGCTCTCCCCAGTAAACTTCCTACATGCAAATCTCCATTCTGTTTCCCTCCAGAACCAAACTTAAGACAATGCTCTTTCGAACCTTTCAAATTTTGAATCATTTTTTTGAACATTTATGTAAATGAATAAATAAATTTACATTAAAATTCTTTTCAGTTTTTTCCCTTTATAGTTACTGACGTTAATGCTTTTCCTTTTCAATGTGACAATAAGGTTTCCCTTCATAATTTGTCTTCTAGTTTTATGAATGGGTTATCATGTTTGGATATTCTTATTTTGGGGCAGCATATCTTTCAATCAGCAAAATTTTTTAGCACTGACTATGTTCAAGAGCTGTGCTGGGTATCCTAGAGTATACAAGGAGGGAGAAAATGGACCATTGGCCTCAGGGTGGTAAAATACAGATAAAATACTGACTTCTCAAGATTATTGTTAAAATAAGGTGACTTTAAAGTACCTCATATAGTGCCCAGACTGTAACAGCTGCTCCTGTTTAAAAATATAGTTGGGGAAGAAATACATATCACATGAAAATACAGGCAGGAAATGCTAAGCAATTGATAGCATCGACAATCATTACTACAGAATTCAGAGGAAGGAGATCATTTCTAGGGGAATGTGGCCATAGCATATTGATTGAAGAAATAAGAACGAAAGCTAGATCCTGAAAGGTAAGTAGTCTGTGGAAAGGAGTTGGAGTATCATTCCAGACAGGGAGAGCAATGGGGTGGATGCAGAAGTGAGCTGAAAATGTTTGGATATAAGCAAGGGCCCGCCTGGAGTGGAGAACATAGAGCTGGAAAGATGAATTGTGGTCAGATTAGAGAGGGCATTTAAACGCCAGGCTAATAAGTGTGGATTTTGCTCATAGGAAGCTTCTTTAGATTTATGGGGAGGATAATAGCATGATGGAAATAGTGTTTCAGATTGATGACGTTTTGGCAGCCAGCGCATAGACCAGGGTCAGCACAGGAGGCAAGAAGGTCGGGGACTGGTTTAGGCTGCAGGCCAAGCATTAGCTAATAAGGGGACCTAGTAGTGTGCTAGCAGTGAAAAGAAAACCAATAGGGGAGACTGATATGGGAAACATAAAAGAAAGAACTGAAAAACACATAATTTTGATTAGATAGTGCTGACATGATGATGACGGGGGAGTCTTCAAAGATGAAGTACACATTTGAAGACAAGTCATAGTACCACTGAACAAAAGCAGAGATGGAGGGCAGACGAGAACAACATCTTAGCACTCTAGGGGAAATGTGAGTCAGTTGTATTAATTCATACTAAATTTGAAGTGCAGGTGAGATAATCTAGTGGAAAAGTTCATTGTGTACTTGTAAATTCTAGTCTAGCACCACAACTGACAACAGTGTTGGGGCTATAGAACTGAGATTCATTGGCAGATGACACCACTGGAGGCATGAGGTGAGCTGAGAGACTTTGTGTTGAGAGTGGCAATGTTTCAATGACTAACACTTGGTTCATGCTCATATTTATTTGAAGGAAATAGAGCTAGTGAAGAATACAGAAAAAGAAAGGTCAAAGAGAGTGGATAAGAACTATAGGAGTATGGTAGTATAAGAGCCAAAGGAGTGGAAAGGGTCAGAAAGAAGGTGGGGACAGAAGATCCACGTATCAGATACTGCAGAAAGGTCAAGGAGAATGAGAAATTGGTAATGTCAATGGATGCAGCTATTAGGAGATCAGTGCACTTTCTGCATATGGGTTCAGAATACTAGGAAGGCTGATTGCAGGATGGGATAGAGAAGCAGTACAAGATAGTGGTGTAAACAGCAGGTCCTGAGATCAGACTGTGTCTTCTGTTACTTGTAACAGAATATCTGAAACTGGGTAATTTATAGAGAAAGGAAACGTATTTCTTACAGTTATTAAGGCTATGGTGTTCAAGGTCAAGGGGGCACATCTGATGAGAGCCTTCTTGCTGATGGGGACCCTCTGCAGAGTCCCAGGGCAGCACAGAGCATCACATGGCAATGGGGCCAAACATGCTAGTTCAGGTATCTCTTCTCTTCCTTTGGTGTTTTGTTTGTTTGTTTTGTTTTTTAAAGAAATGGGGGTCTTGCTATGTTGCCCAGGCTGGTGTCAATATCCTGGGTTCAAGGGATCTTCCCACCTCACCCTCCCAAGTAGCTGGGACTACAGGCAGATATCACCATACCTGGTTCTCCTCCTATGCTTATATAAAGACACCCCAGTAGTTCCCCGCTCATGATAACCCATAAATCCATGAATGCATTAGTCCATCCATGAAGACACAGCCCTTAAGACCCAATCACCTCCTTAAAAGCCCCACCTCTCAATACTGCCACATTGGGGATTAAATTTCAACATAAGTTTTGGAAGGGACAAATATTTAAACCAGAGCAGACTGCCTGGGTTTCAACCCTGTCTTTGCTACAAGTGTGCTTTGTGATTTGTGCAAGCTGCTTAACTCTTCTATGCCTCCATTTCCTCATTTTTAAAATGGGGATGGTAATGGTAATAATAGTACTGATCTTACAGAGTTTTTATGAAGCTAAAGGACAATGTATGCAAATTGCTTAACACAGTGTAGGCACAGAATAGGTGCTCCATGTTATCACTTCTTGTTGTTAGTATTATTTTTATTGTAAGTGAAGTGCTTTGTGGCTTTTGGCCAAGGATCTTGATAGGAAAAAGCAGAGGTAAATTAGTGGGATAGTTTGGCCTATCATCCCAGGTGGAAGTGTGTGCATAGCTGGAGGCAATTGGGAAGGAGCCAAGGCAGGAATAGAAGCTAAAGACGCCAAGGGGGAGAAGAAATGTAAAGGAGCAAAGTCCCTGAGGGAAGGAAGAGGAGAACAGGAGTTTCAGAACTCAGGTGACTAGGGCCAGGCACTGCGGCTCATGCCTGTAATCCCAGCACTTTGGGAGCTGAGGCGGGTGGACCGCTTGAGTCCAGGAGTTCAAGACCAACATGGCAACATGGCGAGACCCCATCTCTACAAAAAAATACAAAACTTAGCTGGGCGTGGTTGCATGTGCCTGTAGTCCCAGCTGCTCAGGATGCTGAGCTTGAGCCCAGGAGACAAAGGTTGTAGTGAGCCGGGATTATGCCACTGCACTGCAGCCTAAACAACAGAGCCAGACCTTGTCTCAGAAAGAAAAGAAAAATAGAAAATAACTCAGGTCTCAGGTGACTAATCAATCTGGGAAAGAAGGGTCAGACGCCATCTGAGATGAAAAAAAAACAAAAAACAAGACAAAACCCACAAAAAACAGGGTAAGAGAATTTAGATGAAGTTGAAAATTTGAAGAGATTAGAGAGGACAAGTCCCAGTAAAAGAAGCAATGAGACTATTGGCCCCAAGTGTGAAGAGTTGAGCGGGATGGCGTGTCTCTGCAAGCATTTACAAAGATTCACAACAAATTCTATTTTCTTCAAATTTAAACTGCCTTTCAAGACTTTTACTCCATCATGACTCCAAGTAGAAAGTAAAGAACGAAAGAGAGTTAAAAACACAACCAGGAAATATTGTAGGATTAATCTAGCGCCGCCCAGCAGGACTGATTAAGGAAGCTGCAGTGTCAATCAGCCCTCAACCCATAACTCCACTTGCTTCCTGACGGGAGGCAAACTGCAGAGAACACGCCACATCAGAGACCAGGACTCCATCAAAGACCTAAGGGAATCACACGAACACCTCTCATGAATGGTGAGCCTACAGCCTGGAAAATCTGATTTCTCAAGATCCTTTTAGATCTATGATATCAGGAAGCTCTTTTTTTCACCTAGAATACCATTGAGTGCTCAGTGGTCTTCTAGGTTTAACTTCTTTATGAAACCACAAATCATCGAATGCAACTTTCCCTCTCAATTAAAAAAACAATAATTTTAACCAAAGTTCGCATCAGATGTGAACAAGCCAACTGAATCTGGTGGCTTGGTTGCTTGCTTCCCAAATGGTTTTTGGCCAATGGGAGGGGAGCATATGATCATTCTCAGAAACAGTTCTAGTAGAACCAAAGTGTCGTCCATATGTGCCTTCGTCTGCCTTCTGAGTTCTCTACCCAAGATTTCTCTTAGTGCAACAGCTTCAAATATTAACCCAGAGAGTGTATAGGAATAAGTCTGTCTTGCAGAGTTACAAGCCTGTTTGATCCTAAGAGAATATGGGGACTTCTGATGGTTTAAACAAGCAGAGGGAAAAAATCTGATGGAGATAAAGTGCTGTGTGCCATAGCTCATTATTCTGAGCAGCATTGAGGCTGCCAGTCCATTATACTTGATTCTGTTTTTGCCATCAACAGCACTCTGGAGATGGCTTGTTTGTAAAAGGAGCAGGATCTAGGATATGCATTCATTTGCAAAAGATGCCACCACACACATTCTGCAGCTAATACTGTGTTCATGAACTTTACCTGTGACTAAAAACGTTTCATATCTTACAGCTGAGCTTCAGTAATTGGTTTTTGCAGCCTCAAACACATCCAACAAGGAAAATATGAGAAGCCAAGATCTCTCCCTGCTTTTTTGAAATGGCTTTTGCTGCAGATGGGGAAAGCTATCTCAGCTCTGAATTGGCAGTTCCTGAGGGCAGATCTTAGAGAGCTGACACCTGGGAACTCAAAGGCGAGGAGCAGTTGGTTTTGGAAGAGTGAGTGACCCTGAGGATAGGCAGCTGGGGAGGGGAGAAGCAAATGACAGTAGAAGGGAAGTAGTGGTCAGGGAGAGGGATGACTGGAGTCCCTGCAGACATTAGCCTCACATGAGCAGTTCACAGCAGCTCGGTGTAGTTTGTTTTCCCAGGTCTAATGCAGTCATAGAAGAGCTTAATAAGCCACCAAATCATATAGCACAACCAATTCCAGACCCAACTACCATTGCAGGTTGGAGAATCATGATCATATCATGTGAGATTTGGCTGTGAACGGAAAATGTGGTCTTATCCAGTAGCTTAATTTATTTAGAGGAAAAGAAGGCTAAATGTACAGCATGTACTTTGGCCTTGAAAGCACTGAATTATACACTTCAACAGTATGGTTCATTGGATCCCACTATACTAGGAGAATTAGACTAGTTGGTGTACCTCTGATATCTACATGCAAACCTGAGACCAAGATAAGCACCAGGATTCTAAAAAGCATTACAGAGATGGGCAGATTAATCATACTTTTCCCTTTGGGGCTGTTCTAGATACAATTATGATGTAAGGAAATCTGTCTGTAATTCTCCCATCCCTTTCCTTTACCTTTCCCTCCTTTACTTTTCCAGACACTTAAGGTCTGTGGCTTTTTCCCTTCCACCTGGGACTCCCCGTTATGGGCACCTTGAAGTCCCCATCTTTCCCAAATCTTTTCTTCCCTGAAACTCACTTTTTAAATCGTTCTATCTTATATTAATAGATAAGTGCTGATGACAACTTAATTATTTTTTGACAACTCCTTTATTATAGTACAATGTCACATACAGAAACAGTGCCAGGAAGGGGGACAGGAGGGTTATTCCCAGGACATCTGGCATCTTGAATCATGTCATAAAGGGTGTTAGCACCATTATCCACCTCTCACTCTCTTTTCATTCTTCTGTTTTTCCTTTGTCAACCATTGGACCTACTCTGGGTCACACCCCTGTGCTCAGTGCAAAGGCCCAAAGATAGAAGAGGCAGAATCCCTCTCTTAAGCTCACAATCTGGTGGAAGAATGAGTACATAAACAATCAATTATAATGCAGTTTAGCAGATACTAAAATAAACTGTGATCCAAGTGCTGTGAAAGTCCCAAGAAGGGGATTCTGCCTACTGGAAGAGAAAAAGGTGTCATAGAGTTGGTAAAATGTTTAAGTAAGCATTTTTTAAATGCATAGAAAATTACCTGGTGGCAAACGGCATGAACATAGATCCAGCAAATGTAACTCTCAATCTTTCTGGAAGAAAAATATATGGATGGCCTTTGAGCAACTGTGCCAAAGTCTTCCCTATCTATCAAGAAAGCCTGGGGATTCTAGGTCTTTAGCTAGACCTAGATCCCCAGTGGGGAGAGAGCGCAAGACTTTGTTGGCCTCCTCGGAGTGCACAGGTATGATGGCAAATGCTTCCAAGTGTCTGCCCTGGTGACAGATTCTTCTCTATGTGATGTGTAGTCAGAAGCCCAGTAGCAACCTGGAACCAGGCATGCTTTCCCCTGCTGTTCTGCAGGTTATGAAAAAAAAAAAAAAAAAAATCTTCTGATTTGATTCCAAATCCAGAAATCCAGACTCACCACTTAAGACTTGTATTTAATTTCATTCTGTCTCCAGCACAGGAGGTCCTGATGGATTTGGGCATGTGGCGTAAAGGCATAGAAAGAGAATCAGATTGAGTTTGATCCAGTTCTGTTTGTTTGGGTGTCAGTTACTCTGAATAGGTATATGAAAACTATCCCTCCCTTTGCTCACACTCTTGGAAACCACTCTTCTCCAGAACTTTTGTTGCTATATTTGAGATGGTAGAATGCTATGGTTAAGACTTCATGCCTTTGGAGACAGGTGACCTGGTTTAAATGTCAACTTTTCCAGTTATTAGACATATGACCTTGGCAAGTGATTTAATATCTCTGTGCCTAAGTTCCTTTATAATAAGGGGATGATATCAGCACTTGTCTTAAATGGTTTTTATGAGATAGTACCAGTTGTAATTACATGGTGCAATGTATATAAAAGGACTTAAAGATGTACCCAGAACATTACACATTATCTAGACATGTTAGCTATTATTACCCTTCCTATTGCCAGGCACATATTGTCTCCTTCTTACACTTCATTCCAACACTCAGGAAGGAAGGGCTGTGGTAAGTGCCAAGGACCATCAAGGATATCCCTGGATATATATAGGGGCCACCCAGGGCAATGACCCCCTTGTTCCCTTCTTGGGACTGGAAGGCAGAACTTTTGATGGGATTATAATGCAGATAGCCTGGAGGAGCAACTCTCTTTCCTCTGCTGCCTACTGAGTGGTGTAATGTGGCCAAGTGTGTCCTCTGTTCCACATACCCTCAGCATTATGCGGTAATTGGGTCCTGGGAAAAGGAAGATGAAGCCTTCCTTTATGCTGATTGAAAAAGGCTTAAAGGGATCCTTGATGTTTCTGCATGGCCCAGGCCAACAGGCAGGAATCTGAAAATAAACCACAAAAAGGAATGGTCTGTGTGCAGAGTTGGGGTATGCTCTGGATTATGGCTCTCAGTAGCTATTGCTGTGTAGGTAACAGAAATTGGAACATTAACGTTTTTAATTCACTCTACTTCTCCCACCCAGCACCTAATTCTCACAGAAGCTAACGGTGGCCTTACAGCTGCCCAGCTCTCCCATTGTTGGCCTGTTTCCCTTCCAGTCCACTGCCTCCATGGCTGTCAGATTGACCTTCCTGAAGAACTGCTCTGATGACTTCACTTTTCTACCAGAAAACTTCCACTGGCCCCCAACTAATTCATTTACCTACTGGGGCCAGCAGATATAAATGAAGGAAGTGGCTATGCTAAGTGAAACAGGCACCCTAGGTATCTGAAAGCCAGGAAACATGTAACTTCTATAAGGAAACATGCTTCTTCCCATTTATCTTGAAAACGAAGACCTTCTGGATGTACAATTGGTTTCCTGCCTTTAGTCGAGGCTTGGTATAAGAAGTAACTCACTTTCCTACGTGACAACCAAAGGATTATATTAGTTAGCATGTTAGTTTGATCACTGAAACAGAAATCAAAGTACAATGGCTTTCATAAGGTAGTAGAGGATTTATTTACCATTCCTTTGAAGACCTATGCTGGTAGCTGGACCTAGGGGTAGGGAGTGGGGTGGTTAGAGGGTTCTGCTCCATGCAACCAACTGGGGAACCTGGTCTTTTCTATCTTGTCCTCAGTAGTGGTTCTCAAAGTGCGATCCAGGGAGTCCTCAGGAGTTTCTGAGACCCTTTCAAAGGCCTGTAAGGTCAAAATTATTGTTATAAGAATACTGAGACATTTCGATCCTTTTCATTTTATTCTCCTGTGAGTATGCAGTAGAGAATTCCAAAGGTTCTTAAAAATAATGGGAAAACTTGAATCAGCAAGTTTTATTTCAGTATATGTGTATGTATCTCATTCATTTATTTAACCAGCATTTATTAAGTACTTCTAGAAGTGCTGTTTACATTCATTCAACAGATATTGATGGCACATAATATCAGGAAAGTTTAGCATGAGCTGCTTGAGGATACAGGGAAGAACAAGAGACATGGCCCCTGCCCTCTGGAAGCTAACAATCTAGTGAAGAAGTCAGATACCCAACTGCTAGGAGCACAATCAATTATCTAATTATAATTGTGATCATGTTAAGAAGAGGGATAGAGCTATAAGAGCAAAACGCTGGGGCAGGAGGAGATACTAAGATGATTGGGAGGTCTGATGTTGGATGTGCCACTGCAGGAAGCTGCACAACACCGACATTAACACTGTGAGATTCTTTTAAAACCCTCATTCTGGGATGTGATTGATGGCAGCTAGCCCTATTCAGTTGCTGAGACAGAAGACTTGGGTAGACAGAGTAAGGAGCTTTCAATGTCTCTATACCTGGCACGTTATCTTACACAGCTAGGGTGGAACACGCATCCCAGTTTGCTTGGGACATGTTTTTGCTCCCTGTCTCAGTGAAATTATTAATAAAATTTAGTCTCATAACTGTTTCGACTTAATAAGTTATATGGTTATCCTACTTATTGCTTTTACCAGATTGTTAACTAGACGGCGATTTGAGCCAAAATATTATTATTACATCTGTAGTGTGATGGGTCCCCCACCAAGTTACTTAAGGATGTATGTCCACTGCCTGAATTCTGAAGGCTGGGCAGTGAGCCAAGGCCAGGGTGCCCAACTGAGGAGCAGGTGTCTCTAAGAACCCAAACATCCCAATGAGTATCTGAGAACCTATCAAGAAAAACAGTCTCATCACTCAAACACAGTAGTCTAAGAGCCAGGAAATTAGTTTAAAAGCAGTTTGGAGTTAGGAGATGGCGCAGAGCTCCAGCGCTGTCCTGCTGCTATCCAGGAGTGCCCTGTACATAAGTCCTGGTAGACTCATCTACTCATCAAGCTGGACTTGTCTGAATCATTCTTCAGTCTCTTAGCTCCTTCCCAGTTTACAGGTGGATGTTACAGTCCGAAGTTTTTCTTGTAGCATTGCTTTGAAACAAGGAAGCTGCTGTTCAGTTTTAGAAGGTATTATGAGTTGAGTTATGTCTCCCTACCAAAAAATATGTGGGAGTCCTAACTGTCAGTACCTCAGAATGTGACCTGAAACAGGGTTTGTATAGAGGTAATCGATGTAAAGATGAGGTCATTAGGTGGGTCTAACACAATAAGACGGATGTACTTATAAAAAGGGTAAATTTGGGCTGGGTGCGGTGGTTCACACCTGTAATCCCAGCACTTTGGAAGGCCGAGGTGGGTGGATCACTTGAGGTCAGGAGTTCGAGACCAGCCTGGCCAGCATGGTGAAACCCCACCTCTACTAAAAATTAGCTGGGCGTGGTGGTGGGTGCCTATAATCCCAGCTACTTGGAAGCCTGAGGCAGGAGAATCACTTGAATTCGGGAGGCAAATGTTGCAGTGAGCCAAGATCTCACCACTGCACTTCAGCCTAGGCAACACAGCGAAACTCTATTTCCAAAAAAAAAAAAAAAAAAGTAAATTTGGACATGGACACATACACAAGGAGAAAATCACATGAAAATATAGGCAAATAGTGGCATGATGTATCTACAAGCCAAGGAATGCCAAAGATTGCCAGCAAACCAGAAGAAGGCAGGAGAGAGGCATGGAACAAATTCTCCCTCACAGTCCCTGGAAGGAATCAACTCTGCCAACACCTCGATCTTGGACTTTTAGCTTCCAGAACTGTAAGGAAATTAATTTATGTTGTATAAGACATCCAGTTTGTGGTACTTTCTGGCAGCCCTAGAAAACTAATACAGAAGGGAAAGCAGCTTAAGAAAATTGCCCCTTCAACTAATGAAAATGACTATGTGGCAGAAATGCATTGGTGGAGGCCAGGCACGATGGCCCACGCCTGTAATCCTGGCACTTTGGGAGGCTAAGGCAGGAACATCATTTGAGGTCAGGAATTTGAGACCAGCCTGGCCAACATGATGAAACCCCATCTCTACAAAACATACAAAATTTAGTGGGACATGGTGGAGGGTGACTATAATCCCACTTACTTGGGAGGCTGAGGCACAAGAATTGCTGAAACCTGGGAGGTAGAGGCTGTAGTGAGCCGTGATCGCACCACTGCACTCCAGCCTGGGACACAGAGTGAGTGAGACTCTGAAAAAAAAAAAGAGAGAGAGAAGTAAGTAAGGAAGGAAGGAAGGAAATAAAGAAGGAAAGAAAAAGAAAGAGAGAGAGAGGAGGGAAGGAAGGAAGGAAGGAAGGAAGGAAGGAAGGAAGGAAGGAAGGAAGGAAGGAAGGAAGGAAGAGAAAGAGAGAGAAAGAAAAAGAAAGAAAGAAAGAAAGAAAGAAAGAAAGAAAGAAAGAAAGAAAGAAAGAAAGAAAGAAAGAAA
>NC_045444.1:53810906-53811070 GCF_002776525.5 Piliocolobus tephrosceles
AAAGAAAGAAAGAAAGAAAGAAAGAAAGAAAGAAAGAAAGAAAGAAAAAAGAAAGAAAGAAAAGAAAGAGAGAGAAAGAAAGAAAAGAAAGAAAGAAAAAGAGAGAGAGAGAAAGAGAGAAAGAAAAGAAAGAAAGAAAAGAAAGAAAGAAAGAAAGAAAGAAA
>NC_045444.1:54146204-54163961 GCF_002776525.5 Piliocolobus tephrosceles
TTTTTTTTGGAGACGGAGTCTTGCTCTGTCGCCCAGGCTGGAGTGCAGTGGCTGGATCTCAGCTCACTGCAAGCTCCGTCTCCCGGGTTTATGTCATTCTCCTGCCTCAGCCTCCCGAGTAGCTGGGACTACAGGCGCCCGCCACCTCGCCCGGCTAGTTTTTTGTATTTTTTAGTAGAGACGGGGTTTCATCACCGTGTTAGCCAGGATGGTCTCGATCTCCTGACCTTGTGATCCGCCCGTCTCGGCCTCCCAAAGTGCTGGGATTACAGGCTTGAGCCACTGCGCCCGGCCCCAGTTTCATTTTTAAAAATTACTTTGCTTTTAAGTATTTATTACATGTACTGTAATAAAAATTAAAGGTAGAAAAGAATATAGGGTAAAAATTAATAATCTCTCTTCATCCCTTATCTTCCAGCCTCCTGGTTCTTTTTCCTAGAAGTAACTACTATTACGCTGTTCTGGCATCCTTCAAGAGATACTCTATGAATATACAATTATGTTCATGTTTTTTTCTATACTGATAGTAATTAATATATTCTACATACTGACACATAGCCTTTTTTTTTACATAATTATTGTCTTCAAAAAGGTTTCATGGAGTCTATATTTTTTAACCCAATTCTACACTGTCCATGTTTCCTTTTTTTAAAAAACTGAGGTATAATTTACTTTCACTAGCATCACAGATCCAGTTTGATATATTTTGACAAGTGAATACACAGGTGTAACCAATGTCTAAAGCAAGCTATAGAACATTTCAGAACTTTCTACTATTTTAAGAGCTAATTAATATTCCATTTATTTAGCCAGATCTCTTTTAATGGACTCTTGCTGTTACAAACAGGGTTGCAACGAATATGTACACATATGATATTGAGTATGTCTAAGTATACCTATGGGAAAATTTCTAGTGGTAGGATTGCTGGATCAAAGAGCATGTGCATTTTTAATTTAGAAGGATAGTGGCAAATTTCTTACTATAGGGGTTGTACTAATTTACACTCCTATCGATTTACAAAGGTTTCTTTTACAGCATACCACAGTTTTTAATCTTCTTGACTTTTGCCCATTTGGGAGGAGGAAAAAAATATGTAGCTTGATTTTTGTTTGTCTCATTCAGAGGGAAGCTGAGAATCTTTTCTTGTGTTTAAAAGCCATGAAGCGGCTTCATTTTGAAAGAAAATTTGAGCAAAAGCAAAGGTATTATGAAGACTGTGAGGTGCGTGTGGAGCAATGAGCAGAAAGAGAGATGACGACATTTATTCTAAACTTTCAAGAGAAACTGGACAAAGTAATATGGTTTTGAGTACAATAGAAACCTGGGGAAACTTGATATTTTCAGCATGACCTGAAAAGATTCCAAAATCTTGAATAAAAAATTCCTCCAAGAACCTAAAGATCTCAGGAAGTATGCCTATCCAAATCTCAAGGGAAGGCAATATTAATTTGTTTCTTCAACATAAATGGTATTGTCCATGCTAAATTAATCCATAAGGTCAAATAGTCAGGCTCATTATGCAGGAATTCCAAAAACATTTGTGGGATTGTGTGAAGCACAAATGATTACTTGATTATTCATTTTATTCACTGCAGACCTTTTAGCCCTCTCCAAAATCTGAAAGTCCTTTATTCTCCTGTAGTAATAAATACATCCCCTTTTAACTAGCTAGAAGAGATCCTGTTCTTTGCAAAACTCCAACAATATATTTTATACACTTTTTCCTTGAGTATTAAACTTCAGATTTTGCTTTTTATCATGGGTATTGGGAAAAGAAAATGCTTCCCAATGTAAAACATACATCTTTCTTAACCAGTAATTCTGAAATCTCGACAGTTTTGTTTCCAGTTGCTACTTCTGGGTCTATCAATAAAGCCCTAATTAGACATAGCTGGGGGGAAGAGAGCTAACAGTTATTGAAAAACTACTATATATAATTAGATATAGCTGGGGGAAGAGATCTAATATTTATTGAAAAACTATATGTCAGCAACTTTATTAATTAGGCAAGTACAACATGTTATCTGCATTTAACAGGTTAGAAAGCTGAGGCCCAGAAAAGAGAGAGAACTTTAGCAATATTTTGTAGCTAATAAATGAGAGTCTAATCAGTTTAACAGTAATGTTCTTTCCATTGTTCTATTGTTCCATGAAATACTCTATTGGAGTGGGAGAGGGTAGTTGAAAGATTTTAAGTATCCCTGATTGACAGATTAACATGGTATAAATGATGTAATTATCCAGCAATGAAACCCAGTTTAAAATAAAAACTTCAAAATCTAAGGAAGTATTGTTCTATTTAAGTAAGTCACATTGGGAGCTAGGTAGTTATTTTAAGTATTGCCCCAAGTATTTTGAATCTTTTCTGTCAGAATTGCCCTTAGAACTGGAGTCACACTCTTGAATATCCTCAATGGTGAGTTTTCTTTTTTTTTTCCAGTTGCATTTTTTCTTTTAGAAAATCAGAATGGCTGTGATTTTAAGGACCAGCCCAAAGTTGTTCACAGCAAAGTGTAGTGAATAAAATGGGTAATCAAGCAATTATTTATGCTGCACCCAATCTCAGAAATGTTTTAGAATTTTTGCGTAGTTGGGGATGGGGGTTGAGGGGAGGGAACTCAGAGGACAGGTCAATAGGTGCAGAAAACCACCATGGCACACGTATACCTATGTAACAAACCTGCACATTCTGCACATGCATCCCTTTTTTTTTTTGAAGAAAAAAAGAAATAAAAAAAATTTGCATAATAAGTTGGACTGTTTGACCTTGTGGATTAATTCAGTATGAACAACATGATTTCTGCTGAGAAAATGAATTGGTTAATCTTAAATCACATCCAGAACCCTAGCTGTAACAGAGCCTGGGAAGTGTAGTTGTTAGTTACTAGTTTTCCAGCCTTGTCAGGTTCATGATTATGCCAAATGTCATGTCCAGGGTCAGGTTCCAGCCCATGTGGAGGTTCAAGGGAGTGGGTAGATGAGCAGAAAGAACACTCGGGGTCGTGGGCAGGTGAAAGATGATTTTATTTAGCAGCAGCTCTCATCAACAGATTTATCACACTGTCCGCCCTGTCTCGGCTACTTAGTCCAGTGGCCCCCACACATAGCTAGCTGCGCAGCTGGCTCTTCCTGGCCTTTAGGGTCAGCAGCTTAACTCTTTCTCTCTCTGGGCACAAGTGACCCGAGCTTGTCCTGGCTACCCTCTTTGCAGATGGACAGCTTTGGTTCTCTCTCTCTCTCTCTCTCTCTCCGGGTGCCAGTGTACCTACACAGTGTCAAGAGGGCAATTATACCTTTTACAGACAATAGTGGCTTAGGCCAAGTGGTAGCCTTCCCATGTATGGCAACATGGCTGTGATAACAAGTGGAGCTATATGCCTGCATTTCAAACTCGCTGAGTCATGCAGGATGTAACATCCTACCTTGGTCTATCCTTGACCAAAGCACGACCATGTTCCTTACAAGCCTCCACAGTACAGGAAGATGGGATAGATAGGAAGCACCAATCTACTATAGATTGTTCTTGAAATTCTTCCTTTTATTCAGAAATTACCATTTTAGATTTATTAAATCACGTAATTTCCTCAACCCCAGTTATCACATCTGTATAAAACTATGATTGTATGTGATCTCCAGGATACACTCTAGATTTAAAATTCTGGATTTTTCGATCATTTTAACCATGTATAAACCTGTACACACATATTTTTCTACATATATGTATACACATAGTTTTCTAGGCATTCTCGAGAAAGGATACTAGTTTAGAATTCTACAGTATTTCTATGCTAACATTTTCAATTGGCTAGAGTTTAAAGATGTGCATAGAGTATATTAACTCTTTGGAAGGGGAGAATTTGTGTAGGGATGTGTGGTGTGTGTGTATACATGCTCATGTGTGTAAATGTATTGTGCATGTAAATCATTCAGTCAGCTAAATTTTCTAATAACCAGAATTCCACATGACTAGGGAAAAATAAACTGGCAGAAATTCAATACAAATATTAGAGACTGACAATGAATTGGACTATACTTGAAGTTTTTGTTTGGTTTTGAATTCTTACATTTGCTTCCTACATTTCTTTTTTTCTAAAATGAATCAGACCCATTAAACTTCACATGACTAAGGTTTTCCAGATCTAAAAATGAAATACTAAGTTGTGCCTTGCCGTGTTGAATAACTATTATAAAAGTATGCATTTGTGGGCTGGGCGCAGTGGCTCATGCCTGTAATCCCAGCACTTTAGGAGGCTGAGGCAGGCAGATCACGAGGTCAAGAGATCGAGACAATCTGGCCAACATGGTGAAGCCCTGTCTTTACTAAAAATTTAAAAAATTAGCTGGGTGTGGTGGCATGTGCCTGTAGTCCCAGCTACTTGGGAGGCTGAGGCAGCAGAATCGCTTGAACCTGGGAGGCGGAGGTTGCAGTGAGCCAAGATCGCACCACTGCACTCTAGCCTGGCAACAGAGTGAGACTCCATCTCAAAAAAAAAAATGTACATTTGTATTATTAGCTTTATAAGTAATTATATATAAATTGGTTGATTACTTATAATTTTACCACTAATTTTATTTTTATACCAGGCAGGGATCTTTGCATACAATTCATTTCCTTAATATTTGGTATATTATCTGTCTATAAAATAAGGACTAGTGTTCGATGTAATGGATTTGCAAAAATAGCCACAAATTTTTCCATATTCCATATCCAACTCTTTTCATGATGTAACTTTTCATCTCCTCCCATTAATAGGTGGAGTTTCTTTTCCTGCTACTGGAATCTGGACTAGTCTTGCAACTTGCTTTGGCTAATGGAATGCTACAGAAACAATACCTGCCAGTTTCAAGCCTGAACTTCAAGAGCCCTTGCACATGTCCCCTAGCTCTTTCGTAAACTTGATGAGTGACAATGTGCACAGACCAGGGCTAGCCTGCTAGAGATGAGAAACAACATGGAAGAGTGCCAAGACACTTTAGCCAACAATGAGTCATTCCTAGTCAACCCAGAAGCTGATCACAGTCATATACATTAGCCCAGCTGAGACCAGAAGAACCACCCAGCTCAGCCTGGGCCACATTACTGACCCCTAGAATCATGAATTAAACAAATGGCTATTATTTTAAAGACTATGTATTGGGGTAACTTGTTATACAGCTAACTACTGTTCTCAGTTAACTTTCTTTAAATTTTCTGACTCCTTCAAAAATTTGAGTTATTTACTTTCAAGAATAGCACTCTATTTTCTATTCAAAATTAACATATGTTAATTATAGAAAATTTGAATAGTACTGAAATGCAAGAAGAGGAATAAAAGTAGTATATGATATAGGACTGTAAAATAACCTTAATAAAATTTTAGTTTATCTCTTACCAGTACATTTTCTAAATATAGAAACATTTTCATATCATTTGATATATTTGTTTGCTTTCTTTTTTTATTTTATTTTATTTCTTTTCTTTTTCTTTCTTTCTTTTTTTTTTTTTTTTGAGACAGCTTCTTACTCTGTCACCCAGGCTGGAGTGAAGTGGCATGATCTCCGTTCACTGCAACCTCTGCCTCCCAGGCTGAAGCGACTCTCACGCCTCAGCCTCCCCAGTAGCTGGGATTCCAGGTGCGTGCCACTGCACCTGGCTAATTTAAACTTTTTTTTTTTAGTAGAGACAGAGTTTCAGCATGTTGACCAGGCTGGTCTCAAACTCCTGGTCTCAAGTAATCTGTCTGCCACCATGACCTCCCAAAGTGCTGGGATTATAGGTGTGAGCCACTGTGCCGGGTCAATTTGAGGTATTCACTTTCTAAATAAATTTTTATTTTTTAAAACATCCCTCAACACGTTTCCTTGCAATTGATGTTCTACAATTTTAAAAATGTTTGCTTCATATTCCATCTTACATTAATTGACTTTAAAATACTGTCAGTTTAAAAAATAAATTCCAATTAATTGATATTATGAATGACATAATAAACATATTTAAACATTAACATTTCCATTAATAAGTGTATAACAGTGCCCATTTCACTGAGTCCTAGCCACTACTATATATTTACATTGAAAACAAACCAACTTTCCTGCCCTGATAGGTAAAAAAAAAGTTAACTGTGCATGCATATAATTAATTAGAGTTCAATATTTAAGATTTTTAAGGTGAAATTTACAATGAAATGCCCAAATCTTAAGTGTATCATTCCATAAGTTTTTAACATGTAAACCCAAACCTCTATTAAGGTATAAAACATTACTATGAACCCCAGAAAATGCCTTCCTTCCCTTCTCAGTCAACACTAACCCTGCCTTTCAGAGGCAACCACTCTTCTAGTTTTCTCCATCATGGATTTTACCTGTTCTAGAAATTTATGAAAATGGAATTATATGTAGTCTTTTGTTAAAAATGTCTTTCACTCGGCATAACGTTTTTGAAATTTATCCATACTGTTTCATCTATGAGTAGCTTCTTTCATTTTTTTACCAAGTAGTTTCCATCATATGAATATACCACAGTAGGTTCAGCCATTCTTTTGCTGATGAACACCTGGACTGTTTCTAGTTTTTGGCTATTGCAAATAAAGCTGTTATGAATGTTCTTGTACACTTGTCTTTTTTTGTTGACATATGCTTTCATTTCTCTTAGGTAAACACCTAGGAGTAAAATTATTAGGCGCTTGGGTGGGTATATGTTTAGTTTTGTAGAAAATTGCCAGGACTTTTTAAAGTGGTTGTATAATTTTACAGTCCCACTAAGAGTACATGAGAATTATGGTTACTCCACATCTTAGCCAGCATTTGACACTGTCAGTCTTTTTAATTTTAGCCATTGTGGAGATGCATAGCCAGTCTACTTTTTAATTAATGAATATTGGGAATGGTTAACATAATCATTTATATATAGCTCAAAATTTGAAAGGTGCTAAAGACCATACAAGTAAAATGCAAGTCTCTGTCTTAGCCATTACTTTACCACCCAGTTCTTGTGTATACTTCTAGAGATAGTCTAGGCATGTTAAAGTACATACAAGTATGAATTCCTTTTAAAGATATTTTCACACAAAACCGTATTTTGTTTTTTAACCTAAAAATATTTCAGTTATTATTTCATCAGTATACCAGTATTTAACCAGCTCTGTTTCTCTACACTTAGATTGTTCCTAGTCTTTTGTTATAATAACAAATGCTGCAAATGATTTTCCATATGTTTGTGTAAATACAACATTTTACATGTGCAGGTATATCTTTAGTGTAAACTCTTAAAAATGAAGATTGGCGAGTGTGATAGTTTTGTATGTCACTTGGCTAGGCTATGGTATCCGGTTATTTAATCAAATCTAGGTATTGCTATCAAGATATTACAGTTAATATTTACAATCAGTTGACTTTAAGCAAAGATTACCGTAAAAAATATGGACAGTTCTCATCTAATCAGTTGAAGGCCTTAACAGCAAACACTAAGGTTTTCAGAAAAAGGATGACTTCTTCCCTAACACTGCAGCATTAACTCCTGCCTGAGTTCTCAGCCTGCTGGCCTGCCCTACATATTTTAGATTTGCCAGCCCCCACAATCATCTGCACCAATCCCTTAAAATTACACTCTTTATACATGTATTCCATTGAGTCTGTTTCTCTGGAGAAGGCTGGCTGATAGCAGTGAATTGAAGAGGATGAGTGTTTTAAATTTTTATGGATATTGCCATATAGTCTTATAGAGGACTATTTATACATTACAAACAATATTTTAGAGTTTCTGTTCCTTCTACACATTCACCAGCATAGTGTGATACCAAACTTTCTCTCATCTGATAAGTTTAAGACAGTATCTTATTTTAACTTTAATTTGCATTTTCATCCATTAAATAATTGAATTAGTTTTAGTTTCTTATTTTGTGTGATAGGAGACAGGAACATAATTTTATTTCTCACATAATAGATAATATAATCCATTATCCCTGTGCCATGGAGTCAGTGAATGATATTTTTTCTCACTCTAAAATGCCACCATTGTCACCTACTAAAAATATATGTATGACTATTTGGGATATCCCTTTATACACATATTCCTGGGTCAAAGCATATGAAGAGTGTCAAGGTATGAACCCCATTTATTGACTAGGCTGTTCATTCCCTACTAGTTTGAAATGCTTCTTTTTTCATCCATTAAATTATATATATATGTATATATCTGATTCTATATACTTGTATATATAAATATATACACACTATTGTATATTAAATATTGTATTCTATATACTGTATATATTTTCCATTTTGTTCTATTGGTTTGCCCTCCTATTCTGGTTTGATCACTGCAATGTTTTATTTTCCTTCTCTTTTTTTGTGCATATATGGTAAACCAAGATCTCAGTTTTCTCCCCAACATTTTCATAGTTATTTTTGCTCATAGATGAACTTTAAGATAGTTTTGTTTTATGTAGTTTTTTAAATTAAGTTTTAGTTCAATGTCACTAATTACCTAGATTAGGCTTTGGAAAATTGGCCTATATATAGTGCTAGGTTTCTACTGTTTTCACATTTTTTTTTTTTCTGTTTGAGACAAGGTCTCATTCTGTCGCCCAGGCTTAAGTACAGTGGCATACTCACAGATCACTGCAGGCTTGACCTCCCAGGCTCAAGTAATCCTCCCACCACAGCCTACCAAGTAGTTCAGACTTCAGGTGTCTGCCACTACACATGGCTAATTTTTGTGTTTTCTTTGTTGTTGTTTGTTTGTTTGTTTGTTGTTTTGTGTTTTGTAGAAACGGGATTTCCTCATGTTGCCCAGGCTGGTCTTGAACTCCTGAGCTCAAGAGATCTGCCCACCTCAGCCACCTTTGGGACAGGATTACAGGTGTGAGCCATCGTGTCCAGCCTTACATGATTCTTTAAGCAAGTTTATTTCTCTAAAAATTAGACAATCATATCATTTATAAATAATGATAAATTTATACCATCCTTTCTAGTATTTATCATATTTATTTTGATTTGGAGACAAATTGCGTTGGCTAACTCTGAAAAGACAGTAGTAAAAAATAACAATTGCATTGATATCTTGCTTGTGATTTAATGAGAATGTGTCTAATTTTTCCATATCAAGCATAATGTCAGTTGGTAGTTATGAATAAACAAATACTTCTATGTATAGGGATATAGGAATTTATTCTTAAATATGTAAGAAAGTTTTAATTTCATAAATATGTAACTATTCCATTTTATTTTACTAATTCTGACTTCTGTATTCAGCTCTAATGTTTTCTTATATACAAGGATTATGAGGGAAGTAACGTGGATTTTTAAAACTTAATTTACATTGTTCAAGCCCATCTACTACAATGATGCTTCTTTTAGCACTTAAAAATCACGCAGAGTGCTTATTAGAACACAGATTCCTGTCCCCTCATCTCCTGAAATTCTTGTTCGTTAGGTCTGGCTCAAGTGTTGCATTTCAGACAAACTTTCAGGTGATGGTGCTGCTACTGGTCTACAGACAAACTTAAAATAGCACTGTACTAATTAACAGGTGACTCACTCAAGGTGCTCTTGAGCAAGCAGGGCCAGAATGTCTCTATGACTTGCTGTCTAAGCCTTCCTCATCTCATTTCACCTGCCGCTGTATTCAAAAGCCTCCTACATTTCACTAAAATCCTCTGTCTCAGTGAATCCTTCCATATGACACATAATTAGCACTTACATCATGCACATGTACTTTTTTTCATTTTAATATGTTACATGGATAAAAGCCTCCTTGATCAGCATTAGTAGGATCTTCTTGGTTGTTCTAATCACTGGTATTCAGGCAGCAAGTATCAGTACCCTAGGGGTACCTCAACATGCCTTCTCTTTTTCTTTCGCAATAATAAAGTACTTGGCTGAGTCCATGGAAGTCAGAAATAAATAGAACATTTTTGAGCCTCCGTTGCAGCTAAGATTAGTTCTGTCATCAATGGGATTTAGGAGGAGGTAGAGTATGGCACTTTCCAGGAACCTTCCTTACCAGACAGCTCCCAAACACCCCTTGTCTCCCATTCTCCCTTTCCTCCATTTGGTGGCCTGGCATGAGTTAGCATACCTGGCACCATAAAGTTAAGGCCACACACAAGAAGCAAGTAGGAGTCCAGGTCCCTGTCACCATGGAAAGCCTTGCCCTGGACCACCTGTCTAGAGCTCTACAAGAAAGAAGTACTCATTTCTCTTCTGTTTAGGTGATTGTTAGTTTGGGTTTTCTGTCATTTGCAGCTGAACTTAATCTTTTTTTTTTGTCTGTTTTGTTTTGTTTGTTTGAGGCTGGAAAGCAGTGGCTCAATCGATCTCAGCTCACTGCAACCTTTGCCTTCCAGATTCAAGCGATTCTCCTGCCTCAGCCTCCCGAGTAGTTGGAACTACAGGCATGCATCACCATGCCTGGCTAATTTTTTTGTATCTTTAGTAGGGACAGGGTTTCCCCATGTTGGTCAGGCTGGTCTCCAACTCCTGACCTCAAATGATCTGCCCGCCTCAGCCTTCCAAAGTGCTGGGATTATAGGCGTGAGCTACCGCGCCCAGCCAGCTGAACCTAATCTTAACTAAATCACCGGGGCAATTAGAAGAGGTATCTAAAAAGTTAAGTCTTAGCAAAGGAACCCTTTGTTCCAACCTGATGAACTCCAACTGTCTCATTTTTGTGGTTACGGGATTGTAAACATTCAGATCCTGTCAATGCCTTCAAACATCTAATTGACCAAGACATGCTCTCATAAATACACTAATTTAGTACATTCTGTTTCTGCTGCCACATGGTACCCAATACGCTTGTGTACATAATTACATAATTATATGCTTATAAACCCTCTAAGCAAATACATTTATGTACTTATCATTAACCTAAAACATTTCTCTCCTGATAGGTATTACTCATCATTTCCACATCTGTTACATGATTCTTTTTAAATTTCTTCTCCTACCATATGCCTTCCCCACCAAAAACTAAAACAATCATGTAGACATTTATGGCCGTATTTCTATATATTTAAGTTCAATCTCATCATGTCCTCTCTCAATTTTTTCACAATTTGTGATTATTAAATAACATATTAACCAAGAATTCATGTTCAAAGGAAATGAATCCTCATTAGAGTATAATTGCGTGTGTGTGTGTATGTATGTGTGAATAAAAAAATGATAGACTTCAGGTTACAATTTGATCAGAAGCTTTGATAAGAGAATAATCTGTAGATATAAGTACTTAAGTGATAAGTTGAAATTGTTCTTTTTTTTTTTTTTCCATTTTGGTGACCACGGAGATACAATAAGCAAAGAACACCATCAGAGATTAGCTAGGGGTAGCAGCGATATTATTTGGTCTTAAATCTACATATTCTCTATTTTTTGTTAGCATTATAATCAATTTCTGTTTTTATGTTTCATGATAAAGGCAAGTGGATTTTTGTAATATTTAACTATTTATAATAAAGTTTTTGCTGTGTCTCCTGAGACTGGACCATTTATCCATGAAGCTTGAGTGACTAGAAGGTTTGTTAGACTTGTTCGTTATGGGAACATGTGCTTGCTCACTTGTCATTAAATGTGTTAGTTGTGCGCTAAAGCCTACTCACACCAGCCTGCAAAAGCCAGTGAGGAATATATCTTCCCAACTCTGCTTTCAGTGACTTCATGTTATTAGCTTGAAATCAGCCAGAGTAGGAACATTATTGACATCACCAAAATAGGCAAATGCTAAAAATCACAGCTCTTTTCTTACCCTAGAGAGCTGGTTGTAAAATATTTACCAGCACACTACTAAAATATTTGTTTTAAGAAATTTAATTTGCCACTTAATCTGTAAATGAACTCCCTAAATTTGTGTTAATTAACTTACTGTTCTACCTACTATGTATTTCTGATTAAGCATGGAACATTTTGATTCACTCTTATACATATGGAAAAATTGAACTCTGGCAGAGTTTATTCAAAAATTTGCCTTTGTACTTATACTTGCTTTTTCAGTTTCCCTATTTCCTTATTTAATTTTTGTTCACTTGATATATAAAAACAGATGGACGTATGTTTAAATATTCCCACTAATGGTTTTGTCAGTTTCGTGTTTTAAAGGTATATCATTTAGCTTATAGAAATTATTAATACTATATTTCTGTTGTGTATTCTACCCTTAATCAATATAAAATGATTTTTCCATTTAATGATTTTTTTCTCAATTTCTACTTTGATACTAATAATGCCACTTTTCCTTTGTTTTACTCTCACACATAACTTTATTTTCACCTTTTTATTAACAAGTTGTATTTGGACGTGACTTTTTGACTCAATATGAAGATCTTTATCATTTAAATTCAAGTTACTTGTATGTATTAAGGAACGGATATACATGGTTTTCCTTTTTTTGTATATATTTTATGCTTTCTTGCTGTTTTTTTAAAAAATTATTTACCACGTTGTGTTAGGATCCTTGCTTTTTTCCCCTTTTGGTGATTTGATATTTTTTATTTTGTTAATGGTTAAACTATACTGTCCATATTTTAATTTTTTGTATTATGGACCAATCTTTGATTGCCTAGAATAATTTTAAGAAGTACATGTGATAAACTAGAAAATTTTTTGCAGCTCACACTCCAAAATATGATTCCCTCTCCATTACAGGGTTGCCAGCAATTAGGAAGCAAAACACTCACAGCCCAATTAATAAACAGGCATAGGGTATGAACAGAAAGAAACACAAATGATCTTTAAACATATGAAAATACATTTATCTTTCTTTCTTTTTTTGCTTTTTGAGACAGGGTCTTGCTATGTTGCCTAGGCTGGAGGGCCATAGATATTCACAGGTGTGATCATAGCGCACTATCACCTCCAACTCCTGGCTTTAAGTGATCCTCTCACCTTACCTTCCTGAGTAGCTAGGACTACAAGCAGGTGCAACTGCTCCGGCATCTAACCGTTTTTGTTTGTTTGTTTTTTTCATCATTTTGAATTTCTTTGTCTTTTAAAGTTCTGGGAAAATTTCTTGAACATGTTTCCTATTTCCCTGAATCAATGTTTTATCATATTTCATTTGCTTTTATTTCTTCTTATTGTTTATAATTTAGCAGCTGTGATTTGCATTTTCAAGAACTCTTTCCTACTCTCAATTATTTTCCTTTTCATGGTTATGCGTCATAGTTTTATCAATGTATTGTCTTTATCAATCTTGTTGAAAGCATACATTAGAATTTTCCAAACTTCTTCTTTCTTCAGGAACAACTTATTGTGATGATTCAGATTGGCTGCAGCTGTTCAAAATGTTATATCTGTTTCTATATCTGATTTTCTCTGATCATCCTAAAGAAGAGATCCTAGTTATACTGCTAATAATAATAGCTAGTGTTTATTGTGCATTTATTATAAGACAAGATTTGTGCTAAAGGATTCACACATGCCATTTAATTAATCTTCACAACAGCTGGATACTAAATATTACTGTCCTCATGTCCTATGGCTACTACAAGTTCTCCACCCTTTCACGAGAATAAGGTTACTTCACAGAGTATTCTGGACACATCCCAATCTACCTCCCTGCAAGAAATGAGCTACTGAACTGAAAGGAGAGTGCTTCATTCCTTGCAGGTGGGTAGACTGTTATGTGCATTTTCCCCACCTGTGTAGAAGATCTATTTTCCCAGCTACTACCTCCGAGTCAAAAGTGTTCTGGTATCCACAGCTATATTCCAGTTAGCTTTAGCTTTGCAGACAATTAGCTTGGTAGTTCTACTTTGGTCTTCCAGATATTCCCAGCCACAGTAAGTAACTTTTACATGTCCTTCATAGACTTATGTTTAAAAGGCAATACTACATGTTTACCAAACTTAAGCTGTAAATGAACTCCCTAAATTTGTGTTAATTAATTTACCGTTCTATCTGTTATGTATTTCTTATTAAGCATGGAACATTTTGATTCACTCTTACACATGTTTACCAAACTTATATGAGCTCTATAAATAATTCATATCACTCAAGTGTTGGAACCAATTCTCCCTTGCCTCTCTATGTGGATTTCTGTTGCAAAGTCTTAGATCTAAAACAAGTAATGTCACAGTCATTGTGTTTTTCACATGGCTTAGAGGTCCAAATTCCCTGGAAATATAGTGACACAGAGGGAGCTATGGCAGGATATTTGTATACTATGTCCCTATAGCAGCATGAAGGTAGCTGGGCCATTATCCCATTTCTTTGCCTCACACAGTTGCCCTCATTAGCAGTAAGCCATAGTGGGGTCCCTACTCTTTTCCTGACACTGCTGTCCTTACCATGTGTAAACCTAAATGCAAGCCAGATTGGGGGATGAACCAACTGGGCAGGTGTTTGAGCTACCAATATATAAGGGGGTTATATACCCACCACTGCATAACAGATCACCCCAAAACTTAGTGGCTAAAAATCATAGTTATTTATGATTATTTACGTGCCTTCTGGGTAGTTGGGATGTCATCTACGCTGGGTTAGATGGCTGGCTCTGTTCATCTTGGCTGGGTTTGCCTTAAGTCTGTGGATCAGCTGACGGGGCAACTCTGCTCCACTTGTTTCTTATTCTCTTTGGCCCAGTGGGCTAGCAGGGTGAAGGCAGAAATGCAGAAAGATTCATGGTCTCCTACAGCCTAAGCTCAGAACAGGCACACTGCACTCTGCCCAAGTATCACTGGCCACGAGTCCTATAATTAGTTCAAAATCAAGGGAAGGGAAGACAATCCACTAACATCGAGGGCTTGAAAAGAATGTAGTTGCAGGAAGTGGTAAGGAATTCGGATCAATAATACAACCTAATCCAGGAAATGTATTACCAAGACCTCCTTTAAAAGGAGTACTGTATGTGTTTGGAGGGAATTCTTTGTTAAGAAACTTAAAGTTTGAGATAAAACCCCCAAAGAATTTGTATGCTTAAAACCAGTTGATCACAGGCAGAGTGCGGTGGCTCATGCCTGTAATCCAGCACTTCGGGAGGCTGAGGCATGTGGATTACGAGGTCAGGAGTTCAAGACCAGCCTGGCCAAGATGGTGAAACCCCATCTCTACTAAAAATTAAAAAAAAAAAAAAAAAAATTAGCCGGGCACGGTGGCAGGCGCCTGTAATCCCAGCTACTCGGGAGGTTGAGGCAGGAGAATCCCTTGAACCCGGGCAGCAGAGGTTGCAGTGAGCTGAGATCTCGCCATTGCACTCCAGCCTGGGCAACAGAGTGAGACTCTGTCTCAAACAACAACAACAACAACAAAAACTAATTGATCACCAAACTACTGTTCAAGAAGTAATATTAGGTTAACCAAGGCACTTTGTTTTAGAGCAGGATATGTGAATTTGGACCAGAGCCAAATGCTTGGAAGGAGAGAAAAGAGACTGTGCTGCTACCATTCTCTGTCTTTTATTCATGGGGTGTTTACTCTCTTCTATAAATAGATGCTTAATAGAAATTCAGTTTAATGGGGCAGAGTATTTCCGCACAGCCAAGGGCACCTGCATATTCTGTTCCAGCCCTAGCTAGAGGAAGCCTCCCTGTAGAAAGTGCTGGACTCATCTGGGCCCACATAGACTTCCTGGAACCCGTCTTGTCTCCAGCCCTTCCTGCGTGAAGTGGAGAATGTCAGTGTTGTTCTTGAAGGATACACTCTTATTTACTTTCAAGTTAAACTTGTTTTTCACATGTGGTGTGCGTTAAGTTGGGACAGCCCTCCCCACGATTGTGTGGCACCTGCAGTCTATTTTGTGGAAATTTCTCAAAGTCTGTACAACAGATAGGTTTTTTGTTTTGCTGTGTAATCCACGTGGTAACCGATGTGTCAGCCAAAGTTTAACCTGGAAAGAGAAACCTCCTGAATATGTAGACTAGGGCATCTTTAATGCAGAGAATTGGCTACCCACAGAAATAAAAAAGCTAAGACGTCAAAATGTGGCCATTAAAGCAACCTAAATATTAGCAACATCAGGAAGCCTCTACCATGCTCAAGCTGGAGGGACCGAAGGAGGAGAGGATAGCATAAGGGCACAAGGTCACCAGAGGGTGACTGCTGTCACGCTGTGCCTGATTACCTGGATCCCTCCTTGCCCTCCCGCTGCAGCTGTTGGAAGAACACTTCCCAAGCAGAGGGAGCCTGGCTTCTCTAGCGCCCCCCACTGGCTGGACCCAGCTGTCAACAGCAGCCATGGAGCCTGGGAAATTGGATTTATAGCCAGCCCCAGTCAGTACCCAAAAAGAGTAGGAAGAGGTTAAAGGAAGGACTGGCAGGCAAACAGGCCCACAGCTGGCAAGCTCCTTCTCCCCATCTGAAGCACCTTTAAAAGCCTAGTGGTCTCCCCAAGATTTATATGAATGAGGAGACTGGTTTGGCTCCAAACTCTCTTCCACTGAATATGTCAGGTTTAAGGATCATCTCAGCATCATAAAGGTGCTATTCTTATTAACCCAGATAAAAACTTTTCTTGATTTTCACTAAACAAAACAAAAAAGAAAAGTTACAAGACATTCATGAACATATCTGACTCTATGAAGGTATACAGGAACAAAGAGATTTGCATTAAGAGTAATACAAAAACTTTTCAAATGCTATCAGACAATCTTGTGCTTAAAAGAAAAAAAAGTCCCACTGTCATTTCTGCAGATCAGGCTTCTATTCCATCTCATTCAACCTTCATCTCTATTCTCTTTCTCTCTCTCTCTCTTTTTCTTCATCTTCACTTTGCTGCATTCCTCACAAGGTCAAAAAATTAAAAAACAAAACAACAGCTATACTTACTGCCTCCCCTACCCCTTGTCTTTGTGTGTTTGTGTGTGTGTTTTAGCTCTCTTATATCTCTCCTCCCAGCTGAGTCCCCAGACTTACCTTTGCACATCCAAGGCCTTGGGCTGAAGTTTTGAAAATGATATTGGAAGGTTCTCATAAGGGCAGAATGGTTAGGGAGTTCCTTTGTCCCCACTCGACCTGGAGAGCCGTATCCTGCCTGGTTTAACATTTATCTCTGATTTTTCATTTTCACCGAAGCATTTTTACTAAAGTTGCATGATAATAAGCCAGGACAGGGTTGGTAGATGCTTATCATGCACATCCAACTTCTACATGAGAGTTACATGTACAGTGAGCAGAGTTCTCACTTAGCTGTGTGGTTAAATCTGAAAGATGACTAGTAATAATCTCCCAGACCCTTCCTACAGGCACTGTAACAACCACCTCCTTTAAACAACAACATGCTGGGTGCTTGCTGATACAATGAAGCTTATCCTGACGTAAGTGGCTAGTACTAGAAGCTAATTGCTCCTTTCCTCTAGTGGACATGAGAGAACTGTCCAAAACTGCAGTCAGTTACCTGGTGTTACAGCTGGTTGCACTGTCTGCCGCTTGCCAGATGCATAAAGCTATGAAGAGATTAGCTGGTGGGACTGGTAGGAAATAGAGGAAATTATGATTTAGGTGTACATGAAATATCTGTGGGAAATCGAGGCTGAGCATTCTTACTGTAGAATGTCGTAGGTAATCTGAACACTCTTTCTCTAGTATAACCCTTTGTTTTATTGTTTCATAACCCTTTTTATTTTGCAATAAAAGCTTTCAGGCTGGGCGTGGTGGCTCACGCCTATAATCCTGGCACTTTGGAAGGCCGAGGTGGGCGTATCACCGGAGGTCAGGAGTTCGAGACCAGCCTGGCCAACATGGTGAAACCGTGTCTCTACTAAAAATACAAAAATTAGCCAGGTGTGGTGGTGCACGCTTGTAATCCCAGCTACTCAGGAGGCTGAGGCAGGAGAATCGTTGAA
>NC_045444.1:54163971-54195513 GCF_002776525.5 Piliocolobus tephrosceles
TGAACCCTGGAGGGGGAGGTTGCAGTGAGCCGAGATCGCACCACTGCACCCCCGCCCGGGCACAAAAAGAAAAACCCTCTCTCTAAAAAAAAAAAAAAAAAAAAAAAGCTTTCAATACCAATGACATTTTAAAAATGAATATGTATGTTTTGGATAATTTTACTTAACATTTCTCCTCTCTATCTTTTTTTTTTTTTTTCTCTTTGAGACAGAGTCTCACTCTGTCACCCAGGCTGGAGCGCAATGGAGCAATCTCTGCTCACTGCAACCTCTGCCTCCCGGGTTCAAGCGATTCTCCCGCCTCAGCATCCTGAGTAGCTGGGACTACAGGTGCCCATCACTACGCCTGGCTAAGTTTTATATTTTTGGTAGAGAAGAGGTTTTACCATATTGGCTGGTCTCGAACTCCTGACTTTGTGATCTGCCTGCCTTGGCCTCCCAAATTCCTGGGATTACAGACGTGAGCCACCGCACCTGGCCTCCTCCCTTTCTTTACATTCTCCCTTTCTTCACAAATTATCTCCAAAAATAATTGTTTTTTTTTTTTTTTTAAAGTCTATCTAGTTGTGTTTTGGCTTTATTATTTAACTACAGGCAGTGAGGAGTGTTCATTAACCAAAAGAGCCTCCTCCCTTGAGTTTGCTCAGCAAATCTAGAGCCATACAGTGTTAAGCAACTACAACTATGTGACGCCGGCGAATTTCTGCCAGACATTTTTGCAAGTCATTATAGATTTGTAAAGGCCTGTATTATTTGCTTTTCTATTCTAAGGCTAGAGAACCAAGTTCGTGAAACTCTCCAATGCACTACCTATAGTTTGGGTGAATTCCTCTTTGCTCAAGAATCCCCAAATTTGACAGCTCCTGGCCTGCTAAGGAGTAAGCTTGCTTACTACCTGAGGCTGGGATTTTGAAAGCCATAGAATAAGACCAAGCCAGTTTTCCTGTAAGGGCTTTTTCAGCATTGATTTCACATGAAAGTACAACTCTGGTTCCTTAATAGTGAACTTGTTATGCTTGAATGCAGAGAATTAGTCACAAGTATGGTACATCAGGTTTAGCCTTAGTTGCACAAATAATGTTCCATTTTTTCTCTAGTAAAGGCAAGAGACATTCTGGCTGAACATATGCAAATAATCATATCGCCATGAAAAATAAGAATGCTCAGTAAAAGTATTTGCCTCTTTTGAATATGCTTTCTTATTTAGCCAAGCAGAAAGTTACAGATAAAATAAAAAGAAAGAAAAGGGGCTTCCGTGTATACATATGAGCAGAATATAGAATATACATATAATGCCAATAACATTTCCAATAAACCCAGTACAAGTAAACATCTCTTATCAGTTCGTGTTATTCTATGTAATTAATTCTTAGACCCCTGGATTTTGAATCATTAGTCTGTCACCTGTTTCTGGGCTAAAAAGAGTCCTGGAAATCTCAGTTCAGTCCTAGGGTATAGTCTGAAAGTTGTCTGTGTTGTCAGCTCAAAAGCCAGCAGCCAGAGGCTCATCATTGAAGGGTGTGGCCCTTCACATGAGGTTCAACACTGCTTTATGGAAGACGCAATTTTCATCTCATAGCTCATAACAGAACCTTCAGGAAAGCGTTAGAGGACAAGAGAACTACTTGTAATGACACAACTAATTGGCTGTTGTTAATTTATTACAATAACCAATACAATTAGAATGAAGGAGAATTATGTCCTTTATTGTGGTTACTGTTACTATTTCATAAGGAAGTGATCATTATGTCTCCTGAATATAAAAATATATCATGGACAGTGAAGGTATTGATAATTTTCCAGGGCTTTCTTTTCCATTCTGGTGCACAATCTCTGAAACATTGATATTAAATACATTTTACCAATATTAAGTATCCTTTGATTTGACAACTCTTTTCATGAAATTCTTAGGGCAATTTTGAGCTAATTAAGAAACACGGCCAGGCATGGTGGTGCACACCTGTAGTCTCAGCTACTTAGGAGGCTGGAAGGATCACCTGAACCTAGGAATCTGAATCCAGCTTTGGCAACATAGCGAGATGCCATCTCTTGTAGGGTGGGGAGAGAAATAAAAGCAACAGAAGAGAAATATGGAGTATAAAATGAGCCTAAATATTGACAATATTCTTCTTTTCATAAGATGAAAGAACAAAGCTTTGTGATTTTCCACAGTCCCTTCTTTGGGAGATCTCAAAGATAGTTTTATATGAAAAAAAATCCTAAAAAAATGTGCAGTTTCTTGATTTGACAACTCTTTTTTGACAACTTGATTTGACAACAAAAACAATGTTTTTGTTTTCTGAGTTTTTTTTTTTTTTTTTTTTTCAATTTTCTTTGAGACAGAGTCTCTCTCTATTGCCCAGGCTGGACAGCAGTGGCACGATCTCAGCTCACTGCAACCTCTGCTTCCTGGGTTCAAGTGATTCTTGTGCCTCAGTCTCCCAAGTGGCTGGGACTAGAGGTGTGTGCTACCATGCCCAGCTAAATTTTTTGTACTTCTGGTAGAAATGGGGTTTCACCATGTTGGCCAGGCTGGTCTTGAACTCCTGGCCTCAAGCGATCTGCCGGCCTCAGCCTCCCAAAGTGCTGAGATTATAGGCGTGAACCACTACACCCAGCCTGTTTTCTGAGTTTAGATTCTGATCTTGGGAAGACAAAAATCAAAAGAGTTATAAACTTGGTCACTTGACTTAACTAAGGTTATGGGAGCCTGAGAACAATAGCTTGAAACTGCAGCCCACCCCAGGATTCCCGCTCTGTCGCCCAGGCTGGAGTGCAGTGGTGGGATCTTGGCTCACTGCAACCTCTACCTCCCAGGTTCAAGTGATTTTTCTGCCTCAGCCTCCCGAGTAGCTGGGATTACAGGCACACACCACCATGCCTGACTCAGTTTTTTTGTACTTTTAGTAGAGACAGGGTTTCACCATGTTGGCCAGGCTTGTCTCGAACTCCTGATCTCAGGTAATTCACCTGCCTTGGCCTCCCAAACTGCTAGGATTACAGGAGTGAGCCACCACACCTGGCTAAAAGCACAGTTTTTAACTACCAAAGTACAAACTAGAGCTTTTAAAAAATTCATCAGCACACTTCACATGAACATGCGTATAAGGATCCTGAAAGAAAATTGACAAGAATTGAGGGAAAGTGGATGGATAGTGGAAGGCAATGAAGAGGAATGTCCCTGGGATTGAGTGAGTGTGACGAGTATCTGTTACATTTATGTAGCACTCCCCCCAATCCCCTACCCAACTGCAAGTCTCCAGTCATGTGAGTTTGCTAATTTTTCTACATTTAATCATTTCTAAAACAAGGTGCTGTTCTTATACGATGCTACCTTCCTGGTCAAGTTTGGTCTGGAGTAGGCACCTGGTCAAAGCTGCCTCAATTATAATATCCTGTCCGTTTGGGCACAGGTAACCGGACCAGGTCCCAAAGTCCTCAAGAATTTCCAGTTAAAACTCAGAAAGCTTTAAGATTGTATTTCCATGGTGGAAGACACAAGATATAATATTAGGGAAACTGTGAGGCACTTTTCCTCTAATGGAGAGAAAGTCAGTGCTTGCATCAGAGAATAAAACCAACACTCAGAGAAGCAGAAATGGATGACAAAGTGTCTTGGTGGAGGGACTTCCTGGTACATTTGTTCCTGAGGCCCAGCTACATCAGTGAATATCATGTGTTTGTGCTGGTTTAAACCTCCTTTAGGTTTCATGAACCAATAATTTCCCCTTTGAGCTTAAACTAGGTTTTTGTCACTTGCAAAGAATTACAAAAGGCACCCTCCCTATTTGACAGATTACGTAGGATCAGTTTGTTTAAAAATTTGAGTTTCAGGCCACACACAGTGGCTCATGTCTATAATCCCAGCACTCTGGGAGGCCAAGGTGTGTGGGTTGATCACCTGAGATCAGGAGTTTGAGGCCAGCCTGGCCAACATAATGAAACCTCGTCTCTACTAAAAATACAAAAATTAGCCATGTGTGGTGGCCCGCGTCTGTAGTCCCAGCTACTCGGGAGGCTGAGGCAGGAGAATTGCTTGAACCTGGGAGGCAGGGGTTGCAGTGAGCCAAGATCACGCCACTGCATTCCAGCCTGGGTGACAGAGCAAGACTCCATCTCAAAAGAAAAAAAAAAATTGAGTTGCAATTATTGTGACACAATTTAGGCATCTCAACTCCTCTTTATGACCTGCATGTTTCTAAAAGTCATACCTTTTAATTAGAATGCTATTTCTGTTAAATGGCTATCATGTTCATGAAAAAGCTTATTTAAAAATTCATTGGAAATTCAAAAATCAAATAGTGAAGTGGCTTATGGCATTCTTATTCCCTCACATGAAAGATTCAGAGAATGTGTGTCATCACACAACTACCATAAAAATGGGCTATGCTGGGTTATAAAACAATGTTGTCAACACTTTAAGCCAGGTTTTCATGTCAGAGTGTCTGTCAGTGGAAAATCCTATAAATATTTTTCATAGGTAATTAGTTCTAAGGATATCTCTGTTAAAATATTTTTCTTCTTGTTTATTCACTTGATTTTCTTTATCATCACGATTCCTTATTTAAGGATAGGTGACAGGACTTCATGAAGACTTGTTAATAGAATATTATCTCGGTATGTGGGGAAGAATATATGATATTTGGAATAGAGGGTGTCTGTGAAGGGCAACGTTAGAATTTGGCTTAAAGAGTTTAAGGAGATGCACCCTTTTGAATTTCTAAATTCGAATTCCTCAGTCTCTTGGGTACTCTGTGAAGCTAATTTATTATGAATGATGGACAGAGCTCCCATTTCCAGTTGCTCTCTTCACGGCAGTGACCAGGGAAGAACATAAATGGTCAGACAGTGCTGCTAAGATGAGGTTGCAGCACAAAAAGGCCCATTCCTCAGGCTGGCTCTGAGTCAACTCCAGCAATAGAGATGAGTTCTAAGGGTTCCTGCATGGTCCCCAGCCAGTAAGCTTTTGCCAGGACTTTCCTAAAGATGCTGTGAGTTTTTTGGATACTGAGTAAATAATAAAGAGTAAAGAAATAACTTATTAAATAAGGATGATTGCATTTCTATTACAGGCCTAACGTTAAATCAAAAGTGGAGAAAACCCTGTTGGCAGATAGAAAACTTCAAAATTTATTTCATTCCTGTTTTCCCTTTTTCTTTTTCTTTCTTTCTTTTTTTTTTTTTCTGCTCACTGCAAACTCCGCCTCCTGGGTTCATGCCATTCTCCTGCCAGCCTCCCAAGTAGCTGGGACTACAGGCTCCTGCCACCACGCTGACTAATTTTTTTGTATTTTTACTAGAGACAGGGTTTCATCGTGTCAGCCAGGATGGTCTCCATCTCCTGACCTCGTGATCCGCCCACCTCGGCCTCCCAAAGTGCTGGGATTACAGGCGTGAGCTACCACGCCCGGCCCCCTTTTTCTTTGTCCTAACTAAAGATTTGCAGAATCCCTGACAGACTGTAACTACCTATGGCTCTTCTCCCCCTATTAATTTTTTTTTAATCTAAAACCAGGGAACCATGGGATATTTGAAGTGGTTGGAGTGACCTCATTGACAGAAGTGTGCATCCCTGAGTTCCATAAAAATGCTTAGAGTCCCCAGAAAATCAGTCATCACCAGCCTTCCCCTCCCTCTATTATTCATGATGAGATTTAGGGTGATAAGCTGACTGGTTTCGGAAGGAGCCTGAAGAAAATATGGTGCTATTTGGTAGGCACTCATCTATAACATTGTTATAGAAGCATTCACTTTTGAGTCAGGCTTGGTATCCTCTTTGGGTCAGTAACATTTCAACAACCTTGTATGAGTGTGAGAAATGCCCAACATCTCTCTCTTCAGTTTCCCGGGTCTCTGAAAGATCATGACCTCAGGGCAAGGGACCATGATGTTGGTAATATCTTTTAGTGCCTAAACCGAAACTTGTATATTTAATCTTTAATAGTTAGGACCCTATGTGTTCTTATACATTCGATGAAATGTCTTATTATTAAGAAACATCTGTCATATTCATTCCAAATAGAAGCAATCTAAATGTAAAATATGATAAATATTAGCTTTCATAGCTAAACTTCCATAAGTAAAACTTACTGTTGTTTTAGAGGTGAGAATTACTGTATTGGCATATTGGTAGCTTTTAAATCAGGATTTTAGTGTTTGTCACTGTTTTTATTATTATTATTATTATACTTTAAGTTCTGGGATACATGTGCAGAACATGCAGGTTTGTTACATAGGTATGCATGTGCCATGGTGGTTTGCTGCCCCCGTCAACCCATGATCTACATTGGGTATTTCTCCTAATGCTATCCCTCCCCTAGACCCCCATCCCCCTACAGGCCCTGGTGTGTGATGTTCCCCTCCCTGTGTCCATGTGTTCTCATTGTTCAACTCCCACTTATGAGTGAGAACATGTAGTGTTTGGTTTTCTGTTCCTGTTTTAGTTTGCTGAGAATGATGGTTTCCAGCTTCATCCATGTCCCTGCAAAGGACATGATCTCATTCTTTTTTTATGGCTGCATAGTATTCCATGGTATGTGTGTGCCACATTTTCTTTATCCAGTCTATCACTGATGTCATTTGGGTTGGTTTCAAGTCTTTGCTATTGTGAATAGTGCTGCAATAAACATACGTGTGCATGTGTCTTTATAGCAGAATGACTATAATCCTTTGGGTATATACCCAGTAATGGGATTGCTGGGTCAAATGGTATTTCTGGTTCTAGATCCTTGAGGAATCGCCACACTGTCTTCCACAGTGGTTGAACAAATTTACACTCCCACCAACATGTCACTGTTATTTTTAATCAACTCAGTGCTACAATTATGCGTCATATCCCTTCTACATTTAAGGCAGTTTGTTTCGTGGTGAGATTGTTGTTTTGATCCTTGGTATCATCCTTAACCCAAACAGAAGTGACTTCTGAGTGTTCTGTTGTTTTCAATTTTCTGATTAACAGAAAAATACCATACAAGTATTATCTTTTGGCTTTTACTTCTATGCATTCATGTGTTTAGTTAACTTTTTATGCTTTAATGGCAGGACATCAGAGGGTTTCACATGTGCGTTGATATAAGGATTGCATTTCACATTAAGAAGCCAAGTTCAATGAATACAAATTAAGTTTCAGTGGATTCAACGTCATTTTCGGATTGAAAAATAAACAAATGAATAGTCTGTGAGAAAAGAGGTAACTACAGTTCAAAAGATTAGAAAAAATATGTTCTATGTTAAAACATTTCTGGAGATGATTTTAATTATCTCTATGGGTTCCTTTTGACCCCCAGAATCTTGTCTTCAGGGACATAAACATTTCCTACCAATGTACAGTACTATCGATGTGGAAGGTATAGCTGGCTTTTTAGGTCTTTGTTGTTTCTCAGTTAATTAGAAATAATTTTCTTGTATCTTTCACCTAAAATGAAGGTTCTAAAAATCTGTCACGGTGAAAAGGTCTGAGATGTCCTGATTTTTTTCAATAAAATCATATCAGCTTGTTTATTTGTTACTTGTTTCTTTTTCATAAAATTAGAAGAAATAAGATATAGACAACTTACAATCTGCTATTTAGCCTTTTGGATGTTAGAATTTTGGGTGTATAGATGTTTCATTTAATTGTGTGTTATATTAAAACATTTTACTAAATTTTCTCTTTTCCTTTTCAATTCACTCTGCTTATAAGGTATTTATTATATAAGGCTTCAAATATCCCGAAAGCAAATAAAAATATAAGAAAACATGTGGTATCACTTTATTATCATTTCTTTTTTTTTGAGACGGAGTCTTGCTTTGTTGCCCGGGCTGGAGTGCAGTGGCCGGATCTCAGCTCACTGCAAGCTCCGCCTCCCGGGTCCACGCCATTCTCCTGCCTCAGCCTCCGGAGTAGCTGGGACTACAGGCGCCCGCTACCTCGCCCGGCTAGTTTTTTTTGTATTTTCAGTAGAGACGGGGTTTCACCTTGTTAGCCAGGATGGTCTCGATCTCTTGACCTCGTGATCCGCCCGTCTCGGCCTCCCAAAGTGCTGGGATTACAGGCTTGAGCCACCGCGCCCGGCCTATTATCATCTCTTATAGGATTATTTGCCTGTAATCATTATTAAGAAATATGAGTTACTTCTTTAAGTAATTACATCATTCATTCTAAAATGGCATCCCCTTTGTTTGCATAACAAACTATCTCAAAATTTTATGGCTTAAAACAAAAACTTTCATTACATCTTATGATTTTAGGGGTCACAAACTTCAGCAGTCTGGCTGGGTGATTCTTCTCTTCCACATGGCGTCAATGAAGGTCACTCAGCGGTGTTGAGTTGATGATCTGAGGGTCCTTGACTGCTTCACTTATATAACCGGTGTCTTGCCTCACCTGAAACTGTTGACCAGAGTACCTACGTGTGGGCTTGCCAACGCGGTGGCCTCAGCATAGTTGGTCTTTATTCATGGCTGCTCTGAGAGCAAGTGTGCCATTGATCAAGAAAGAAGCTCTGAGATTTCATGACTTGGCATTGGAAGTCACACAGCCTCACATCTGACCTCTATTGGTTGAAGCAGTTACAAGCTCATTCAGATTCAAGTGGAGGGGACACAGATGCCATTACTCCATGGAAGGGGTGTCCAATAATTTGCAGTCATGTTTTGAAATGGCCAAACCATTCCCTCTAATGTCTAAAATATTTTTTCTCTTTCCATATAGACTCCTAGAAATGGTGCAGTTCTATGAAATCATTTGGCTTTAAACTCACTTATGGTGGATTTTATAATTTCATGACATATATATTTTCCCCTAGTATTTCTTGCCTGAAATAAGAGTGCCAGTATCTGTGTTTATAATATATAAAGCTGGAAATAATAAGAACTCTCTTCAGAGGGAAATAACTCATCCAATAGTGGACTTTATGTTCTATTTCCATGATAAAATACAGATTTCCTTTAAAAGCCAAAAAATATAAAAATATAATTCCAGCTTATTAAATGTAATAGCCTAAGAAAAACATAGAAGTAGAATATCCTCACAGTCCTGGGTTTTAATTTTATTGCAAATATAAATATTTTCTACTTGAAAACATTTCCTCTCAGCATCTCTCTACAAATAACCATGCAAGCAATGATTGACAGATTAGGCTTACTAATATTGCCTTCCCTTTTCCTAAGTGAGCTGTTCTACTTACGTTTTTGACATTTGAAAATGACTGCTTGCCAACATTGTCAATGATATGTTGAGTAAGAAATTGTGTTCTTCTCTATCATTTTCTAACCTCCCATTTTTCTTCTTTTCTTTTTCTCTTCACATCCATCGTTCTTATTGAGATAACAAAATGATTAGAAATTGTTTTCCCTCGATCAGGTCCATTTATCCTGTGCTTAGTTTTTCTCAATCTATTTTTTTTAAGAATATAAAAGATGGTATGACTCTGCTTGCCAGTTCCGACAATGACACTGTACTTTCCTATCTAATCAACTCTGCCCCTGACAATCCCACCCATTCCAAGGGCCTGAGTCCCATTCACCCTTACTCACTCTATTTGGAAGAAGAGCCATAGAACATCATCACGACATTCTGGCAACAGAGAACTAGGTGGCCCTCTGGGACATGACGCAGGATTCCAAATGCTGAATTATGGCAGAGTATTGTGGTAGAGTGAACCCTGGCCTGGAATCCAAGATGCTTGGCTTATTATCCTGAGAAAATACCTGAAGATAACATTACTCCTATGTCTCAATCCCTGTGGTTTATGGGGGTCTGGAGTCATTCATCTCTTAGATCCAGAGCTAGGCACTTGGCCCTGGCTTGGCTGAGCAGCGTATCTCATGCCCCTAGCACAGTTCAAGGGTAAGCATATTCCCAGTAAATATAATAAAAATTAGACTTTGGACTTTCGCTACAGCTACATAAAAAGAAGTAATTTCTCTCTACTGAGATTGTTAAACAAAACATAAATCTTGAGCTTCTGGTGGCCATATTTGCCATCACTAAAGAAAACCTGCTGTGAATTAAGTCAATTAGAAGAAGGCGGAGGTAACAAAAAGATATATTCTTCATTCAATTGAGCACTGCCTGAATTCAGAACTACTCCCCTGACTTATCAGTTGTAATCTATACTTGTACCCTTTGATTCCATTTGTAAGTAATTCTTAAACAGGCAAAACTCACTCATAGTGATAGGAATTAGATCAGTATTTGCCAGAAGTAGTGAGAGGTTATTGACAGAAAAGATGTACAGCACGATTTTATTAAAAAAACCAGTTGACTGCACACATATAGGTCTGATTCTGGACTCTCTATTCCATCTAAAGGATCTATATATCTATCCTTACCTTAATACTATACTATCTTGACTATTGTAGCTCTAAAATGTCTTGAAATTATTTTGACAATTCTAGGTGCTTTGGATTTCTGTAAAAATAGAATTAGCTTGTCAATTTGGACAGAATTGACTTTTTTTTTTTTTTTTTTAGATGGAGTCTTGCTCTGTTACCCAGGCCAGGCTGGAGTGCAGTGGCATGATCTCGGCTCACTGTAACCTCTGCCTCCCAGGTTCAAGCAATTCTTGTGCCTCTGCCTCCCTAGTAGCTGGGATTACAGGCATGTGCCACCACACCTGGCGAATTTTTGTAATTTTAATAGAGACAGGGTTTCGCCATGTTGGCCAGGCTGGTCTTGAACTCCTGGCCTCAAGTGATCCGCTTGCCTTGGCTTCCCAAAGTGCTGGGATTATAGACTTGAGCCACCGTGCCTAACCTGAAGAGAATTGACATCCTAGCAATATTGAGTCTTCCAATCCATAACCCATAGTATTACCTCTCCATTTATTTAGTCTTTAATTTCTTTTGGCAATATTTTATAGTTTTCAGTACACTGATCTTGAACATATTTTTAGTAAATGCACTCCAAGTATTTTAGGGTTTTGATACTACTGTAAATGATACCTTGTAAAATTTCAAATTTCAGGTGTTTGTTGCTAGTATATAGAAATACAGTTGATTTTCTTATATTCACATTGTCCTACAACAAGGCTGATTTCATTTATTAATGCTGTCTGCGATAAAGATACTCTTCTTTCTTTTAATATGTATGTTTTTAAATTTTTCTTGGCTTCAGTACAACATTGAATAGAAATAGTGAGGACAGATATATTTGCCTTGTTCTTGATCCTAGGAGGAAAGTGTTCAGTATTTCACCATTAATTATGTTGTTAACTGTAGAGTTTTCAGATACCTTTTATTAAATTGAGGAAAATTCCTTTTATTCCTGGTTTGCAAAGAATTTGTGGGTTTTGTTGTTGTTTTATCATGCTTTGTTTTATTTTATCATAAATGGGTATTGAATTTTATCAAGTACCTTTCCTGGATATGTTGAAATAAACATATAGTTTTTCTCCTTTATGTGTCAATATGGTGGCTTACATTGGTTTTTTAAAATGTCTAAATACTAAATTATACATTTTATTACATATTTAATAATTCTACATTATATATTTTCTTAAAACAAGGACATTATAACTACAGTACAGTTACCAAAATTAGGAAACTAATATCGATAATACATCTAATTTACATGCCTTATTTAAATTTTTGTGTTGTCCTTTTCTGTGTCTGGGATTCGATCCAAGATTACATTTTGTGTTGACCGTTATATCTCTTTAGTCTCCTTTAACCTCTAATAGTTCTATAGTCTTTGTTTTTTTGTCTTTGATACTTTCAAAGAGTATTGAGCATTATTAGTCAGTTATTTTTAAAAATGTCTCTCAATTTGGATTTGTCTGATGTTTTCTCTTGATTTGCTCAGTAAGCATTTTTGGCAGAATGTCAAAGAAGGAATGTTATGTCCGTCTCAGTCATTGTTTCAGGAGGTACATGTCAATTTGTCCTTTTAATGGTGATACCCCTGATCACTGCTAAGTTTCTCCACTCTAAAGTTATGGCTTCCCCTATGTGATTAATTTGTGTCTTATAGGAAAGGTCTGAGACTCTTTAAATATCCTGTTTCTCACCATGCTTTTGCCGGCAAATTTTATCATCCATTGATGATTCTTGCCTGAAAAAATTATTACTGTGGTGGCTGCCAGTTGATTATTTTCTAATTTACACGATTCCTTCTACGTTTATTACAGTGTTTGGTATTCTACCATAAGAGAGAGCTTTCCCTTCTTTCCTGTTTTTATTTTTTTAATTCATACACACATATATCAAATATAATATCTTATTTGGATAGTTTCCATTGCCCTGTCTTCAAGTTTACTTATTCTTTTCTTTTTCTGCAGTATCCAATATATAATGGTAAATCCATCTGGTGAGTTTTTCATTTTGGATATTTTAACCTTCAACTTTAGAAATTTGACTAGGCTAATTTTTATAGTGTCCATGTCTTTCCTCATCCTATACATGCACTTCTTAAATTTTGAATTATGATAATTAGAGCTGATTTGAAGTCACTTTCTATTCATTTCATTGTCTCTGTTATATCTGGGTCTGATTCTATTAACTGATTTTCTCCTGGTTTTGGGTCACATTTTCCTGTTTCCTTACAGTTCCTAGTAAATTTTTATCTTATGCCTTCTACTATGAATGTCATCTTATTGGGTGTAAGAATTTTCTCTTTGTTTGAAGAAGGTTAGGTTTTCATCCTTATGAATAGTTAATTTATTGCAGAGTCTCCTGATACATTTTTTTAAGAGACAGAGTCTCACTATGTTGCCCACACTAGACTTGAACTCCTGAGCTCAAGTAGTCATCCTGCCACAGCCTCCTGATCCCTTGATCCTTTTTTGTGTGTTTTTGCTTTTGTTTTTGTTTTGAGACAGAGTCTCACTCTGTAGCCCAGGCTGGAGTGCAGTGGAGTGATCTCGGCTCACTGCAACCTCCACCTCCTGGGTTAAAGCAGTTCTCCCTGCCTCAGCCTCCCGAGTAGCTGTGATTACAGGTGCCTGCCAACACACCCGGCTAATTTTTTTGTATTATTTAGTAGAGACAGGGTTTCACCATGTTGGCCAAGACCACCATGTTGGTCTTGAACTCCTGACCTCAGGTGATCCGCCTGCCTTGGCCTCCCAAAGTACTGAATTATAGGCGTGAGCCACTGTGCCCTGCCTCTCTTGATTCTTTTGAGGTCTGTTTTAAAGCTTTGGTAGGGCAAGTGTACAGTAACCTATACTGCAGTGGTTATTTCCCCTGGTCTTAAAGCAAGGCCTTTCTGGAGTCTCTACTAAATGCCCATTTGTTCAAGGAGGTCTCTTCAGTCTGGCTCAAGCACAGATCTTGAATGTCTTTCAGTCCTGTGGAAACTTTAGTGGTTTTTCAGTTTAAAGTTCTCTTTGCCTGGCCTCAGTGAGTCTCAATGTATGCATGGACACATTAATGTTCAACCAAGATTCAAAGGGACTGCTCTGAAGCTTTCTGGAGTTTTTATTCTGTGTAGTTGCATGCCACAAATTCCAGCCACTTCGGCCTCCCTAAAATCTGTCCTTTTAGCTCAGTGAGACACTGTGCTTTGCTTGGGTTTGCACCTTCTGTAAGAGGGCCTGGAGGGTGCCTCTATGTGACAAATCTAGGTAATGTAGGGTTTACCTTGCTTACTTACCTTCTTTCAGGGATACTGGTCCTGTGCTGCCTGTAGTCCAGTATCAGAAGACAGTTGTTTCAGATCCTTCCCCCCAGTTTTCTAGTGTTTTACCACAGAAGAACTAGTCCAGTACCAATACTCCATCATGGCAAAAGCATAAATTCTAAGGTTTTTAATTTTTAAAACAGGAATAATTTTTCCAAGAGATATCTTATAACTTAAAAGAGTATTTTAAAATGATTTTTAGATTACCAAAGGGATATTGAGGTAAACAAAAAATATATGTGAGAAATCTCCAAGGTATTTAAATGCGGCTACCTTCATGCAGGTCAATTAAAAACAAAAGTTTAAGACCCGAGTAGTAATTACGAGCTCATAGCAACATTTTTCATTGTATGTCTCTTCATTTTTTTTTTTTTTTTTTTAAGGTGGAGTCTTGCTCTGTCACCCATGCGATCTCAGTTCACAGCCACCTTCACCTCCCGGGTTCAAGCAATTCTCCTGCCTCAGCCTCCTGAGTAGCTGAGATTATAGGCACCCACCACCATCCCCAGCTAATTTTTTTTGTATTTTTAGTGGAGAGGGGGTTTGGCCATGTTGGCCAGGCTGGTCTCGAAGTCCTGACCTCAGGTGATCCACCCACCTTGGCCTCCCAAAGTGCTGGGATTACAGGCGTGGGCCACCGCGCCCAGCCTGTCTCTCCCATTTTTAGGTCTACCTTCATCCTCCAAAGATAAGACATTCATCTGCAAAATACTTTTCTTCTAAAAATAAATTATCCCTTGAAGGGGTTTATATTTGATTTAAGATAGTTATTTGGAAAATGTTTAAATACACAAAATACGTCTTTCAAAATTCCTGAAGTGGAAATTGTATTAGCTAGATAATCACATGAGTTCAAATAAATGTAAAATCTTTTCAGCTTCACTCTATCAATCTAACAATACTAGCAATAGTAATCATAATAATACCTAATACTTATATAGACTCTACCTGTGCCAGGGAGCCAAAATGCCTTACATACGTTAACTTGTTTAGTAAATGATATCGTTTGGCTCTGTGTCCCCACCCAAATCTCATCTCGAATCGTAATCCCAACTTGTCGAGGGAGGCACATGGTGGGAAGTGATTGTACCATGGGGGCAATTTCTCCCATGCTGTTCTGATAGTAAGGGAGATCTGATGGTTTAAAAGTGGCAGATTCCCCTGTGCACTTCCGCTCTCCTGCCACTATGTAAGATGTGCGTTGTTTCTCCTTTGCCTTGCACCATGATTGTAAGTTTCCTGAGGCCTCACCAGACATGTGGAACTGTGAGTCAATCAAACCTTCCTTTCTTTGTAAATTACCTAGTCTCAGGTGGTATCTTGATTGCAGTGTGAGAACAGACTAACACAATACACCCATGAGGTAGATATTATGATTTATTCACTCTACAGATAAAGAAACAGAGCTGCAGAAAGATTAAGTAATTTTCCCAAGGTCACACAGCTAGAATGACTCTAATGTATTCAGAATAAATTTTGAAGAAGGTGCCTCTGTCCTAGCCAAAAATAAGACTTTATTAGATGATGTAATCATTTAAATTTACAATCCCTTTTGATTGCTGGCTCAAGTCCCAAACTCATAATCATATGTAAGGAAAATCTTGCCAGATAAAGTCAACTGAATCATTGCCTGCATTCATTGTATAAGACTCATATCATAAATATCTTGTAACCAAGACCAGAATTTAGGAGGAAAGTGGCCATTCACATCCCTGGTGTTACCTGGATTGAAAAACTCTTTGTCTCTTTTGCCAGCATCACGATAGTTTCATTTAAGACATTGTTTTTGTCTATTTAAATAAAACCAACATTCTGGGTTTTTTTTTTTTTTTTTTTTTTTTTTAATAGGGTTGAAGGTTGAGAGACTTGGAAAGTGACTATGTTTTGAACTCTTGGTGGGACACAGAACTTTCTTTCAGCACATAAAATCAATAATAGAATTTGATGCATGTGGCCAGGGGCGGTGGCTCACATCTGTTATCCCAGCACTTTGGGAAGCCGAGGCAGGTGGATCACGAGATCAGGAGTTCAACATCAGCCTGGCCAATATGGTCAAACCCCATCTCCACTAAAAATACAAAAATCAGCTGGGCGTGGTGGCGCGTGCCTGTAGTCGCAGCTACTCGGGAGACTGAGGCAGAAGAATTGCTTGAACCTGGGAGGCAGAGGTTGCAGTGAGCCAAGATCATGCCACTGCACTCCAGCCTGGGTGACAGAGCATGACTCTGTCTCAAAAAAAGAAAAAAAAGAATTTGATGTGTGTTAAAAGTCCACAAAGGACAATTGCTCATTTTATTTGGTTGAGAATCTACTGATGAAGATAGAAAGTAGCAGCTAACAGAGGAGAAGAAAGTGTCCACTGAAACACAGGCATGCTAGTTGGAAAAAAGGGTGACCCAGTGTACTCACACCTTCCTCAGTTGGTGCAGCCTGAGTGGGTGAAATCCCTTAGGAGCCGAGCTGTGGTATTAGAAAGTTCTATGAATTCTTCCAGCAACAGCAGAGACACTACAGACCTGATTTGTTAGGAATACCTAAGGGCATCTCTGTAGTGGCCTGAAACCCAGGGGTATGTATGGGGTAGTCAGCACTACTTCCTCAGGAATTCTCTTTCCTCTGAGTCCCTGGCTGGCATGGCTCAGAACATATATTGATTACATCAGAACTGAAATGCACTATTGCCTGAGCAGCATGGCCTAAAATGATGGTACAATTATATCTCCTCTGGGTGGGATGATCTCCACTAAGCTAGTCTCTTTTAGAGCCTCTAAGCATTGAAAACAAATTGGTACCCTTTTTCCAACACATATGTCTAAAAATAAAAATGATATTAAGCCAGAACATACAAATTTTACATTTAGGGGAAAATAAATGATTTCTTTCTGGATTTTAAGATGGCAATGTTCTGATAAATTCATTGAAGTGGAACCTAGCTTCCTCTCTCTCTCTCTCTCTGATGCCCCATGCATGCATTTAGTCTGCCCATTCAGTGATCCAGCAAACTCAACAGCCAGTTCAAGTATGCAAAGTTTCTTCATATCTCATCTTTATTTTAGTTTTGAATTTACTTACCATATATTCTCAACAGTACACAAAATTGAATTGTTGTATGAATATGTAGATATAGCTGAGATAATAACACTTTTGTAAATTCTAGGGAAAAACTTAAGATTTAAAAGAATTTCTGTAGCTGTTTTAGCTTTTATCTTCATCAATGTCCTGTGACCGAAACCAGGATTTAAATGTCAGAGCAATAACATGGTGAGGTTGAGTGAGGCTTAGCATACCTGACCTGAAAACATACTTTGATAAGCATTTCTTCTGGGAAACCAGAGAATTGAACAGTTCAAATTTTTGATAGCCAATGGGGAGGAAAATATCTAGTAGTGACTCATAATAGATAGGTTACAGAGAACTGGAAAACATTACAGTAGAAGAGTAAGGAAGCAGTGAAACATTATTCATATTATATAAATCTGATGCATTTGTAAATTGTGACATGATTTATCTCTATGCAGAAATGAACATAATTTTATAATTATAAAATAAAGGAGTTACATTTCTAAGAAGAGCAGGCAAATTGAAATGAGTCAAATATTTCAGAACATTATCATTTAAGAAGTCATTCTGGCCGGGCGCGGTGGCTCAAGCCTGTAATCCCAGCACTTTGGGAGGCCGAGACGGGCGGATCACGAGGTTAGGAGATCGAGACCATCCTGGCTAACATGGTGAAACCCCGTCTCTACTAAAAATACAAAAAACTAGCCGGACGACGTGGCGGGCGCCTGTAGTCCCAGCTACTCGGGAGGCTGAGGCAGGAGAATGGCGTGAACCCGGGAGGCGGAGCTTGCAGTGAGCTGAGATCCGGCCACTGCACTCCAGCCTGGGCGGCAGAGCGAGACTCCGTCTCAAAAAAAAAAAAAAAAAAAAAAAGAAGTCATTTTATGACAATAATGGAAATATTTTAAATTAACAGTACTCTTTTCAAAAATCTAAGTCAAGAAAAAAAATTCTCATTGCAATTTTGAAGGTGGGTTAACTCATTTGAAAGTGGAACTATTTTTTGCCATAAATGTTAACACATATACCAAGTCTGTTACGCAAAGAACCATGTAGAGAAATCAGTTATTTGCAATGCAAATCAAACCTACCTAAATGAACTGAAAAACCTCATTTAGAATTTGGTAAACAAAAAAGTCAATATTTACAAATGTGCTGTTTATGTTAAGATCTTACAGGTGTGAAAATTGCTAATAAAAATTATGACTTACTGGAATATAAATATATCTTTAAAAAATTTTACCGCTTACTCAAAGTTTTTTAAAGTTGACTGTACTCTTTTAATCCCTGAATAAAATTGTCTTTCCTGGGCGCAGTGGCTCATGCCTGTAATACCAGCACTTTGGGAGGCCGAGGTGTGTGGATCACTTGAGGTCAGGAGTTTGAGACCAGCCTGGCCGACACAGTGAAACCCCACCTCTACTAAAAATACAAAAATTACTGGGCAACAGAGCAAGACTCTATCTCAAAAAAAAAAAAAAAGAAAAAATTATCTGGGTGTGGTGGCGGGCACCTGTAATCCCAGAAACTTGGGAGGCTGAGGTAGGAGAATCACTTGAACCTGGGAAGCAGAGGTTGCAGTGAGCTGAGATTGTGCCACTGACTCCAGCCTGGGTGACAGAGCGAGACTCTGTCTCAAAAAAAAAAAATTTCTTGGCAGGTGGACAGGTCCCATCTGCTAATTTACCAGTTATTTGGGTGTCTTGCCAATTGGAGTATTTTTTTTTTAATTTTTAATTTTTGTGGGTACATAGTAGATGCATATATTTATGGCATACATAAAATATTTTGACATGGGCATCCAGTGTGTAATAATCACATCATGAAAAATGGGTAACCCATCCCCTCAAGCATTTATCCTTTGTGTCACAAACAATCCAGTTATACCCTTTTAGTTATTTTTAAATTTACACTTAAATCATTTTGACTACTCACCCCACTGTGCTATTGAATACTAGGTCTTATTCATTCTTTCTAATTATTATATATATTTTTTACCCATTAGCCATCCCCGTCTCCTCCTCACTTCCCCACTTCCCTCCCCAGCCTCTGGTAACCATCCTTCTACTCTCTAGCTCCATGAGTTCAACTGTTTTGATTTTTAGCTCCCCCGAATAAATGAGAACGTGTGATGTTTGTCTTTCTGTGTTTGGCTCATTTCACTTAACATAACGACCTTGAGCTCAACCCATGTTGTTGCAAATGACAGGATCTCATTCTTTTATACTCATTACTCCATTGTGTATATTACCACACTTTAAAAATCCTCTCATCTGTTGATGAACACTTAGGTTGCTTCCAAATGCTGTCTGTTGTGAACAGTGCTGCAGCAAACATGGGAGTGCAGGTATCTCTTCGATATGCTCATTTCCCTCATTTGGGTATATATCCAGCAGCAGGATTGCTGGATCATATGATAGCTCTATTTTTAGTTTTTGGAGGAACCTCCAAACTCTTCTCCATAGTGGTTGTGCTAATTTATGTCACCACAGTGTATGAAGGTTCCCTTTTCTCCACATCCTCGCCAGCCTTTGTTATTGTCTGTCTTTTGGATACAAGCTATTTTATTTGGGGTGATATCTCACTATAGTTTTGATTTGCATTTCTCTGATGATGTTGAGCACCTTTTCATATGTCTGTCATTTGTATGTCTTCTTTTGAGAGATGTCTATTCAAATCTTTGGCCCATTTTAAAAATCAGATTATTATACTTTTTCCTATAGAGTTGTTTTAGCTCCTTATATATTCTGGTTGTTAATCCCTTGTGAAATGGGTGGTTTGCAAATATTTTCTCCCATTCTGTGGGTTGTCTCTTTACTTTGTTGATTGTTTCCTTCGCTGTGCAGAAGTTTTTTAACTTAATGTGATCCCATTTGTCCATTTTGCTTTGGTTGCCTGTGCATGTTGGGAATTACTTCAGCATTTTTTTCCCCAGTCCAATATCCTGGAGAGTTTCTGAAATGTTTTCTTGTAGTAGTTTCATAGTTTGAGGTATTAGAGTTAAGTCTTTGTGATGCTTAATATTGAGTGTCAACTTGATTGGATTGAAAGATGCAAAGTATTATCCCTGGGTGTGTCTGTCAGGGTGTTGCTACAGGAAATTAACATTTGAGTTAGTGGACTGGGAGAGGCAGACTCACCCTCAGTATGGGTGGACACCATCTAATCAGCTGCCAGAGCAGCTAGAATAAAGCAGGCAGGAGAAGATGGAAGAGCAGGCTTGCCGAGTTTTCTGGCCTTCACATTTCTCTCATGCTGGATGCTTCCTGCCCTCAAACACCAGACTCCAAGTTCTTTCAGCTTTTGGACTCTTAGACTTACACCAATGATTTGTTAGTTGCTTTCAGGCCTTTGGCCACAGTCCGAAGGCTGGACTGTCAGCTTTCCTACTTGTGAGGTTTTGGGACTCCGACTAATCCACCACTGGCTTCCTTGCTCCTCAACTCACAGACAGCCTATTGTGAGACTTTACCTTGTGATCGTTTAAGTCAATTCTCCTTAATAAACTCCCTTTCATATATGTATGTATCCTATTCTGTCTCTCTAGAGAACCCTAATACAGTTATTAATCCACTTTGATTTGATTTTTGTATATTTTGAGAGAGAGGGGCCTAGTGTTTTCATACTTTTTCATATGGATGTCCAGTTTTCCCAGCACCATTTATTGAAGAGATTGTCCTTTTCCCAATGTATGTTCTTGGCACCTTTATTGAAAATGAGTTCACCGTAGGGGTGTGGATTTTTTTTCCAGATTCTGTATTCTGTTCCATTGGTCCATGTGTCTGTTTTATGCCAATACCATGCCATTTTGTTTACAATATAGCTCTGTAGTATAATCTGAAGTCAGGTAATATGATTCCCCCAGTTTGTTCTTTGTGCTTAGGGTAACTTTGGCTATCCTGGGTCTTTTGTGGTTCCACATAAATTTTAGGATTTTTTTTTTCTATTTCTTTGAAGAATGTCATTGGTATTTTGCTAGAGATTGCATTGAATCTGTAGATTGCTTTGGGTAGTATGAGCATTTTAACAATATTCATACTTCTAATCCATCAACATGGAATATCTTTTCAAGGTCCTCTTCAATTTCTTTCATCAGAGTTTTATAGGTTTCATTGTAGAGAACGTTCACTTCTTTGGTTAATTCCTAGGTATTGTATTTTATTTGTAGCTATTATAAATGGGATTACCATCTTGATTTCTTTTTCAGATTGTTCACTGTTGGCATATAGAAATGCTATGGATTTTTGTATGTTGATTTTGTATTCTTCAACTTCATTGAATTTGATGATCAGTTCTAAGAGATTTTTGGTAGAGTCTTCAGGTTTTTCCAAATATAAGATTATATCATCTGCGAACAAGGATAATTTGACTTCCTCCTTTCCAATTTGAATTTTTTTTTTTTTTTTTTTTTTTTTTTTTTGCTCTGTCACCCAGGTGATCTCGATTCACTGTAACCTCTGCCTCCTGGGTTCAAGTGATTCTCCTGCCTCAGCCTCCTGAGTAGCTGCAATTACAGGCATGTGCCACCACGCCTGACTAATTTTTGTACTGGATGCTCTTTATTTCTTTTTCTTGTCTAATTGCTCTAGCTAGGACTTCCAGTACTATGTTGAATAACAGTGGTAAAAGTGGGCAACCTTGCTGTATTCCTGATTTTAGAAGAGAAGCTTTCAGTTTTTCCTCATTCAGTGTGATACTGGCTGTGGGTCTGTTGTATATAGTTTCTATTATGTTGAGGTATGTTCCATCTATACTCAGATTTTTGAGGGGTTTTGTCATGAAGGGGTGTTGAATTTTATCAAATGCTTTTTCAGCATGAATTGAGATGATTATATTGATTTGTCCTTTATTCTGTTGATATGATGTATCACACTGATTGATTTGCATATGTTGAACCAATTTTATCTCTGGGATAAATCCCACTTGGTCATGGTGAATGATGTTTTCAATGTATTGTTGAATTTGGTTGCGGTATTTTGTTGAAGATTTCTGCATCAATATTCATCGAATGGATTGGCCTGTAGTTTTCTTTTCTTGATATGGTATCAGGGTAATACTGTCTTCATAGAATGAGTTTGGAAGTATTCTCTTCTCTATTTTTCAGAAAAGGATTGATGTTAGTTCTTCATTAAATGTTTGGTAGAATTCAGTAGTGAAGCCATCAGGTCTTGGGGCTTTTCTTTACTGGAACACTTTTAATTATGGCTTTGATCTTGTTACTTGTTATTGGTATTGGTCTGTTTGGGTTTTGGATTTCTTCATGGTTCAATCTCAGTAGGTTGTATGCGTCTAGGAATTTATCCATTTCCTCTAGATTTTCCAATTTATTGACATATAGTTCCTTATAGTAGCCACTAATGATACTTTAAATTTCTACAGTATCAGTTGTAATGTCTCCCTTTTCATCTCTGATTTTATTTATTTGAGACTTCTCTGTTTTTTTTTCTTTGTTAGTCTAGCTAAAGATTTGTCAATTTTATCTTTTCAAAAAAATTGCTTTTTGTTTCTTTGATCTTTTATATTGTTTCTTCATTTCAAATTCATTTATTTCTACTCTGATCTTTATTTTTTACATAATTTTTGGTTTTGTTTGCTCTTGCTTTTCTAGTTGTTTAATATGCACCATTAGGTTGTTTATTTAAATTTCTTCTTCTTTTTTGATGTAGGTGCTTAGAGCTATAAATGTTTCTCTTAGCACTGCTTTTGCTGTATCCCATAGGTTTTAGTATGTTGTGTTTCCATTATTATTTGTTTCAAGACATTTTTCCACTTCCTTCTTAATTTCTTCATTGACCCACTGGTCATCCAGGAGCATATTGTTTAATTTCCATGTGTTTATATAGTTTCAAAAATTCCTCTTGTTGTTGATTTCCAGTTTCATTTCAATGTGGCCAGTGAAGAGGCTTGACATTATTTCAATTTTTGAATGTTTTAAGACTTGTTTTGTGACCTAATATATGGTCTATTCTTGAGACTAATCCATGTGCTGAGGAGAAGAATGTGTATTCTGCAACTATTGGCTGAAATATTCTGTAAATATCCATTAGGTCTATTTGTTCTATAGTGCATATTAAGTCTGATGTTTCTTTGTTGATTTTGCTGTCTGAAAGAGCTGTCTAATGCTGAAAGTGGTGTGTTAAAGTCTCCAACTATTATTGTATTGAGGTCTATTTCTTTAGCTGTAATAATATTTGCTTTACATATCTGGGAACTCCAGTGCTGAGTGCATGCATATTTAACAATTGTTATCTCCTCTTGCTAGATTGACCTCTTTATCATTATATAATGATGTTCTTTGTCTCTTCTTACTGTTTTGGTTTTGAAATCTATTTTATCTGATATAAGTATAGCTACTCCTGCCTCTTTTTTTGGTTTCTATCGACATGGAATTTTTTTCATCCCTTTATTTTCAGTCTATGTGTATCTTTATAGGTGAAGTGTGTTTCTTGTAGGCAACAGATCATAGGGTCTTTTTCTCATTCAGCCACTCTGTGTCTTTTAGTTGGAGAGTTTAGTCCAATTACATTCAATGTTATTATTGATAAGTAGGGACCTACTTCTGTCATTTTGTTATTTGTTTTCTGACTGTTTTGTGGTCTTTTCTTTCTTCTTCCCTTCCTTCTTATCTTCCTTTTAGTGAAGGTGATATTCTCTGGTGACAGGATTTAACTTCTTGCTTTTTTTGTGTGTGTATCCATTGTACAGTTTTCAGCCTTAGGTTGCCATGAGACTTGCAAATACTGTCTTATAACCCATTATTTTAAACTGATGGCAACTTAACATTTGTTGTATAAACAAATAAGAAAAAAACCAAACCAAAACAAAACAGAAACTATGTACTTTAACTTCATCCCCCCACCTTTTAGTTCTTTCCTGTTTCTCTTTAGGTCTTCTTATATCTTGAAAACTTGTCATAGTTATTATTTTTTATTGGTTCATCATTTAGTCTTTCTACTTAGGAGTAGTTTATACACAATTACAGTGTTATAATATTCTGTATTTTTCTTTTTTTTCTTTTCTTTTTTTTTTTTTTTTGAGATAGAGACTTGCTCTGTCACAGAGGCTGGAGTGCAGTGGTATGAACTCAGCTCAGTGCAACCTCCGCCTCCTGGGTTCAAGCAATTCTCCTGCTTCAGCCTCTTGAGTAGCTGGGACTACAGGTGCGTGCCACCACGCCCAGCTAATTTTTGTTTTTTTAGTAGACACAGGGTTTCACTGTTTTAGCCAGGGTAGTCTCGATCTCCTGACCTTGTGATCTGCCTGCCTTGGTCTGCCAAAGTGCTGGGATTACAGGCGTGAGCCACCACACTTGGTCTGTATTTTTCTTTAAGCTTAATATTACCAGTACTTTTTGTACCTTCAGATTTTGTTTGTTTGTCTGCTTGTTTTGAGACAGGGTCTCACTCTGTCACCCAGGCTTGAGTGCAGTGGTGTGATTACAGTTCACTGCAGCCTTGCCCTGTTGGGCTTGAGTGATCTTCCCACCTCAGCCTCTTGAGTAGCTGGGACCATAGGCACACACCACCACACCCAGCTAATTTTTGTATTTCTTGAAGAGATCGGGTTTTGTCATGTTGCCCAGGCTGGTCTCAAACTCCTGTTCTCAAGCAATCCACCCACCTTGGCCTCCCAAAGTGTTGGGACCATAGGTATGAGCCACTGTGCCTTGCCCAGATGATTTCTTATTGCTCATTGACATTTTTTTTTTTTTTTTTCACATTGAAGACCTCCCTTTACCACTTCTTATAGGATAGTTCTGGTGTTGATGAAATCCTTCAGGTTTTATTTGTCTGGTAAGGTCTTTATTTCTCCTTCGTGTTTGAAGGATATTTCCTCCAAATATACTATTCTAAGGTAAAAGGTTTTTTTCTTTAGTGCTTTAAGTATGTTATGCCACTCTTTCCTGGCCTATAAAGTTTTCACTGAAAAGTCTGATGCCAAATGTATTGGAGCTCCATTGTATATTGATTCTTTTCTCTTGCTGCTTTTAGGATCCTTTCTTTATCCTTGACTTTGGGCGTTTGATTATTAAATGCCTCAAGCTAGTCTTCTTTGGGTCAGATCTACTTGGTGTTTTATAACCTTCTTATATTTGAATGTTGGTATCTTTCTCTAGGTTTAGGAAGTTCTTATTCCTTTGAATAAACTTTCTATCCCTTCCTCTTTCTCTACCTCCTCTTTAAGCCCAATAACTCTTAGGTTTGCCCTTTTGAGGCTATTTTCTAGATCTTGTAGGCATGCTTCATTCTTTTTTATTCTTTTTTCTTTTGTCTCCTCTAACTATGTATTTTCAAGTTGTCTGCCTTCAAGTTCACTAATTCTTTCTTCTTCTTGATCAATTCTGCTATTAAAAGACCTGATGCATCCTTCAGTATGTCAATTGCATTTTTCAGCTCCAGAATTTCTACTTGATCGCTTCTTGGCCTTTTGGCTAAGATCAAGTGCAGAATTTCTACTTGATTCTTTTTAATCTCTTTGTTAAATTTATCTGATAGAATTCTGAATTCCTTCTCTGTTATCTTGAATTTCATTGCATTTCTTCCAAATAGAAATTTTGAACTATCTGAAAGGCCACATATCTTTGATTCTCCAGAATTGGTTCCTGGTGCCTTATTTAGTTTGTTTGGTGAGGTCCTATTTTCCTGGACGGTCTTGATGCTTGTGGATGTTTGTAAGTGTCAGTTAGGTGTTTACTATAGTCTTCACAGTCTGGGCTTGTTTGTGTCTGTCTTCTTGGCAAGGCTTTCCAGGTACTCCAAGCAAGTTGGGCCCCAACCCCAATAACACTATGGTTCCTATAGACTCACAGAGGTACCACCTTGGTGACCTTGGATAAAATTCAGAAGAATAATCTGGATTACCATGCAGAGACTTTTATTTTCTTCCCTGACTCTTTCCCAAACAAATGGAGTCTCTTTCTCTCTCTGTGCTGAGCCACTTGAAACTGCGGGTGTGGTGATATAAGCACCCCTGTTGCTACCACTGCTGAGACTGTACTTCATCAGACCCGAAGCCAGCACAGCACTGAGTCTTGCCCAAGGCCCACTGTAACCACTGCCTGGCTACCACCTACGTTCACTCAAGGCCCCAGGGCTCTGTAATCAGCAGGTGGTAAAGCCAGCCAGGTTTGTGCCCTTCCCTTAAAGGCAACAAGTTCTCCAAGGCCCTGGGCAGGTCCAGAGATGCTGTCTGAGAGCCAGAGATTGGAGTCAAGAACCTTAGGATTTTGCCTGATGTTCTTTTGTACTGCAGCTAAGCTGGCACTCAAACCAGAAAAAATCCTTCTTGCTCTTCCTTCCCCTTTCCATAGGCAGAGGAGCATCTCCCTGTGGCCACTGCCACCATGGGTCCAGAGGTGCGGGGTGTATTCTGCCACACCACTGCACATGTTCACTTAAAGCCCAAGGGCTCTTCAGTCAGTTTGTAGTGAATGCTACAAGGGCCAGGACTCACCCTTCAGGATAATGGGCTACCCTCATGCCCTGGGCAGGCCCTGAAATGCTGTCCAAGAGCCTAAACCTGGACTCGAGGACTGCAAGAGCCTGCTTGTTTCTCTACCCCGCTCTGGCTGTGCTGGTACCCCAGGTACGAGACAAAGTTCCCTTTACTTTCCCTCTGCTTTTCTCAAATGGAAGGAGTCTAAAGGAGTTTTTCACTGTAGCTACCACACCTGGAAATGTGCCAGGCCACACCTGAACTCAGCACATTTTCAAAGCCCAAGGCCCACAGCATGCTACTCCAGTGATGTTGCTGGTTATTCAGGACCCAAGGGCTCTTTAGTCAGCAGGTGATGAATCCTTCCAGGACTGAGTCCTTCCCTTCAAGGCAATGGGTTCCCATTTTTCCAGTGGGTTCCCAGAGTATGTCTATAAATGTCCACAATCTAGGGTCTGGAATGGGGGGGGGTGCCTCACAACTCTGCCCAGTGCTCTATCCTACTGTGGCTGAGCTGGTATCCAAGATACAAGATAAAGTCCTGTTTACTCTTTTATTTCCTCCCCTTAAGCAAAAGGAAGAAGTCACTTTCATTGCTGTGAGCTGCACTGCTTAGGGTTGAAGAAAGAGTGGCACAAGCACTCTTTTAGCTGTTCTGAGCTAAAAGAGCTAGTCCTTTGCTCTGAGCCCAGCTCAACAGTAGGAGTTGCTTAGGAATTGCAGGCCTCGTGTCCTAGACTGTCTTTCACATTTACCTAAGACCCAAGAGCACTTTGGCCTATGGTGGCAAGGCTTGTCAAGAAACTCAAGTTCTGACCACCATGATGGGCAGTTCCCCTCTGGCTAGGTCTGGTCCAAATGTCCCATCTTTGAACAGGTGCTGGCTGAAGCCAGCATGGCCTTTTTTTCTTCTATGATAGGGCAGCAGTGAGTTCAATGTAAAGTCCTCCAGTTGCTGGGCTCTCCCTCCTCCAAGTGCACAGACTGTACCCCCTGCACAGCTGCTGCCCAGGGATGGGGGAGGGGTGGTGTTGGTGATTCAAGACTGTCTCTCCAACTCTCTTTAATGCCTCTTTTAGTGATATGAAATTAAAACCAGGTACTATGATTCCTCACCTTATTTTTGGCTCTTGTGATGGTGCTTTTCTGTGTGCAGATAGTCGTTAAAATTTGGTGTTCCTGCAGAGGAGACAAAGGGCATAGGCTTCTATTCTGCCAGCTTGTTCTGCCTCTTGGAGTATTTCTAAATGTGAGCTATTTATACAAAAGCTCAGGGGTGAGCTATTAGACTGTAGCTGCCTATGTTCTTTATCTGTGCTGTTTAATATGGAAGCCACTAGCTGCATGTGTTGAACACTTGAAATGTGGCACATGCAACTGAGAAACTGAAAATTTAATTTTAAGTAATTTTAATTCTAGTTAATTTTAAATAATTTAAATTTAAATAGCACATGTGACTAGTAGCTACTGTATTAGGCAGATACAGTATTGGTCTTAATTATTCCTTATGAAATAAATTAAACAAACTTCATTTCTCGAGTGAATATTTTTTCCTGAACTCTGAGTTTACATGTCAATTTAATAGACTCCTCTTTAAAAAAAAAACAAAACAAAGCAAAACACTCCTTCTGGCATTTTTTTAAATAAAAACTAAAAAGATGTGTTTTTGTTCTTTTATCAAAACAAAAGCTTGCTATAAACTTGAGAACCAGATATTTTTGCTGGATGAGCCTAACCCTTCAGCCATTCCCTCTTCCACAGTGTGGCTTTTATAAGTTAAACATTTGCAGTGGTAACATAAATAATTTCTCTCCAAAATTAACACACACTGAATTTTGAGTGCAGAGAGACAGTCTCCACATTCTACCCCTCCTCAACCCATCTTTCTGTCAACATGACCTGTCTCACAGAGCTGTTCTATGAATTGATTCATTTATGAAATGTGCTTTTTTGCTCTTAAAAAGAAGACCTTACTGTGTAGAGAAATTGAAAATTAAAAATAAATGTGAACTCATATGATTTCTTTAGACTATCTCTTTGATAACTTGCCTTCAACTAAAACAGGACTGAGTTTGGTTAATAGTCTTATCCAACAGACCCAGTTTTTGTCTCATCCCAAAAGCTAAATATATATATAAAGCTCAATCATCTTTATAGGAGATATTTTAATTTACCACAGGGCCGCATTTTTACCCATAGTTATTTTTAGCAGCACGTTCATATTGGGCAATTGTATTCTCTGCCACAAGAACTAAAGTTAGGTGCCAAAGATTCGTTTCTCTTCTCTGACACTCACTGGGCACCCATTCTCTAAAATTGTTTTTTGAATGTCGGACCACTCAGAAATAAATCCAATGGCCAAATATAATTTTGAGGTCATTGAAGTGAATCTGCAAAGAAAAATGATTCATTTTTGATTCTGTGATAAAAAGGTTAAGATATTTCATTTGGAAAATACTACATTTAGGAAGTCTAATTTGTACAACTTGTGATCAAAAGGTCTTTTAATAAACTATTGACATACCTGGGTTTTAGTAAACATACTTTAAAATCTGACTCTGGAAGAACGTGTTTGAAAAGAATTACAATTCAAATTTAGTTAGTGGTTTGTACAACAAAGTATTTTCCACTCCGATGAAAACTTACTGCTAGCTTAAAAAAGAATATGATATGTTCCCCCAAACTCTCTAATACAGTGGTTTGAGAGATGTGCCATGACTATAATAATAATTTATTCAAGAATACAAAGCTATGCAAGTCAATATACAGTCTAGAAAAGGATCATGCAAAATCATGTTTAATTTAAAATGCCTGCTACTGAAGAAGGAAAGTCATATATCAGAAATGTACCAAGGGGATATGTGAGTAAACAAACGCTATGAAATTCAGGCTGATGCCTTAGGAGTTTTCTCCAGTGGGTTTGAATATTAAAAAGAATTATGCACTAAAGGAAGTATATTTGTTCCAAAAGTTAATAACAGTGCGTCACTGGCTTGGTTTCTAAGTCCAAAATGAGATTGATTAAATCTTTCATCCATACAATATGGGTAAGGACAAGTGCATGAGAAACACATAGATATACAATATTTATTTCTATTGTACTTAGCACAGTGGGATCTGTGCCCTTTAAAAATTAACTACTTAGACACTGAGATGGGTAATTTGAAGTCGATGATGGATTTCTTATACCGTATGTTTCCTGTCTTCACCAAAGAAGTGATAGGAATAAAGGGACTCAAATAATAGCAAGAATTTTGCCTAAGGGGTAAAATAAGCTTCCTAATGAAGGAATGAGGTATGAAAACAATTCCCTGATAATTAGTACAATCTCTGTTCCTAAAATATTTTAAAAATAGGGCATTCCTCATTTATCTGGTAGTGGTGCCTTAAATGTAGCTTCTTTGGAAATAGGGTCCCTACCTCAACTAAGGCTGTGAGTTGCCTGCATGTGCCCGTAAGTCTGGGATGCAGCTGTTTCTTTCTATCCATGCATATTAGTACTGTGTACCTTGCTTTGCAACTGAGCCAAAAGAGCACCATATTCATTCGTTGGATCAAATGAATGAATGCAGAAACAAAGAAGTTGTTTTTATTGCTACATAACAAAAATACCCCATATTTAGCAGCTTAAAACACAGACATTTACTATCTCATAGTTTGTGCAGGTCAGGAATTCAGAAGTGGCTTAGCTGGGTGGTTCTAGCTGAGCTGTTGGGCTGTGGTCATCTGAAGGCTTGACTGGGGCTCTAGGATCAGCTTCAAGATGGCACACTCATGTGGTTCTAGGCAGGAGGCCTCAGTCTCGTCTGGTAATTGGCAGAAAACTTCATTCACGAGCATCCTCACAACATGTATCAAGCTTCCTCTACAGCAAGTGATCCACAAAAGCAACTTAGAAGACATAATGTGTTTTATGACCTAGTCTTGGAAGTCATGCTCTGTCATTATGCAATATTCTTTTGGTTATGCAAGTAAGCCCTGTTCAATGTGGGAGTGGACTGACTACACAACGGGCATGAATACCAGGAGGTGGGGATCTTTAGTTTCCTTGGAGTCTGGCTACCATAGAAGGGTAATTAGAACAGCCAATAAAGTTATATGTTATAGGTCTATAGTAAATCTCAGCTTGAAAGTGAGTTATAAGTTGTGTGCTTATCTGTTAGATGAATCCTTTCCCACCCACTATCCTGGCTGCCCTTCCTTTTCCATTCTGGATGTGGCTCTAGGCAAATTTGTGAGGTTGCTACTCAGTATCTTCCTTTACATACTTAAATTTGGCATACACATCCCTTTCTCCCCCATCACTGAAGGCATTCCATGGCAACGCTCCTCTTATAGATTCTTTCTACCAAAGTGTACTTGCTCTTTCATTTTTCAAGGCAGCTAATCAAATCTCAATTTCTGATTAATAGGTACCAATAAGCTAATGTGCTATACCATTCAGTAACAGAAGAGCCATTTTAAGGAATGTCATGAGGATGGACTGTGAAATTAGGCTATCTGAGTTCAAATGACCTCTCTAGCTGTATAGTTGCTATGTCCTTCATGCAAGTTTCTTAAATTATTTTTGCCTTGTCCGTAAAATAGAGGTGATCATAGAAGCTATATGGTAGGCTCTGACCAAGCCTATTGCATTGAAACCTCAAGTAAGCCCAATGGTATAGTAAGAAACAGAACACAGGAGTGTGTAAATGTGGCCCAATAAGAATTTTCTCCAATAGTGATGAAGTGGGCCCTGGAGAGCTGATAGGGCCCCTCCCACAGCTGAAGTGGTATGAAGGTAGTGAGTCTGTAATTCTGGGTCTCTCTGACCTTGTGGAGTTTTTACATTGTTCAAACTGAATGTACTTCTTTATTCTAGAAAAAAAAAAAAAAATGCACCCCAAAGCCAAGTCCACTTATGTCCTCTGCATGCCTTTTTGGTGGTTTGATTCCTATTTTATCTTTGTGGATAGAGCCTTGTTTCTAGTCCTTGATAATTCCATGGGCTGAGCAATGCTCATAAATGTCATAACACACATGGAGTGATGAAGGTCATAGTTGTAGAGGGGGTGGAGCAATGCCCAGAGATCTATCTTGGGAGCATGCAAATCTCTAAAGAATCTCAGTGGAGCAAGACCCACTGTGCATGACTGGCTATGACAAGGGCCTCAAGAGGCATTGAGGTAGTTGGAAGCATAGACTAAGGCCTTTCAACTGTAGGAGTGTGGGAACCACAGGGACACTTATTAAGGAGCAGGAGGTAAACACAATGAAGAAAGAGGTGGAGATCTCAAAATGAGATGTACCTGGAATTAAGCCAGAGGAAGTGGAACTGTGTGAGGAAAAATGAGAGGGAGTCAGAATGCCAGAGTAGAGGAGTAAAGGGTGAGCCCAGAAGCAAATGGATCATGCTTAGAACACGAACTTGTCCTTAGAACAAGGAAGGCAGGAGGGCAGATCAC
>NC_045444.1:54195523-54270317 GCF_002776525.5 Piliocolobus tephrosceles
GAACACGAACTTGTCCTTAGAACAAGGAAGGCAGGAGGGCAGATCACCGGGTGAGAAAAGAAACCATGTTGCCAAGTGCCAGCCAGAGTAGCCAAATGTGGACCTTCTGCTGCTCAAAGTGACTGTCCTTGCTAAAGCCAGGTAATAAGGAGGGTGTAACAGATGGGATAGGTGGAGGAGTTGTAGGAGGAAGTTTAGAAGAGGAGGATATTTTTTACCCTGAAGGCAGCCCTCTGTAGATAGTTGACTACTCATCCTGGTATAGTTTTGGCCCTGTTTCTCCCTTGCATTTCCATTAAACATTACTTCAGTCCAGCTACTGCCCTTGCCAGAGTCTCAGATGACATCATGTTACTGCTTCTATCACCATGGGATTCTGAAAATATTTATTTGCAGCCCTCAGAGATGGAACATAAAATCAATAAACATTAGGCTCCATTCCAGTCTCTGAAATATGTCAACATAAGAAATATGTGAAGAATTTGCTTTTTATTAAAGACAATGGAGAAAGTTAGACTACAGAGTGGGTATTCAATAATATTAAGTAATAATTATTCATCTTTTTAGGTATGACAATGATATTGTGGTTACCTTGGAAAATATTATTTGTGTCTAAAGTTCTAGAGGCCTAGTCTAGTGTCCGGATGCAATTTCACTAGAAGATCCCCATTTTGTAATTGTATTAGTCTGAAAACAGTCTGCTACTATAATTGAATACCACAGACTGGGTAATTTATAAAGAAAAGAAGCTTATTAGACTCCCAGTTCTAGAGGATAGGAAGTCCAAGATGAAGGGTCTCCATCCAGTGAGGGCTTTCTTGCTGCCTCGTAACATGGTGGAAGGGCAAGTGAGCACATCGAAGACAGGGAGTGTGAGGGGGGGCTGCACTGATCCTTTCATCATGAGCCCATTTCTATGATATGTAACCCACTCCTGCAATAATAGCATTAACCCTTTCACGAGGGCAGAATCCTCCTGACCTAATCACCTCTCAAAGGCCTCACCTCTCACTAATGTTACAATGCCAATCACATTTCAACTGGAGTTTTGGTGGGGACATGAAAACCACAGCAGTAATGATCTTTGTCTGCAAATTCTTTCCCGTGGAGGTGACACCGTATGTTTGACAACCTCATACCAGCATAGCCCTCATCCGTATCCACTTATCTTGTCCTGCCTCACCCTCTAACTATCAAGATATTGCCAATCTTCTAACTTCTGATGCTATTATCTGATGATGGTCTTGTTTCACTCCTTAGACTTGAAATTGGGCACTATATTTCTGGCTTCAACAATTTTCTTCCTTCCTCAACAATAATATAAACTCCCCTTCTGCCTAAATGACATGTTTTACTAACATATTATCTTTGGATCTCATATCTTGGTTGTGTGTGTGTGGTGTCCTTGACGGATTTGTCACTAACATGACATTAGATCTTCATATTGATTACCATATTGCCTTCCCTGAAATCTGTCTGAAACATGTCAGCTTCTTTTTTCTTATTTCAAAGTCCATGTCTCTCTTTGGACCACTCACTATGTTTGTTTTCTGTCCGAAAGATGCTTCCTATACTTATTGGTTGAGTAGAAATGACTGACGTGCACTGAATCCAATGAATGACCAAACTTATGCTGGCTTGGAAGGTCAGCCCCATTCATATCTCTTTAACAACTTGTCAGTCACATTACCTCAGATTCCCACTTGTATATTCTGGCTTTGTATATCATCAAATTATGCCATAACTCCTGCCAAATGCTTGTTATAGTTTACTGTCTAATAGAGTGTATTTTATGGAGTACCTGGTTTGGTAAACTTTTGATCCTTATAAATCCATGACTTAAACTTCCAAATTCCAACATAAAATTCAAGGAGTTATCTAAATCAATCACTTACATCAAATGTAGCAAATCCTTCGTCTTGTTATTAAACAGCGTCAGGGCTCAAGCATGATACCCCCAAAGTGTGGCACCTTGGCATGCTGAGTAATTTGAACTGAAGGATACTGGAAGGACCTCAGAAACAAGGTCTGTTTGACCTTTTGCCATCTTCCTGTTTTCCACCCCTCTTTCTCCCTGGAAGCGAGACATAGAAACCAGATTCCTCTTCCCCAGTGTAGGTCATGGAAACTAGAATTCTCCTTCCCCAAAGCAAGCCATAAAGCTTAGAGAGGTCACTCTCTCCCTTCTCCTTTTTCTTTCTCTCTCTCTCTCCTTTTCCTTTTTCTTTTGTTTTTTTGAGACAGAGTCTTGCTCTGTCACTGAGGCTGGAGTGCAGTGGCACTATCTCCGCTCACTGCAACCTCCGCCTTCTGGTCTCAAGCAATTCTCCTGCCTCAGCATCCTGAGTAGCTGGGATTACAGGCACATGCCACCATGTCTGGCTAGTTTTTGTATTTTCAGTAGAGACAGGGTTTCCCTATGTTTTCCTGGCTGGTCTTGAACTCCTGACCTCAAGTGATCTGCCTGTCTGGGCCTCCCAAAGTGCTGGGATTACATGCATGAGCTACAGCACCCAGCCCCTTCTTTCTCTCTTGAAGACCCTCATTCCAGAGGGCTTCTGCCCCATTCTCAAGATGAAGGAATGCTACACAGAGAGGCCAAGGTGAATTTGGACAGGCCTTGCTGGGTTTCCCCTCTCAGTCTGTTACCATTAGATCACATCCTTCTCTCCAACCACATTTCTACAAGGCTGTCCATCCTTCATCAAACCTATGCATAAAAACAGACAGTTTTCCCTGGGTCTTTGGGTCTTCATTTTGGAAGTTTCCCATGTCATGTAAAACATTAATTAAATAAGTTTGTTATGCTTTTCTCTTGTTAACCTGTGTTTTCTTATAGGAGTGTCAGCCTTGACCCTTATGATGGGTGAGGAAGGTATCACACCTTTCTGCCTCTACAGTAGAAAACTCAGAAAACACAACAGCATTTTGGAGTAAGTAGTGACATTTCTAGGAGTCGATATAATTTATATTGACAACTTGCATTTGTTCTTCATTTGGCCAGATCTCAAGCAGTACCTGTGGTTTCATTCAATTCCAGGCTCACCCTTATGTTGTATCCTGGGTCTTCTTGGTTCAGTGAATAGTGATCTTTGGAGTAACACAAACAGAGGCCCAGGGAAAAAGAAAACTCGTACTCATTTTTAGGAACCCAGGAAATGGCTTCTATTTGACCCTAATTGAATTCAATTACAAATATTTACCAAGTTTATTTGGTCTGTAACTCACTTTACTAGACGCTGGAATACTGGAAGATATTTTTTTAAATATGAGAAACCGTCTTTATCCTCAGAGAGCTTTCACTTAATAAAAACTTACACATATAATTATAGCACAACAGAGAAAGGTAAGAGGTCTAAAAGAGCCCAAAAAGGCCCCAAGGGGTTTGAAGAAAGGAGACATTTAGGCAGCTGAGTAGGAGGAGGATGGTGTGAAGCTGTGTTTAGCATAGGCCTACAATAGTAAATGCAATTTTAATGGCAGCACCAGGAGAGGGAAGGGTGTTTTCTAGGCCAGGTATTGGCAAACTTTTTCTGTAAAGAGCCAGATAATAAATATTTTAAGGTCTATGGCTCACAGTCAGTCTCTGTTGCATATTCTTATTTTGCTGCTCTTCTACCTCTTCCATTTTTTCATCTTTTAAACAGGTAAAAACCATTCATAGCCTATGGGTTGTACAAAAACAGTCTGCAGATCAAATCCACTGGACATAGTTTGCTAACCCCTGTTTTAGGCAGTATGAGCAAAAATGAGGATATGGAAAGCTCTAGTTGTGTTTCCTTTGGCTGCAGGTAGTGAAAGTTTTGGGGGAGTGTGCTGGGGATAAGACCGGAAAAAATGGTTAAAGCTCAATTACGCAGATACCAGTGTAAGTATATCAGGCAAGAGAAAGTAGTTTAAGGTTTCTAAGCAAGGAAAATATGACAGCTTCAATTTAGGAAGATTAATTTGATGAGCATATGTAAGATGGAATATATGGGACATGCTGGTGGGGGCAGTACACAGGGAAAAACAAAAATGGTCTGAAGGCTAGGTGCAGTGGCTTATGCTTATAATCCCAGCACTTTGTGAGACCAAGGTGGGTGGATCACCTGAGGTCAGGAGTTCAATATGAGACTGGCCAACATGGTGAAGCCCTGTCTCTACTAAAACTACAATTATTAGCTGGGTGTGGTGGTGTGCGCCTGTATTCCTAGCTACTCGGGAGGCAGAGGCAGGAGAATCACTTGAACCCGGGAGATGGAGGTTGCCATGAATGGAGACCGTGCCACTGTACTCCAGCCTGGGCAACAGAGCAAGACTCCATCTCAAAAAAAAAAAAAAATTGTGGTCTAAGTTAAAATGATTGTTATGGTAATTGAAAGGTAGAGACAGGGAAAGGGACCAGATGCCTTCTTATTAATATTAAAGAAAGAAGTAAGCATATTGTTATGAAAAGTACATTTGAATTTGCAAAGCAGGGCACATGAATGCAAGGAACCAAATGAATCACTGATACAGTCATTAGTAAAACAAGATTTCACAATGTCACTGTCAAGTTTTAACTTCACAAACCGGAATTACGATTCTCAGGCTGCTGAATGCAGCAAGTTGACACCTGGCCCAGTAAGAGTCTCTCTGAATCCTCCTATTTGATGATCAGCCCAGGATTTATTCCAGGGCTATTTGTCATCAGAGATGGCCGTCTCAAGGGAAAAGCAGATAAGAATGATGTATAAAAAAAGATTTGGAGGGAGAAAGAAATTCAAATTATTTCTTAAATAGGAAAAAGAAAACAACTCAAGTTAACATTATTGGAATTAATTCACAAAGTTAACAAACTATGTTCTCTTTTACAAAACTGCATAGAAAGAATACAAATTGAGACCTTGTAAGAAGGTCTGATATCTTCAAAGGACAATCTAGCAATCCCAGTGTTCTTGGAGTCATCTGTTTTCCCTTCTAGAAGGAAAAGAAACCAGTGCCAATGCTGTTCTGTTATCACCTGTGTTGGAGTAGAGACAGCATACCTCAAAGTTTGAAGCTTTGGCATGCTGACTAATTTGAACGAAAAGGAATTGGAAGGCCTTAGAGGCTGCCTTAGAACCAAAAAACTTTTTAATCTTCTCGTTTCCTCCCCTACCCCAAGCACAGGGAGAGGTTCTCTCTGGAATTTTTTTTTAATCTAAGGAAATTTCTTTCCAAAAGAAATGCAATTGTCTTAAGACCCTCTCCCTAGTAACCTTGTCAAATAACCAGGAAAAATTCACCACCAGAGAAGAGAAGAAACTATTAATAACAGTTGTTTGCACACCCTGGCAGACTTTTCATTAATTTTTCTGAGAGAAGGTTTGAAAGATTACCTGGGAGACACCCTTTTTCACAGTGCAGTTCTGCCCCCCACCTTCCCATAACTTGCTAGTCTCATTTAGTTTATTAGGAGAATCATTTACAAGATAACATCTGCCTCTTGAGTCCATTCATTCTTTCTAAAAGTTATTTATTACCTTTTAAAATTGCCACATTTCCCTCTTTTCTCTGTCTTTTATTGTAATTACCCGATGGGTACTTTTTGCCTGCTGTACAGAGAGAGAGAGTCAAATCACTGAAGAAGCAATATTGCTTCAGAGAAAGAGTTTAATGCAGGGTCAGCCATGTGGAAGACGGAAGTTTATTACACAATTCGGCTTCCCTGAAAATTCACAGGCTAGGGTTTTTTAAGGATAGTTTGGTGGGTAGGGGTCTAGGGGGGTAGGAAATGATGATTGGTTGCATTGGGGATAGAATTATAGGAGGCTGAAGCTCTCTTCTTGCGCTGAGTCAGTTCCTGGGTAGGATCAGAAGACCAATAAGCCAGTTTCTTGGTATGGGTTACCAGTATGGGTGGCGAAAGCTGGTCCATCAGAATGCAGTGTCTGAAAAATACCTCAAACACCAATTTTAGGTTTGACAATAGTGATGCTATCCACAGGAACAGTTGGGGAGGTTACAAATTTTGTGACCTCTGGCAACAATGGCTGGTTATCCTTTAACTACAACCACATTTTAGCAGAGTTAAGGCCACTCCCATAATCCTAGTCTTGTAGCCTTTCATTGGTTTTATAAAGTTGGTTTTGGTCCCCAAACAAGGAGGGGGCAGTTTTTGGGAAGGGCTATTATCATCCTTGCGTTAAGGTTAAACTAAAAACAAAATCCCGCCCCAAGTTAGCTTGATCTACGCCCCGGAATGAATAAGAACAGCTTGGAGGTTAGAAGCAAGATGGAGTTGGCTATGTCAGATTTCTCTGTCACAATATTGCGAAGACAGTGACAATATGAGGAGGGTATGTAAGCCTCAAAAATCTGGCCCTTCTCTGAGTCTCATATTTGCAAGGCTTCTGTGTCCATGTACATCCACAAATTCGTATTTAAAATTATGCTACACTTTTTTTCTTTGATGCATGACAGGAAGCTGTTTTCACTCAATGAAACTCCAAACTACTCAGTCCAGGTTTTTTTTTCCTGTTAATCTGCCTGTTTTGAGTTCATTTTCATCAAACCTTCAGAAGGCAAAGGAGACACCTTCCCTTGACCCCACCATCTGCAATAAACACCCATGGACCCTCCTTTGTACAACTCCAAACTTGGCTTTGAATCAGACAGCTCCTCAGGCAGAATATTCTCCATCAATAGCAGAAAGAACTTCAAGAGAATATTGGGGTGGGTGGGGAGGGTGAAAGAAGAGCCTTAAAGTGATATAAATATAATTATGAAAATAGTTATATTAAAAAGATCAACAGAAACTAGTAAGTGGTCTGAATATTCTAGTGTACACTTGACACCTTTTTCTAGAAGCTAGAAATTAGTTTTCAGGGACATAAACCAAAGTAGTTTCTTAGAAGGTTCCACATGATTATTGGTGGTTGTGATCACAGTCTGAAAACACTGGGAGATTATCCTCCTCATGAGAGTCTTGGCCAGAAGATTTGAAACATTTTCTTAGACTAAAAAATTCCCTGCCCCCCACTCCCTGCACTTAGTTGTGAATTTCATTTAGTGAACAGCTTCCTTTCATACATCAAAGAAAAACATTGTAGCATAATTTTAAATATGATTGCCTTTTCATTTAGCATACATAGCTAAAAATAGCCAACTTTAAAAAACAAACATGCTTTTCCTATCACTGTTTGCAGCCTTCAAATTTGCAGCAACACTATAAACTCATCCCAAATGCAGAGATCTCAAAGAATTATGCCTTTTTAAAGGAATAATAATACCCACTTTCAATACTGAACATATTGGAAATTATATGTAATGATTGATGGAGGAAAAATTGTGCTTATAGCCCAAAGGGTAAAATTTTCCAGAGTCTTCCCAATTCTATTGTTTCCATTCAAAGAAACTCACTGCAAACTGGTATATTCATTATTCTCTATTGAGTACACTTAGCCACCAATTACATGAAAATGTATTTTAAAAAATAATCACTTTTCATCCTCATTAACCAACTATTAGGAAAAAAAAATGATGGAAAATCATTCAGCATTTCATTAATTCTAAACAGTATTTCTAATGAATCATCTTATCGAGTTATGTGTAGAAAAGCATTTCCCTCCCTGTTTGCTAGTGAATTAGGCAGCATTTGAACATAAAGATAGATATTCCCATTACGAACACATTACAGCATTCCCTATGGGATACGGAGACTCTTCAGCATCTGGGGGAAAAATGAAATCTCACTTTCCCACTGTTTCTTCTCACAGGCTTTGTAGCAAGTCTAACTGAACCTAGCCGACCCTCCTACACGAAATCTACTACTTACTCCTTTTTGAGTCATCGCAAGGAAGCTGCCCCATCGTTTTAGATTATGTGTCATAAAGCTTGAAAGGAAAGGGAAGTGCTCCCAGACATCTCCGTAAACCCACAGGGAATGCGCCAAAGAACAAAAGGCTCGCACTTGTGTTTTTGTTCTCTCCCTTTCCCTCTGGTGGATGCAGGCACCACCCTACTCCTCATCTGTTGCTACAGCTGAGCCTCACTCATTTCCTGAAATGAACATTCATCTGGGTGCTACCTAATTGACTTTCACACCATTTCACACTATCCCCCTTTGGTTCGGGGCTGGTAAATCACGGTTGCATTTCTGTCGGAAGTGTCTTGTTATCCTTATCGATAACTTGGGAGTATATTAAAAATATGGAGCTTCAGCAGGTCTGAAGGGACCAGGGCTATAGTTTGAGTTCCTCAGCTGCCTTTTAAATCCAGTAGAGGTAAATCAAATCTACTCAGATCAATACAATTTAGTCGTTACCAGTTATGTGCAAGACACAGAGGAGTTAGTGCAGGATAAATGGCCAAATGGCTCATAGAAAAGGGACCATCCGGCTGGGGGCAGTAGCTCATGTCTGTAATCCCAGCACTTTGGGAGGCTAAGGTGGGAGAACTGCTTGAACTCAGGAGTTTGAGACTAACATAGTAACAGCCTGTCTCTACAAAAATTAAAAAAAAAAAAAAAAAAAAAGATGGGTGTGGTGATACATGCCTGTACTCCCAGCTACTTGGGAGGCTGAGGTGAGAGGATTGCTAAAGCCCAGGAAGCTGAGGCTACAGTGACTGTGTCACTGCACCCCAGCCTGGCTGATAGAGTGAGACCTTGTCTCAAAAAAAAGGGTAGGGGGACGCATCTGTGTCCAAAGCTCGGAAAAGGATTTCTAACAGGAAATTGTGCAGTGGCTGTATGAATAAGGTAGCAAATGACTTGGGGCTTGCAGGCCACACAGGATCTGAATGGACAGAAAGGGAGCGCAATCCCTGGCAGGTGGAGATAATATGAGAATAAATTCAGCTAGCAGTAGAAGTGTTTGGGGATGACTATTACAGGTAGTTTGGCTACCAGAATCACCTGAAGTCTTATTGCAAACAACCAGCTGCTCCCTCGCTGCCCCCAGTCTCAAGGTTTCTAATTAAATAGTCCGCTTTTTTTTTTCTTTTTCTTTTTCTTTTTTTTTTTTTTGAGACGGAGCCTGGCTCTGTGGTCCAGGCTAGAGTGCAATGGTGCGATCTTGGCTCACTGCAACCTCTGCCTCCCATGTTCAAGTGATTCTCCTGCCTCAGCCTCCCAAGTAGCTGGGATTACAGGCGCCCACCACCATGCCCAGCTAATTTTTCATATTTTTAGTAGAGACAGGGTTTTGCCATGTTGGCCTGGCTGGTCTCAAACTCCTGACCTCGTGGTCCTCCCGCCTCAACCTCCCAAAGTGCTGGGATTAGAGGCATGAGTCACTGTGCCTGGCTGGGTCTGCATTTCTAACAGACCATACTTTGAGAACCCTAGGCAAGAATGTAGCATTTCTAGGAAGATGAGACTGAGAAGATGAATGCAGCCTCATGGTGAATAGCTCTGAAAGTCATGCTAAAGAGTTTTGGTTTTATTGTTTAGGCTGTGAAAACTGCTGAATGGATTTTAAAGAAGGTGGAATAGATTTGAAAAATGAGAGAGATGTTTTAGGGAGGGTACTCTGACCCTGGTGCTGAGAATAACCTGGAAAAGGAAAAGATTCATCAAAGGAGATTTTGTAGTGGGCAAAACCCAAGATTTTAGATCCTTAACATGGATATGGAAAAAGGACTAGCCAAAGAAAAAAAAAAGGTGCAAAACCCTACTCATTTTATTCTCCTTTAAAATAAATTTAAACATATATCTACATAGGATTTGATAAAACAATTAACTAGCAAAGCCTCTAAACTAGTGGCTATCAGTATTTAGGGCAAGAAGCTTACTAGAGAAGCTTGTTAAAAATGTGCAACGCCTTCTAGGTTTATACCCAAAATAAATGAAAAGGATGCTAACAGATATTTGTACACCCATGTTCGCAGCAGCATTATTCACAATAGCCAACATGTGGAGATAACCTGAATGTCCATTGACGGATGAACGGATAAACACAACGTGGTATATGCATATAATGGAATATTATTCAGCCTTACAAAGGAAGAAAAATTTGACACATGCTACAATTTGGATAAGCCTTAAAAACATTATGTTAAGTGAAATAAACCAGACATAAAAGAATAAATAGTGTATGAGTGGCATGGTGGCTGACGTCTGCAATCCCAGAACTTTGGGAGGCTGAGGTGGGAGGATCACTTGAGCTTAGGACTTTGAGACCAGCCTGGGCAATATAGTGAGAACTCATGTCTACAAAAAAAATTAAAAATTAGCTGAGCGTGGTGGTGCGCACCTGTAGTCCAGTGACAGCTGACAACATGCTAGCAGCCGTCACTCTCGGTGCTTCCTTGGCCTCAGCGTCCACTCTGGCGGTGCTTGAGGAGCCCTTCAGCCCACCACGGAACTGTGGGAGCCCCTCTCTGGGCTGGCCTAGGTGGGAGCCGGCTCCCTCTGCTTGCTGGAGGGAGAGGCGCGGGCAGGAACCCGGACTGAGTGCTGCACTTATGGGCCAGAGCGAGTTCCGGGTGGGTGCAGGCTTGGCAGATGGTGCACTTAAAGTGGCTGGCCTGTGCTGCCAGCCCCAGGCAGTGAGGGGCTTAGCACTGGGGCCAGCAGCTGCCGGGAGGGTGTACCAGGTCCTCCAGCACTGCCAGCCCACCCAGGCCTTGCTCGAATTTTCACGGGGCCGCCTCCCTTCAGGGCAGGGCTTGGGACCTGCAGCCTGCCATGCCCAAGCCCCCCCGCCCCGCCACTACCCCCTAGTGGCTATCAGTATTTAGGGCCCCCGCCCCCACTCAGTGGGCTCCGGTGCAGCCCGGGCCTCCCAGATGGGCACCACCCCCTGCTCCATGGCACAGGTTCCCATCAACTGCCCAAGGACTGAGAAGGGCCTGCGCACCACATGGGACTGATGGGGTGCAGTCCCGGACAGCTCCCCCTGCGCTGAGTGGGGCATCCACTAGGGGAAGCCAGCTGGTCTCCTGAGTTGAGTGGGGACTTGGAGAACTTTTATGTCTAGCTGGGGGATTGTAAATGCACCAATCAGCACTTTGTGTCTAGCTCAAGGATTGTAAATGCACCAATCAGCACCCTGTGTCTAGCTCAAGGTTTGTAAAGACACCAAGCAGGGCTCTGTGTCTAGCTAATCTAGTGGGGACTTGGAGAACTTTTGTATCTAGCTAAATGATTGTAAATGCACCAATCAGCACTCTGTGTCTAGCTCAGGGATTGTAAACGCACCTATCAGCACTCTGTCAAAACGGACCAATCAGCAGGGTGTGGGTGAGGTCGGATAAGGGTAGAAAAGCAGGCTGCTGGAGCCAGCAGTGGCAACCCGCTGGGGTTCCCCTCCACGCTGTGGAAGCTTTGTTCTTTTGCTCTTTACAATAAATCTTGCTGCTGCTCACTCTTTGGGTCCATGCTGCCTTTATGAGCTGTAACACTCACCGCAAAGGTCTGCAGCTTCACTCCTGAAGCCAGCAAGACCACAAACCCACCAGGAAGAATGAACAACTCCAGACGCACCACCTTTAAGAGCTGTAACACTCACGGGGAAGGTCTGCAGCTTCAGTCCTGAAGTCAGCGAGACCAGGAACCCACCAGAAGGAAGAAACTGAGGACACATCTGAACTTCTGAAGGAACAAACTCCGGACACACCGTCTTTAAGAACTGTAACACTCACAGCGAGGGTCAGCGGCTTCATTCTTGAAGTCACCAAGAACCCACCAATTCTGGAAACACCAGCTACTAGGGAGGCTGAGGTGGGAGGATCCCTTGAGCCTAGTGGATGGAGATAGCAGTGAGATGAGATCGCGCCACTGTCACTCTAGCCTGGGTGACAGAGTGAGACTCCATCTCAAAAAAAAAAAAAAAAAAAAAAAAGGTAAATTTTATGTTATGTATACTTTACCACAATAAAAAGAAAAGCAAATTCTTGAAGCAGCCCTCCAGCTAGAGAATGCAATTCAGTTGGTCTAGGTGGGGTCCAGGGATCTGCACTTTAATATCTAGCCCAGGGCATTCCAAAGAAGATGTTAGAGGACAAACAACTCTATCGCAACTTTAGGGAAAAATAGCCCTCTGAAGTAAAGTCTTTTCTGAGAGAGGAAATAAGATTTTGCTTAATAGGAGAGTTTTCCAGGTACCACTTACATCAGTACCTACCTAAGACCATGTGTTCATGACATTGCTGTAACTGCAAGAACGCCTAACAGAAGCTGTAACTGCAAGAACGCCTAACAGAAGCCTTCATCTAGGGCTCTGTACACCATTTAAAGAAAGCTACATGAGAGAGTCTACTCTCCTGCAATTCTTGCACTGGATGTTTTCTGTAATAATTACTAGAAGCAGAACTAGAAAGAGCAACTTAAACACAGAAAATGAACTTTGCGTTCTTGAAGCAGAATGCCTGAATTTTATGGCTTGAACTTTGTGCAGCTATTGACTGACTGAGAGCTCTCTACAGTAAGTATTAATTAATGTGAAGCAGGAAATATTCCTGCAGAAAACAAAAGGGAATAGAGATGAGGATAATGGGGGTTGAAGAGGTGGAAGCAGGATAACAAATGTGAACAAGGGTCTGCATTAGGACCCTAAGTGGAGATATCATGTCAACTGCTCTCTGACGGTTTAACCTTGGAGACCGCAGAGTTTATTCCTCCAGAGCCTAAACTTGTGTATTACATAATTCTAGTATATTTATTTCCGTGAACTCTTTTGGAACTGAGAATTATAGGATCAAGTATATGTGACTCTCTAGTCCCTCCAAGTAGAAATTTAGGGAGAGTGCTCCAACCTCTAATGAAACCAGAAAGGTAGGAATAAAAACAAAAAGGCACTTAGTATGCAAATTATTAATACATGGCAATAAAATAAAATGAGTTTTAAGGTATTTTTAAAACTAGGAATGTGATATAGAGGTAGTGGGATAGTAAAGTTTATGTGTCAACAGGGCTGGACCATGGGGAACCCAGATATTTGGTCAAACATTCTTCTGAGTATTTCTGTGAGGGTTTTTGGATGAAATTAACATTTAAATTGATGGGCTTTGATTATAATAGGTTGTGGGTGGGCTTTATCCAGTAAGTTGAAGTCCTGAGTAGAACCAAAAACTGGCCTCCCTGAGCAAGACATTTTCCTTTGGACTTCATCTACTTCCTGGTTCTACAGGAAGTAGATTGGACTTCATCTACATCAGCTCTTTCTTGGTTCCACAGCAGCTTACTGTCCTTTGCATTTGAACTGAATATGGGTTCTCCTGGATCTCTAACCTGCCAACCACGTTGCAGATATTGAACTTGCCAGTCTCCATAACCACATGACCCCATTCCTTATAATAAATCCCTTTCTCTCTCTCTCTCTCTCTCTCTCTCTCTCTCGAGACACATACTATTGGCTTTCTTTTTCTTGAGCATCCTGACTAATATAGGTGGTAGATGAGATCTTTAAATGTTTAAGTGAGGAGAGGAAAAACATATGATCATAGTGATTTTCAAACAGGTTACAGATTTGTTGACATTCTTCTTATCAAAAGGTGACAAGTATGTCACCACCTATTGAATCTTGGTGGGCTTGTGACTGCTTGGATCAAAAAATATGACAGAAGTGGGACTATGAAACTTCTGAGGCTATATCATGAAAGTCATATAGCTTTCACCTTGTTCAATGAACAGGGCTCTTGGAGCCCTGAGGGGCCATGTATAAATTCTGAATACAGTGCTCTTTCTGGAGGGGCTCAAAGATGGCTGACTAGTGACATTTTGTACCAACGTCTTCTAAGAAGAATCAAAATTGTGAGATAATTATACTTGGAATAGATCATCCAAGAGAGAACATTAGAATTCAATGGAAAAGTGACAGGAACTACCTAAAGCAAGAAAGGAGATAAAAGTGAAGCAATCTGCTGGACTGGAATTGGCTAGAAGCTGAGAGAGACTCCTCAATGTGGGGAAAGGTTAAGTGAAAGATTCTCAGTGGTCTACATTTCTGCTGTGGACTTTTGCAATCCTAGCCATGGGAAATCCCCTAGACTCTTGTGAGCCCCGAAAATAACATAGGGAACTGCCAGGAGATTGTATGATGGCATTGCTCCTGGCTCCCGAATCAGGGTGGGGTGCTTGCATTGGGTCCCACACACTCTCTGAGACATAAGCAGCTCCAGCAAGGTGTCATTTTAGAGCCCAACCTCCAGTGGGCTACGTACTATCCTGGGGCCCAACAGCACTAGATCTGAGGAACAAGTGAAGCATGGGCTGCTGCCCTCAAGGCCTAGGCATAAGCAACTGCAAGCTACAACACCCACAACTGAGGTGTGAGTGAGGCACTGGCTTCTGCAGCAAGTGTTGAGATGCAGGCACTGCTGGCATGCATTATGTGTGTATTCTCCACCTGCTGGCCTATGCTACTCGCCACTGAAGGTAGCACCACCCTCCCCAGTGGCAGGGCAGCAGTGCAGTCACTTGTGGTCCATACCAGAGCATTCCGCCAGTGGCCTGGGCATTGCCCTGCCCCAGCCTACCATGGCTGGTGCCTGCACACACCATCAGAGAGCCTGAGGACAAGCCCATCTGGCTCAGCTTAGACCCCCCAACCCATTGTGCCAGAGCACACAGTCCAGGGGTCAGGGTATTGTCCATGCCAGTCCACACCACTGGAACAAGAACACTCCTCACCAAACCCTGAGTTTGGACCTACTCACCGAGCCACTAACACCATAGCTGGTACCTACCTGCATGTGCTACCTGTGGGCCCAAAGACTGGTCTGCCTAGCCCATCTCAGCCACTGACAACACTATCACACACAGCTTGGGACCCAGTGGTCATCATACCACTGCCACTGCCATTGTCACACCATGCTGGCTGCCAAAGGGCTGAAAAACCACCCCCACCTGCCTGGTCCACTACTACCACCACCAGCATCCAAGTAAACCACCTGGAGGCCAAAAATTGGGCTGCCGTGGTCCACTAATATCAGTGCTGGTATATGCAGCCCTGGGATCCAGGAACAGGTGTACTCAGCCCATCACTGCCACCCCTGGGGCTCAAACACTGGCCTACCTGTTGTCCCAGGCCCCAGAAAAACTTTACCACAGCCTCCAGTAATAACTGCACCCGAAGCCATGGAGGAAATTACAGATACTACTAACATTATTTACGGCTGAAGAAATCATACAGTGACTAAACTACTGCACACACCAAGAATCAAAGACAGTGTCCTACCCAACCAACATCATGGATACATCTTCAGGAAAAAGTCCTCCCCCATGAAAGCAAATTCAAAAAAATTGGAAGAAGCAATTGTTACACCAAATGTGCAGATATCAATATAAGGACACAGGAACCAAAAAGCGAGAAAATACGACACTTTCAAAGGAACACAATAATTCTTCAGCAACAGACCCCAATCAAAAAGAAATTAATGAATCCCAGAAAAAGAATTTAAATTATTGATTCTAAAGAAGGTCAGTGAGATACAAGAGAATTCTGAAAAACAATACAAAGAAATCAGAAAAAGAATTCAGGATATAAATGAGAAATTAACCAAAGAGATCATAAGAAAAGAACCAAACAGAAATTCTGGGCCACTCATGGTGGCTCATGCCTATAATTCCAGTACTTTTGGAGGCTGAGGTAGGCAGATCTGTTGAGCCCAAGAGTTTGAGACCAGCCTGGGCAACACAGTGAAACCACATCTCTACAGAAAATACAAAAATTAGCTGGGCATGGTGGCGCACACCTGTGGTCCCAGGTGCGCTATTTGGGAGACTGAGGTGGGTGGATCACTGGAGCCTGGGATGTTGAACCTGTAGTGAGCTGTGACCATGCCACTGCACTCCAGCTAGGGCAACACAGCGAGACCTTGTCTCGAAAAATAAAAATAAAAAACCTAATTTTGCAACTGCGGAATTCATTTAATAAAATACAAAATATGTTTGAAAGTTTTGACAATAGACCAGATCAAGCAGAAGAAAGAATCTCAGAACTTAAAGACAAGTCTTTCGAAATGACCCAGTCATACACACACACACACACAAATAAAAAAATAAGCAAAACTTCATGACATATTGGACACAATAAAGCAACCAAATATTCTAATCATCAGGGTTCCAGAATTTGAAGAGAGAATGAAAGACTAGAAAACCTACTTAATTAAGTGAAAAGCTCCTAAGCCTAGCAAAATATTTAGATATCCAGATACAGAAGGCTCTGAGATCCCTAAACAGATGCAATGCAAAAAGTAATCTCCACAGCACGTTATAGTCAAACTGTTTAAAGTCAATGACAAAGAGAACATTTTAAAAAATGGCAGGAGAAAAAAGCATCTGGTCACCCATAAAGGAACCCCCATCAGACTAACAGTGGATTTCTCAGCAGAAACTGTGCAGGCCAGGAGAGAATAGGATAATATATTCAAAGTACTAAAAGAAAAATCTGCCAGCCAAAGATACTACATCCAGCAAATTTATCCTTCATAAATGAAGGAAAAATACAGTCTTTCTCAGACAAGCAAAAGCTAAGGGAATTTGTTGCCACCAGACTGGCCCTAAAAGAAATATTCAAAGACAGTGCTAAACCTGTGAGTGAAAGACTGATATTTACCATCATGAAAAAACATGAAAGTATAAAACTCACTGGTAAAGCAAGCACACGTATAAGGAAGATAACGGACTCAAATGGTGTACCACTACAGAAAACCACTAAATCACAATGGCAATAAGAGAAAAAGAAAGTAACACAGAATATATAAAGCAACCAGAAAATAATCAGGAACAAAACCTCATATCTCAATAATAACCATGAATATAAATGGATTAAATTCCTCACTTAAAAGATATAGACAACTGAGTGTATTTTTTTTAAAGATGTAACTACATGGTGCCTACAAGAAACACACTTTACTTGTAAATAAACATACAGACTGAAAGTAAAGGGATGGAAAAAGAGATTCTGTGCAAATGGAAACCAAAAGCGAGCAGGAGTAGCTATACTTATACCAAAGAAAACAGACTTTAAGTCAAGAAGGTTTAAAAAAACAGACAAAGAAGCTTATTGTATAATGATCAAGGGATCAATCCAGAAGATATAACAATTCTAAATAAATACATACCCAACACTGGAGTACCCAGATTCGTACCCCACTCTCAGCAATAAACAGATCATCTAGACAGAAAACAAAGAAATACTGAATTTAAACTACACTTGAGGCAAAATGGACCTAACAGACATTTACAGAACATCCTATTTAACAACCACAGAATATATATTCTTTTCATCAGCACATTAAATATTCATCAGGATAGACTATATGTTAGGCCCAAAAATACGTCTCAACAAATTTTTAAAAATTGAAACAAGTGTCTTTTCAGACCACAACAGAATAAAAGCAAAACTTAGCCAGCTGCAGTGGCTCAAGCCTGTAATCCCAGCGCTTTGGGAGGCTGAGGCAGGTGGATCACGAAGTCAGGAGATCAAGACCATCCTGGCTAACACTGTGAAACCCCGTCTCTGCTAAAAAAAAAATACAAAAAGTTAGCCAGGTGTGGTGTCAGGCACCTGTAGTCCCAGGTACTTGGGAGACTGAGGCAGGAGAATGGCGCGAACCCAGGAGGCGGAGCTTGCAGTAAGCCGAGATTGTGGAGACACAGCCAGACTCTTTCTCAAAAACAAAACAAAAAACTAAAAATAATACCATGAGTAACTCTAGAAATTATACAAACACATGGAAATTAAATAACATGTTCCTGAATGACCATCGGGTTGATGAAGATACTAAGATGGAAATTAAAAAATTTATTGAAACAAATGAAAATGTTTGGTATGAAACACTACGTACCCAAATCTATGGGATGCAGTAAAAGCAGTACTTGGAAGGAAGTTTAGGCCAGGCACGGTGGCTCATACATGTAACGCCAGCACTTTGGGAGGCCAAGGCAGGCAGATCACGAGGTCAGGCACTCGAGACCAGCCTGGCCAATATGGTGAAGCCCAGACTCTACTGAAAATACAAAAATTAGCCGGGTATGGTGGTGCATGCCTGTAGTCCCAGCTACTCAGGAGGCTGAGGCAGGAGAATCACTTAGGAGGCAGAGGTTGCAGTGAGCCGAGATTGCACCATTGTACTCCAGCCTATGCCATAGAGCCAGACTCTGTCTCAAAAAAAAAAAAAAAAAAAAAAAAAAAAAAAAAAAAAAAAAAAAAAGTTATAAACACCTACATCAAAAAAGTAGAAAGATCACAAGTTAATAACCTGATAATACATCTTAAGGAACTAGAAAAGAAAGAACAAACCAAACTCTAAATTAGCAGAAGAAAGGAAATAATACAGATAATAAAAATCACAGCAAAACCAAATAAAATAGAGACTAAAAAAAAAAAATCAAATGATCAACGAAATGAAAAGGTGGTCCTTCAAAAAGATAAAATTGATAAACCAGTAGCTTAACCAAGAAAAGAAGAAAGATCCAAATAAACAAAATCAGTAATGAAACAGGAGACATTACAACAGATATCACAAAGATACAAAGGATCATCAGAGACAATTATGAACATCTATATGCTAACAAATGGGAAAACCTAGAGGAAATTGATAAATTCCTGGAAACATGCAAGTTACTAAGACTGAATCATGAAGAAACAGAAAACTTGAACATACCAATAATGAGTAGTGAGCTTGAATCAGTAATAAAAAGTCTCCCAACAAAGAAAAGCCCAGGACCAAATGGATTCATAGTTGAATTCTATCAAACATATAAACAACTAATACTACTAATCCTGATACTAGTCCAAAAAATTAAAGCAGAGGGAATTCTCCCTAACTTATTCTATGAGGTCAGTATCACTGTGATGCCAAAATGAGACAAGGACACAACAAAACAAGAAAACTACAAACCAATATCCCTGATGAACATAGATTCAAAAATCCTCAACAAAATACTAGCAAACTGAATCTTAAAATAGACCAGGTGTTGTAGCTCACACCGTAATTCCAACCCTTTGGGAGGGTTGGCTTGAGATCAGGAGTTCATCCTGGCTGAGTTGCCATATGTGAGAGTGAACAGGCTTGTAGGTGATTCCAGCTCTCTCTCTCTCTATATATATATAAAAAAGCTCATTATAAGAGTCTTTTTAGCCGAGGCAACAGACATTGCAAAGAGGGAAAAGTTATCCTTGCTGAACGCCTTTTGAATTTCTGATCTGCAGAATTCCTGAACTTCACAAAATCGCTTAAAACTTTAAAATCAAATTCTTTCTTATCTGCAGTGACTTTTCTACCTTAGGACTCTAAGGACATAATCATTGCAGAGGAAGAGAGAAACTTAATCTCTAATATATATTTGTTAGTTTTTAGTAAACTCTATATAGTTAATTTCAAAGAATGTGTTTTTGTTTTTCCTCAACTTTTGCTTTTGTTGTATTTATAAAACACAGAATTTTAAGAATTCATGCAATTACTACCAAGGAGAACCAGCTGAACTATTGTGGACCTTAACTGTATTTGAAAGTACGATCAAATACTATTGCCTATTTTTCTGACTGGGTGGAAGAAGTGAGCATATATTTTTAGTGGGGTTTTATAAACCCCAATGATCGAAGTACTACTCTCAGCTAACAAGAAAAATCATTAATATTGTTCAGTGCAAGAATTATTAAATCTCATTTTATGCAGTTACGTGGCTCAAAATAAGAGAAAAAATACTCTTTAAAAGCATATTTTAGAGGCTGGGTGCGGTGGCTCATGCCTGTATTCTAGCACTTTGGGAGGCCAAGGTGGACAGATTGCCTGAGCTCAGGAATTCAAGACCAGCCTAGGCAACACTGCAAAACCTCATCTCTACTAAAACACAAAAAATTAGCCAGAGGTGGCAGTGTGCGCCTGTGGTCCCAGCTACTTGGGAGGCTGAAGCAGGAGGATTGCTTGAACCCAGGATGCAGAGGTTGCAGTGAGCTAAGATCACACCACTGCACTCCAGCCTGGGTAACAAGCGAGACTCTGTCTCAAAATAAATAAAAATAAATAAATTTTTAAAAATCATATTTTAGCTACCGTAATAAAGTATAGTTACATCACAATCAGTGATTTATAAAGGATTTCCTTGAAATTTAGTCAATTCAACCATATTAATGACGTTTTCATAGTGTCTTTTACTCTACTAGGTCATGTGATGAACATCTAAAAAGTTAATATATGTACAGCCTGACTTTGTGAATCTTCTAGTCTCATAAACATAGTAATATTTGCTCACTTGAAATAACTAGGTAGTAGTGCTTGGTGGGAAAGGTACAGTCACATGAGAATCCAGGAGAATTACCCCTAAGTCTACAGAGTCTTTATGCTGGAAATAAATAATTCCCTAAGTGCGAGATATGCATGATTTCGTTTCTTTTTCTAAGGAGTTCTGATGGTTTAATTTGGCAAGCTCTTTGCTCTATTTTCAACTTGGTTTGTAACAAAACAAAGCGAAACAAAACAAAAAACAGACTCTTCACAGAACTGGCATGTATTGGATTTGGAATCTTGGACTGGCTAATTTTGTATTACTTTTAAATGTTATTAAACTTGTGTCTTGCTGTAATTAAACATTTTATGAAAACGACTGTAGCAGATTAGTAAACAAAATAATCTAGGCTGGCTGCACAAAAACTTTTATTTTTTCTTAGTTACATTTAATACTGTGAACTAAACTAGTCTTCTCCCTTCCCGCTCTTCGTATAAATAACTTGATCCCTTGAGATCTCAGTGGCCTGCAGTTCTCTGTTTCATGTCTCACACACTGCTGAGACTCTCATAAGCAAGGGGATGCTCAGCGAGGACAAAAGAAATTTGGATTTTGGTAACAACCACATTAAACTTTGTAACATATGAACTCTACCTTGTGAAGGCTGTAAAAAGACTAAGTATAATTGTTGCCTTAAATATACTAGTAATTTAAAATAATTAGTAGTAATATATAAATATTCCAAGTCTAATAAAGATGAATTATTTATTTATTTATTTATTTATTTATTTATTTTGAGACAGAGTCTTGCTCTGTCCCCCAAGCTGGAGTGCAATGGCACGATCTTGGCTTACTGCAACCTCCACCTTCCAGGTTTAAGCGATTCTCCTGCCTCAGCCTCCTGAGTAGCTGGGATTACAGGTGCCACCCCCTCACTACTCCTGGCCAATTTATTTTAATAAGCTTATTGGAACTCACAACTCTTAACATTGTTCCCCTAATCTTTATACAATGCCCCATGCCTGTACACTCTCGTGCTTGCTGGTGCTCTCTCTCTGCCTCCCTCCTCCTCCCCACTCCATGCTGGCATCCTGATTGGTTCTACTTTGAGCTGAGCTCAGTCTCTAACAGTTCCTCACCTGCACAGCCAGGAAGTGCAGCAACTGGCTTAGCCCTACCTTCTGGCGGGCTTGTGTTAACTGCATATCCAGAGTCTGGGGAAATGCCAGTGCCAAGTAACCTTGAGTCATCTTTTTAGCTTTTTCCTCCTTAGTGGTCAGCCTGATAATTTACCGAAAAGACCAATCTCCATTTAGGTCTATAGCACTTCCTGAACCTCACCAGCCTTGTCAAAGCAGGATTGGGCTTGGATTCCTGTCTCTTGCCAGTTAACTACTATTTCAATTATCTATTGCTGCATACCCTATTACCCCCAAATGCAGTGGCTTCATATAACTATGGTTTCTTCACTTGCATATATATCCATTACCTTGGTGTCCCTTGGCTCCTCTCCTTCTTACTCTCTCAACCTAGCTTCCTCCTTCACGGCCTAGTCACAGCATTGTGGCTTGGTCTCATGCATGAAGGTCTCAGAGTAGGTGGATTTCTTATATGGCCCCTGGCTTCTTCAGGGAATGTTCTAAGAGACAGAATTTGGAAGTTGTGAGTCTTGTAAGGCCTGGGCTCAGAAACTGACAACAACACTCCTGAAAAATTCTATTGGTCACAGAGTCTGCCACAGTTTCAAGGGGAGGGGACAAAGACGCCATCTCTTCATGGGAGGATTGTCAGAGTTTGAGGCCAACTCTAATGTGCAGTTACCCCTTTTCCTAAAGTCCCTGTGAGTTCAACCACTGGTGAGACTTCAACCACAGATCCTGCTGTGGTTGACTGAAACACTAGGAGCAACTTGATATAACTGAACCTGATCCATTTGTGTTCATGCTGCAGCATCTACCAGATCATACGCCAGTGCCGATGACTGCTGAAACCTTTCTCATGAGCTTCTGCTTTTGGGCACTGAGCTTGACCTTCACAAATGCTGAGAGTAGCATCTGTAACCAGCTGTAGTAGTCAGGGTTCTCCAGAGAAAAAGAACCAATTGTGTGTGTGTGTGTGTGTATTTGTATGTATATTATGATAATTTATAAAGAATTGGCTCATGTGATTATGGTGGCAGTCAAGTCTCAAGATCTGCATGGCGGGTCAGCTAGAAGTCCAGGACAGCTGATGGTTTAGTTCCAGTCCACATCTGAAGGCCTGAGAATCAGGACAGCACATAGTGGACTTTCTGTCAAAGGCCAGGAGGCTTGAGAGTCAAGAGGAGCCAATGTTTCTGTTCAAGTCCAAAGGCAGGAAAAAAGCTGATGTCCTGGTTGAAATGACTCAGGCAGGAGGATTTCTCTCTTACTCAGGGCAGGGTCAGTCTTCTGTTCTATTCAAGTCATCACCTCATTATAAGAAGCCATCTTAGGGAAGGCAACCTGCTTTATTCTCTCCACTGATTTAATCTCATCTCAAAACACCCTCACAGAAATACTTAGAATTGTATTTGACAAACTATCTGGGCACACTGTGGCCCAGTCACATTAACTCATAAAATTAACCATCTCCAGTTCGGTTTCCCTAGCCCTGCATCCTTTCAAGAATTTCAAGAATTCTTTCCTTGCCTCACTCTCTTGTGACAAAGCCTACTCCATAACAAGAGCTGCAGTGTCTGAGTTCTAAGAGAGCCATTTCCTTAAAATGTGTCACTTCTTCAAACAGTGGTGTTATTGCTGTATGGCTTGTAATTTGTTTATGAGGACAATTAATAGGTAAACCAGGCACATAACAGGTTACAGAAGCACGGGTGTCTCCAAGTGTAGATATGCATTAGATGGCTGTGCAGGGAACCACTGTGGTGTTTGCAAGAAAAAGAACTATGAGATTTCAATGACCACAAAATGCTAACATGTGTCTAGTGTTTTATAATTTACAAACAACTTTCATATACTTTACCCCTGTAGTCCTTGTGATCCTTATTGTTGGTATTATTATTATAAATGCTGCTTTGGAAAAGATAATAATACAGTGCTAATGATTGGCCTGCACAGTCTCCTTTATTTGTACAACTATTATTCACTTATTTATGTTCATTCATTTATTCCACAAATATCTATTGATTGCTGTGTGCTGGATATAAACGGGTGAGAGAAAACAGATGTGTCTGCTCTCATTGAACACATGGTCTATTATAGAAGAATGCTGTTAATTAAATAATCTCACAAATCAATATAAATTTGGAACTGTGATCAGTGCCCTGAAAGTGAAGTACATAGTGGCATGAAAGGGACATTTGGTCTCATCACTGCGGAAGTGTCAACCTAATTGATCAGGGACATTCACCAGAGTAAAGGATGGAGGAAGGGCCCCATGTTCCATGGGGAGGGAACAGCTCTTTTGCAAGAGCCCTGTGGTAGGAGAGGATGCTTCCAAGAACTGAAAGAAGGCCAGCGTGCCTGCAGCACAAGCCCAATGGGGTAGGCTCTGTTATTTGCACGAATCCAATTTGGCAGATGAAGAAAATGAAGAGTAGGTTTCTGGTCTTTGCTTGTCTGGTAATACAGCCAGGCAGCAGCTGACCAGACCTTGAACAGATTCCTCCTCATTCCTCAGCTCCTGTTCCTCCCTAGATGGTTTGCTGTTGGAGACAGATCAGTTTTAGCATTGTTTTCAAGGAGGATAAAAATGGAGCATGACCAGGGGAGGAAAAATATATCCAGGCAAAGGGTATCACTGTTGCAGTAGTCATAAAAAGACTTGAGCTGGGAATTTTAAGTAAGGGAGCTGAACTCCTGTGGAGAGTCTGAAGAAGGGGTGGCTAAGATCAAAGCAGCCAAAAATAAGGGAGGTGGTTGTATTCTGTGATTAGGATTCTGGGTTTGAAACGATTGTGGGTCAATCAGTTAATTAATACAACCACAGCAAAAGATGATGCTAGTGTTTGAGCAGTCTCATTGTCACCCTTTTCTTCCCTAGTGGTCTTTAGAAATAAGATCAATGTTCACCTAAATAAAGCAGTTTCACTTTTATCCTCTCTGGAGGGTAGGGTTGAATGGACTCAGTGACTTCTTGAATTCCTAGTGATTCATAAAGGAGTAGGTCTCCCAAGTGTGTGGTGAAATACAGTGCTGGGCCGAGTGAGACTAAACTCGAAGGTTCTTTGCCTCTCAGATGGAAGAGAATGTTTTGCACCAAACACTTTCCAGAAATCCCTACAGGCTAAGGAAAGGCTTTGGTCAAGGGGAAGTACTAGTGTGTGCATGAAGGATATGAAATGAAGAATGCTGATATTTTAAGGCGAAAGACAAATCTGAGGAAATGAATATATTTGGAAGCTTTATATTAGGATTTTATTATATAAATGTGCCCAGTAGACACAAAACCCAGGTCACGCTTATACTCAGGTAAAACTAGGGAGACACGTTGTGCCTCTAGCAGAAAATCTGAAATGTCAAAGCAGATGCTCTGGACACTTTGGTAAAAAGAATGTGGAATGAATGACTGAGAGAAATCTTATCGCTGCTACTATTTGAAGACCTCGCTCAGAGCATCAGAACAATGGTGTGTGCCCAATACAGAAGAGAAATAGGCACTTCAATGAGCAGAATCTGGAAAGTGTCATCTTTAAAAGGAAACAGGTAGTTTCCTGGGGAGCCATTCTGACTTGAGCTGAGTTTTAGACCTATTAAGTCTACAAAGAGACTGACTTTCATTCTCTAGGTTCTTAGGGATTTAGGAAATGGGAAGAACAAACAAGAGGAATAAAGCTCCTAAAAGTGCTGCTTAAGCTGCATATCTCCAGACTCTATTCCAATCCCACTGGATGGAGTCCCTGGAAACAGAGACAGCCTGAAAATAGGAATTTTTTTTTTTTTTTTTTTTTTTTTTGAGATGGAGTCTCGCTCTGTCACCCAGGCTGGAGTGGAGTGGCACGATCTCACCTCACTACAAGCTCCGCCTCCCAGGTTCATGCCATTCTCCTGCCTCAGTCTCCCAAGTTGCTGGGACTACAGGCGCCCGCCACCACGCTCGGCTAATTTTTTGTGTTTTTAGTAGAGACAAGATTTCACCATTTTAGCCAGGATGGTCTCGATCTCCTGATCTTGTAATCCGCCCGCTTCAGCCTCCCAAAGTGCTAGGATTACAGGCATGAACCACTGCGCCCGGCCAAAAATATGAATTTTTAATAATGTATTTCCCAGGGGCAAGTAAAGGATCTAGGCAGTGAATAAAAATTAAAAGAAAAATGCCCACATCTGACTGCAATCATATGAGTCACCCCAAGTGAGATCCACCCTGCTAAACCCAGTCAATTCACAGAATTTATAGGGATTATAATAAATTGTTGTTTTAATCCACTAAATTTGGAGTCGTTTGTTATGCAGGAATATGAGAACTAAAACAAATCCTCAAAGTTCGAAAAGGGTGTTCCTGATTGGCAGGCAGCTCTTTTAAAACTGGATCCAGGTGCCTTCCATCTGTGGCTTCACCATCTTCAATACACGGTTTCCAAGATCACTGTGGAAAAGAAAAGAACATAAAGGATAATGCATGGGAGGTCTGTGTGTATCAGGTCAGGAAATGGGATCTACCACTTCTACTCACATTTTATTGGTCAGAATCCATTCACATGGTTACACCTAACTGCAAGGAAGGCTGGAAAATGTAGTCCAGCTGTGAGTTTAATGAACAGCCAGTTAGTCTCATGAACTAATGTTCCTCTTAGGACTCTTACTGGGTGTTGGGTAGAAACAATGAAACTGGACAAATATCAATATGTCAGTCTCTTCTGATTCAAACAGTCCTTTCACATTCTATTCCCTTTCCTTTCTCCTGTTCCTCACCAAAATGGTATCTGGGTGTTCGGAGCAAGGGAATAGATAACACTGTGGCTTGAGAACAAGGGTGTCTTGGATAAGCACATGTGGGATCTAGGGAGACTTCCTGTTTTACACCTGATTTTCTGATCCTTATTCCCTGCAATGTCCTGTTGGCATTTAGGGATGCCATGTCTCAACCTCAGCTGAAGTGGATGGCTTGGCCCGTCTCTGCCTTTGGCAGCCTCATGGTACCTGGTATCTCTTGGTACCTGGCAGTTCAGTGACCCTTTTGGGACTTCTGTGTCCCCTCAGTGGGGACACAGTGGAACTTCTTCCTCCCCACACCACACCAGCATTCTGCTTATAGGCTTTGGAGAATATGGAGTCCTTTGGCTTGGATCCATTAGCTTGAACCTGATATATGAAGAACAGTAGCAGACCAGTATGGCTTAGGAGGAAACTGAAAAGAAATAAAAGCATAAGCCATTAGATCTCAGTCCTTCTCCTTCAAGCAGCCAGCATGGTTAAGTCACAGAGGAGAGTGTCTCCTTTCCTATGGATCCTATCACACTACTTGGAACTATAGTATGTAATATTTACATAATCAGAATACATTTTTTGAGATTGGGTTTTACATTTTTTGAAAATTTAAATTTAAATTTTTTGACAAAACACATAAGACATTTTGTCAAAAATTTAAATTTTTTGACAAATCACATAAGACATAGCTAAAGAAAAGTACAAATTTACACTGAATAAATTAAACATTATAAATATGACTAACATTTAAAAGAAAGAGGTAGAGATAGCATAAGTATGATAAACTTGGCCAGGCATGGTGGCTTACGCCTGTAATCCCAGCAATTTGGGAGGCTAAGGCGGGTGGATCACCTGAGATCAGGAGTTCGAGATCAGCCTGGCCAACATGGTGAAACCCTGTCTCTACTAAAAATACAAAAATTAGCTGGACATGGTGGTGGGCGCCTATAATATCAGCTATTTGGGAGGCTGAGGCAGGAGAATCACTTGAACCTGGGAGGCGGAGGGTGCAGTGAGCCGAGATCGTGGCACTGCACTCCAGCCTGGGTAACAGAGTGAGACTCCCTCTCAAAAAAAAAAAAAAAGTATAGTAAACTCAGTTGTCATTGAGGCAAGACAACAGATACTTTCTAAAACAGATAAATCAAGAACTATATATATTTAAAGTTAAAATGTTAAGTACTAGAAGAAAAACACAAAACAACAGCAACATCACAACTCTGGGGAATGGAAGTTGGAATGGAGGGTGAGAGAAAAGGATACTTAAATTTCCATTTCAGAATTCCTGTGCTTTACATCTGAGTAAATTTTAAAACTCAGATACAGATAATACTTTAGTATTAAATACTGCACTAATATTAAACCTTAAAACAAAACAGAGACATCCTCATCAATAAGAAAATACTTACATAATATCTATTTATTAAATTTCATATAGATCTTAGAAAAATGAAGTAAATGTAAAGATGTGGACATTATGGAAGAATATCCATGATGTAGCATTAGGTGACAGAAGTGATTTATAGAGCAATATGGTTAGAATGCCCTTTTATGTCAAAATTTTCATGTTCACATATACAGTTATATGTTACATATGTAGGTACACATTTGTGTATGCAAGGGAAAACTGTATAGGGATGTGCCCCCAGACACTTTGGAATGTAGAGAAGGAAAGACTTTTGTTTCACACTTATGTACTTTTCTTTTTAACTTTCAAAAAAAGCAGCATGCATGTTTGTTATTAATGATATAATTTAGAATGTGAGTTTGCATTATGGCACTTTGTCTTATCAGCTGTGTAATAAGGGGAGAGTCATGCTACCTACCCTTTTGTACCTCAGTTTCCCCATCTTTACACAAAAGAACTCCCACCCATTGCACAGTGGTATGTGTAGACGAAACGTTCCAATCAAAATGCACGAATGTATCCTAGCAGCTTGTAGGGATTTGATACAAATTATATCCTTTCCTCTTTCTCCTTTCAGGGTGAGAAATGGCAGTCGGGGTGACTCGGGAAGAGGGTTGGGTGGAGGGTGGAGGGCGGAGGAATGATTCAGACAGACACTATTTAAAAACAGCCCTCAGATGCACAAGGACGAAGCCATCTCTAGCGCCAAGATAACAACCCTCCCCTTTCCTACAATTTTCTTCCAGCTCCCACCCCCATCCTTTCTCTCCTAGACACCTCTTAATATTTGTTTTAACCCAGCTTTATCCGTATAAAATGTTTGGAGGTTATTAGCATGTTCCAAGATAGAAATAGCCTCATTTTTTCCTGCCCCTAAGTCATTACACTTAGTTGTGATGCACTTAATGTTCAGTACCCGATGCACTAAGTTCCTGAAGAGTAGAGTTCTGGCCAGGTGTGGTGGCTCACACCTGTAATCCCAGCAGTTTGGGAGGCCAAGGCAGGAGGATTACCTAAGGTCAGGAGTTCGAGACCACGCTGACCAAAATGACAAAACCCTGTCTTTACTAAAAATACAGAAACACCTGTAGTCCCAGCTACTTGGAAGGCTAGGGCAGGAGAATCGCTTGAACCCAGTAGGCAGAGGTTGTGGTGAGCCGGGATGGCACCACTGCACTCCAGCCTGGGCAACAGGGTGAGGCTGCGTCTCCAAAAAAAAAAAAAAAAAAAAAAAAGTAGAGGTCTGTTTTGTGATTTTTTTTCCTCCAGGGCCTAACACAATGACTGACACATGGTACTTACTCAATGTGTACTGAATAACTTCAGAAAAACCTTTCTTGGTTCGTTCCGTGACATTCCCGTTGCTCTTATGCCAAGATCATAGCTAATTAATTAATTAGATTAATTTATCCCCACACCAAAATAAAAAAAAAAACATTTTCAGGGAAGTCATACATGTAAAATAGCTGATATTTATTTGCTTACTAATACAAATGCACCCCTGATTGGTGAAAGTTCAGACTGAGGTACTGGTTTAGTGGAAGGAGGAAAACAAAATACTTCCAGTCACTGAATTTTTCTTTCTCTAAGTATGGGCTACTTTAGGTCAAACTACTCAGATGTCTAGGATCTGGCTTTTGTTGACTGTTCTGAGGGGTCTTTGTTAGTTGTACATCAGTGGAAAAGAGACTGAGATGATGGTATTTAGTTGGGATGCAGCAGTCTCAACGACCCAATCCAGTGCTACCTCAACCACGTGTCACACTCCCAGACGCAGCTGCCCGTGGAACAGAGAGCAAAGCCACGCCATTGCATGCATTTTATTGCCATGAGGATTTCATCACCATCCTCAACACAGATCCCAGCTGAGCTATTCTGGACCATGTTGATGACGCTTTGTGCCAAGCGTAGACATAGACTGAAGGAGGCATGCACCATGGAAAGTAAGCTGGCAACTTCTTCCTAAAACAGTTTCCAATTCTCTGTGCTCCAGATTTCACCAATCCAGTGTTGAGGAACAGACAGCCTTTCACGCAAACGCAGCCCTTCCCCCACAACCCACCATCCTCAGGACTCCTCCTCTTTGGAGAAGCAGCGAGGGAAGAGGCAGGGCAAGGAGAGTGGTCAGGAGTAGCTAGAGGCTCACAGCTTCTTAGCTGGGACCTCCGGAGTCCTCCTGGACGATGGTTGCTAGAGAAGTGAGCGGCAAGGGGAGGACTCCTGGTTTTTAAATCCCAGGCCCTTCCGAGGAACTCCAGAACAACTTCCTGCTGTCTCTAATTCCTCCTCCCTACAGCTGACTTTGGAATTGCTTGACTTGGCTTTGTTGACATGATAATAATTATAGTCATTTTCATTAATTGCTCCCTATTTGAGCCTAATTGCCATGGAGTACAATACAATTATGCACATCATTCAATGTGCCATATTAACTTCAGATTTTATACCATTGTAACAGTAGATTTGGTTCACTTTTACATATTATTGCTCACACGACTTAGTTATATACACTTTTTTTTTTTTTTTTTTGATAGACAAAAACAAACCTATTTCAAGTAGCCAAATCAGCATAACCAGCAGGAGAGCCTCAGGAGGGACTGGGACTAAGAAAAGGGAAGTTGTCTTTTTTGCTTTTTCCTGTGCTTCCCCTTTGTTCTTTTCTCTTTCTCCTGGTTATCTTTTTCTGCTTCTCCATGGTAGCAGATGCTCTTCCACAGTAGGCTTCTGATGTTCGATGACCTCCATTCAAGTGACCAGCCTAGACTGGCGGCTGCTTCCAAATTCCCAGGAGAAAGTATCCAAGTAACTCAGCTTGGTCGATTATTTCTGATTCAGTCAAGTGTGGTCAATAGATGGCATGACAGTTCAAGAATTTCAGGGGCTCCCAACCTATGGGTGGTTGGGTGTGTGAGGGTGGTGGTAGAGAAGCTCTCCAGTTTGCAGGGGTCCCCATGGCCACGGACCTGTGCCAGTCTGTGGCCTGTTAGGAATGGGATCATACAGCAGTAGGTGAGTGGCTGGTGAGAGTGAGCATTACTGCCTGAGCTCCGCCTCCTGTCGGATCACCAAGTGACACTAGGTTCTCATAGGGGCATGAACCCTATTGTGAACTGTGCATGCGAGGGATCTAGGTTGCACACTCCTTATGAGAATCTAATGCCCAATGATCTGAGATGGAACAGTTTCATCCTGAAACCACCCCCGCCCAATCCCCTACCTGGTCCGTGGAAAAATTGTCTTCCACAAAGATAGTCCTTGGTGCCAAAAAAAGTTGGGGACTGCTGCTTCAAGGCTTTCTGTAAGGTGGGGGTAATAATGCAGAGAACCTGTCTCTTGGGGTGGTGGTGAGTGCTGCAATTTGCATTATTCACAGGGTACTTTGCACAGTCCTGGCACACAGAAATCACTGAATATAATGTTTACCATTATTGCTGTTATTATTATCTCTTTGGGTCCTTAAAACATTTTTTCAGGATTTTTAGGTGGGTATGATTTCAAAATCCATAAAATCTACCTAAAGATTTATATGAGAATAATCCAGAAATCTCAGGGAAATCATATGAAAAAGAATATTTATTTATTTTCCTCAAATCTCTGAACAACAGTTTAAACGTTTTCACACACTAGATCTCATTTTGGAGAGCTTGGAGACCTGGCCTGTAAGATTTCACTAATCCAGGAGGGGGCGGGCTTCCCAAACACAAATGCCCTCTGCTGCGGAGCCGCGGCTCCAGGAGAAACAAAGGCGCGTCAGTGAGAGCCGTTTCAGAAATCTACTATTACCTTTAAAACAATGTAAGAAATCAAAAGCAACTGAATATTTGCATGGCCTAGAAGAATCCCTGGCCGTGTCATCCATAGGCACCTCGTCACTTGCCAGGCTGGGTCGGCTATAAGCTTGTGAAGTAAGCAAAAGAAATTTCCCGTGTCCCCACCCACTCCTATCTTTGCCTTTGTTTCTGGTCCTCTGCCCCCTTCCTGCCTGTACCTTCCTCCTTCATCTTTGTTCCCCTCTCCCATGGCAATCTATCTTTGGGAAAAATAACTGTGATTTAAATGTTTAAAGAAATAAGGATCCTAGAGATATTAGGTCGCTTCAAACACTTTCAAGAGCGTGATAGTCACTAACAAGGGAACTAGCGTGCGGATGCCCTACCAGGACTCGTATTAAGAGAGGTGGAGGATTCATGACTTAAAGCAAGGGCATTGAAGGTAGATAGGGCTGGTTTAAATCCTGGCTTTGGTGATAACACACTGTCATTCTGTGACCACTTCCCAGCTCCATTACCCCGGGTAAGTTACTAAGCCTCTTGGTCCTCATCTGTAGAAGGAGGGTAGTGTTAGAACCCATCCCAGGGTTTCCTGAAGATTAAAAAGGACAGTGCATGTCTAGTACATAGTATTTGGCACATAAGACATACTCAACTGTAGTTGTTATTATAATAAAAGTTTTATTATAGTGATGTTAATAAATTATAGTAATATAATTTTTTATTACTTTGTTTTTTTTCTATCATGGTCCTATTTTATACCACACATTAGACAATTTCTGGTGTATTACCTATGGGTCTGAACTGGAGGAAAAGGATACATTTTAAATGAAACATGACATATTAGAGACAACACAGAAAAAAATGAGCAGGATGAAGTTTCTGGAAACTCCTATAAAAATCTGTTGAAAGAGTTGTGGTCATTGGAATTGAAAAGTATGAGAATAAGAGTTTAAGAGCAATGCATCTTCAAATGCAGGAATGGCTGGAGGGAATCCCAAGGGGCCTGGACAACCCTAATCCTCTAGATCAGGAAGGTTTTGCCCTTGTTTCTGTTAGCTGCCCAAGGGGAATTACTGCCTCCATCTCAGTTTATGTTAATTTCTCAGTTTGGAGGTTCTCAGAACCAATGGAATGACAGACCCATGGTTACAAACTCTCAAGGGAAACTTTTCCCCTAGAGCCCAGACCACTGAGATAGAATATCACCTTTATTGTCTCCCTGAGCCGACGGGTGCATTTCCTGATTCATTCCCTTACTCTGAGTATAGCCCTTCTGAGGACCAGGATTTCTACAGGGGTTGCAGTTCCAACACCCAGCATTCTGCGTCTCCAGGCCTCACATTCTGCCCTGGCCTGAGCATACTAATCCAAGCCTCTAGGTGCCCGAGCCGGGCAACTCCCACCCTGAGTGGCTCTAGCATACATGCACGTACTCACTGTTCTCATTTTTCCTTCTCACTTCATTTTTGACTCCAGGAACTTTTTGTACTTTCTTCCAGCATTCAGCCGTGTCTTAAAGGAGACTTGTTTTACTGGATCCAGAATTTCTGATTATTGTGGAGCTACCTGGTTTTTGGATTGTTTAGTTTACCATACACCTAGAGGCAGAAATTAGTTTAAAAAATAATTAAATACTTAAACACAAAATTTAATCACATTTAGAGGGAAGTTGGGAGTTCCCAAGGGGCAGATTTAAGCTCTCTATTAAAGGAAGCTGCTAAAGAGAGTTGTGGAATGGTGAGATCCAGGCAGCATGGGCATTGGGTGACTCTACGATGCCATCATGGCGATTGTCACATTAAATAATTCTGAAGCTGAAAGAATTTAAGGGAATGTTTGACGTGCCCCACAGTACTTGTATTTAAGACTTAATAGGCCATGGGGAAAGTAAGTAAATGTTCAGGAGCGTCTTTTTCTGAAAAAATGTTCCCACCTAAGGGATTAAGGACCTCCTGTAAGGAAGGCTGGGCTCAATGAACTACTCCACAGCCTTCAATCTGTTTCTTTGTGCTTGTGGGGCAAGAATAAGCTAAGAGCACCAGAGTTGTCAATATACTTATTGTAGGAATAAAGAGGTTTGTTAAAACAACAACAACTCATGACTTTGGAAGCAGTCATGTGATAAAGACGTGAATTCCAAGATCTCAGTCATTTCCTCTCAGTGAAACATTATCAGAGACAAACAGAAAATCAATAAAAGATTTCAGTCTCATAGAGTTTGTGTAAATATTGCAGAAATGACTTTCACAAGGGTGATAAGCACAGCCTTATCACATTTAATTCAGCTGAGAAGTCCAACTAAAACATAAAACTCTACCCCCTCTGATGGCAAGACGTTTTATAACAATGAAAGTAGCTGGATTTATACTGTATAAGCCAGCACTTGAGCACTCATCCAGGCAGCCTCGCCACCTCAACAGGTTGCCAGCGCCTGCCTTCCCACTCCTCTGATGCCAAGTAAAATTGTGAAGTTTGCTTGTGATGCTCCCAGATTCCTGAATTCATCCCTATTCTCAAAGAAAACTTTTCCATTCCCATTCAGACACTTCTCAGCTCTCAAAAAAGACAAGGAAACTAATTTCTACTGAAATATGAAACTAGTGATAGTTTAACATGCACCTCTTTATTTCACATGCACCTCTTTATTTTTCCTAGAAGAGTTGCAATTTAACAGGAATCAAGATTCTAACCTACAAGCGGAGCAGAACTGTGCTTATTGTGTGCTATCTTTTGCTTAAGGAACTATATAATTGTATTTGCTTATATTTTCAAAAATAAACCATGAAAAGATGAGACCAAATCTGACGAAAACAATTACCTCTCATATAGCGAGGGAGGAAATGGGATAGAAAGCACATGAAAGCAATCCTTTTCTGGATTTACTTTGTTTTGTGGTTTTTACTTTGAAACAGAGGTGTGTGCTAAAGCCAGTTTATACCAGCTAGCAAGAGCCAGTTAAATTTTCAGGAATTTTGTGAGCCAGCTATGAAACAGCTATTATCAAAGATTAAATTATGTAACGTAATATGAAATAAATTATATTTTAAAAGACAATAAATACTTAAAACTCATGTTTTAATTATTTTTATACATTTTATAATTGTCTGTGCTACTGAGCTTTATATGTGTCATATATGCATGGTAGAACTCCTATATAATGGTGTACTACCAAATTCTTCCAAATTCTGCATTAACTGTTATAACATTGATAACTCAAAATCAGTCATGGTGGTAATATGTATACCATAAAAATTGACAAAATCCGGTCTTTTATTTATAAACATTTACCAGCATAATGCTACTTTGGAACCGTGTTAATATTTCACATCATTTAAAAGTTAATATTTTACACAATTTAAGATTCTTAAAGAGTAAATCACTAAAAATAAAAAAACAAACTGAAATAAACAAACTTATCAAATGTGTATCACTTAGCACTCGTAACAATATGAAGACAAATTATTTCAAGTGACTTTAAAGCATAGTATTTTGACTGTAACTTTCTACTACCATATATTCTAGAAGGGGGAAAATGCAAAGAATTCTTACTCTGCATTAAGTAGTCTTATTGCTAGTAGTAATTACTATATTGTTACTTTAGAACTATTAATACATACACATATGTGTGTATGCAAATAATTTACTATTAGGAGCCAAGATTTTTTTCAGTATAAAAAAATACATAAAATATAAACCTCAAAATGTTAAGTAAAACTTAATAATCTGAAATTCAAATTACACTGGTACGAATACATGATTTATTTTAGGCATGTGATATACTAAGGAATAAAGATAACAGTAATTTTCTCACTGGGCATAGGACAAGCAGAAAGACCATGGGGTAATGTCTTTAAAGTATTGAAAGAAAAAAAGTCAACCTAGAATTCTATACCTGGCTAAGAAATTTTTTAAAAATGAAGATAAAAACTAAAGACTTCTTAGACAAAAAAAACTAAAAACAACTCATCACCAGCAGGCCCACACTGTAAGAAATGTTAAACTCCTTTAGGCAGAAGGAGTAATTCCAGATGAAAATATGGATCTTCAAAATGGAATGAAAAGCACCGTCAATGGTAACTACATGAATTTCTTTTATCACAGTATTCAAATGTATTTATAAAATAATTGACTGGTTAAACAAAACTTATAGCAATATAAGGTAGAGTTTACAGTATGTCAAAGTAAATTATATAAAAACAAAGGCTTGGCCAGGCGCAGTGGCTCATGCCTATAATCCCACCACTTTGGGAGGCTGAGGGAGTTCACCTGAGCTTGGGATCACCTGAGGTCGGGAGTTCAAGACGAGCCTGATGAACACGGAGAAACCCCATCTCTACTAAAAATACAAAATTAGCAGGGCGTGGTGGTGCATGGCTGTAATCCCAGCTACTCGGGAGGCTGAGGCAGGAGAATGGCTTGAACCTGGGAGGTGGAGGTTGCAGTAAGTTGAGATCACGCCACTGCACTCCAGTCTGGGCAACAAGAGTGAAACTCCATCTCAAAAAAAAAAAAAAAAAAAGCTCCAAAACTAGGAGAAGACAAGTGGAAGTATACTACTGTAAGGTTCTTATGTTATACATGAGGTAGTATAATATCAATAATATCAGTTGAGGGTAGACTATGTAATTTAAATATGTGTACGATGAATCTTAAAGCAACCACTAAAATAATGAAACATAGAGTTACAGCTAGTAAGCCAACACAAGAGATAAAGTGGAATAATATCACCAGGCATAAGAAAGGTAATTTCCTAATAAAAAATTAGGCAATTTATCAGAAGACCTAACAATCTTAAATATTCATACCCCTAACAACAGAATTCCAAATTATATGAAGCAAAAACTGAGAGAAGTGCAAACAGAAGCATATGTATCCACAATATAGCCAGAAATTTTGATACTGTTCTCCTGATAATTGATAGAGCATGTAGAGAGAAAATCAATAAGAATATAGAAGAGCAACAGTCAATCAACTTGACCTAATTGACACGGATAGAAAACTCCACTTAATGAAAGCAAAAGATACCTTCTTTTCAATTGCCCAAAGAATATTTGCAGAGACAGATCATATTCTGGGCCATGAAACCAGTCTCAATACATTTAAAATGTTCATGTCATACAAAATGTATTAACTGATGTTAATGGAATTAAATGAGAAACAAAAAACAGAAAGACCTCTGGAAAACACCCAAATATATGGAAACTAAATAACATACTTTTAAGTAACCCATGGGTCAAAGAAGAAATCAAAAATGAAATTAGAAAGCATTTTGATCCCAGCACTTTGGGAAGCTGAGGTGGGCAGATCACGAGGTCAGGAGATCAAGACCATCCTAGCTAACACGGTGAAACCTCGTCTCTATTAAACAAAATTAGCTGGGCGTGGTGGTGGGCTCGTGTAGTCCCAGCTACTTGTGAGGCTGAGGCAAGAGAATGGCGTGAACCTGGGAGGCAAAGTTTGCAGTGAGCCGAGACTGCGCCACTGTACTCCAGCCTGGGCAACAGAGAGAGATTCTGTCTCAAAAAAAAAAAAAAAAAAAAGAAAAAAAAGAAAAAAAAGACATTTTGAATGAATAAAAATAAAAATAAAAATATTTCAAACTTTGTAAGATACCACAAAAGCAAAAAGCCCATATGATCAAAGAAGAGAGGTCTAGAATCATTGACTTCAGCTTCTAACTTCAAAAACTACAAAAGATAAAATCCAAAGTGGACAGAAGAAAGGAAATAATCAAATCTTAGATGAAGTTAGTGAAATAGAAAATAGAAACAAAATCAATGAAAACAGAAGCTAATTCTTTAGGAAGATCAATAAAATCGCCAAACCTTCAGCAGATTGATAAGAAACAAAAAAGAAAGAAGAAATCAAGTCAGGAGTTAGGGAGGTGACATAACTGCAGATTCTACAGATACTAAAAGGACAATACGGGAGTATTATTATCAACTTTTTGCTAGTATCTTCACCAACTTGAATGAAATGGAAAAACTGCCTAAAATTACAAACTACCAAAACTCTCTCAGGATGGATCAGATAATCTGAATAGCCCTAAATCTATGAAAGAAATTGAAGTTTTAGTTAAAAATTTTCCCACGAAGAAAATTCCAGGCCCATGTGGCTTCAGTGGTATATTCTATTAAATATTTAAGGATGTAAAAACTACCCGTTCTACACAAACATTCTGAGAAAATGGAAGAGGAGGAAATTCATTTTATAAGGTATGATGATTCTAGAACCTAGGATATTACAAGACAAAAAAATTACAGACTCATAGCCCTCATGAACATAGATGCAAAAATCCTAAATAAAACTTCGGGAATCATATGTAATAATTTAGAAAAAGGAGACTACAACATGACCACATGCTATTTTTCTGAGGAATCCAAGAATTTAACATTTGAAAATCAACTTAATGTAATTCACCATATAAACAGACCAAATAGGCACAGAAAAACATTTGACAAAACATGACATCTGTTTCTCATTAAAAATCTCTCAGCAAATTTGGATAAGAAGGGAATGTCTTTAACCTGATAAAGGGAATCTATGAAATAAACTATAGCATACATCATACTTAATGATGAAATACTGAATACCCTTCCACTAAGGTCAGGACCAACACAAGAATGTCTGCTCTCACCACGTCTATTTAACAGTGTGCTTGAGTTCTAGCTTGGGCAATAATGAAAAAATAAATAAATAAAAGAATAAAAGATGTTCAGATTGGAAAGGAAGAAGTAAAACTCCCTTTATTCCCAGATAATGTGATAGTTTACATAGGAAATCTGAGCAAATCTTGAAAAGCTCCTAAAACTAATAAATGAGCAAGGTTGCTGGATACAGGATCAGCAAGCAAGAATCAGTTGTGTTTCTATGTACTTGCAACAAACTATCAGAAATTTAAATAAAACAGTGCTGCTTACAGTAGCATAAAAATATGATACATAGATGTAAACTTGACAAGATATGTGCAAGACCTATATGCTGAAAGCTACAAAACGTTGCCAAAATAAATTAAAGCAGATCTAAATAAATAAAGATATCATGGTATTGAAGACTTGATATTGCTAAGTTAAAATTCTCCCCAAATTGATCTATAGATTAAACACAATATCAATCAAAATCTTCACACATTTTTTTTGGTACAAATTTACAAGCTGATTCTGACATTTATATGGCTATGCCAAGGACCTAGACTAGTTAAAACAATTTTGAAAAGAAGGAAAAAGTTGAGAACACTAAACATTACCTGATTTCAAAGTGTATAAAACTGCAGCAAGACACTGTGGTACTGGAGTGAAGTTAGACAAGTAGACCAAGGGAACAGAAGAGAGTCCTGAAACAGACCCAAACATAAATGAAAACTTGGTTGTTGACAAAGTTTAAAGCCCAGTTCTTGGACAAAAATGTAGCCTTTCAACAAATGGTTCTGGAAAAAGGGAATATCCATGTGCAAAATAAATGAACTTTGATCCACATGTTGTACCATATACAAAAATTAACTCAAAGTGAACAGTAGACCTAAGTATAAAATCCAAAAACTATAATACTTCTAGAAGAAAACATAGGATAAAATTTTTGCAGCCTTGGGTTAAGCAAAGATTTCTTGCACAAAATACCAGAAGCACATATTGGGTGAAAATATTTGCAAATCATGTATCTGATAAATAACTCATATCAAAAATATTTAAAAACTCTCAAAATTCGACAATAAGAGAAAAAACAACCAAATAAAAAAAGGAAAAAAATTAAATAGACACTTCACCAAAGAAAATAGATTGGTAGCAAATAAGCACAGGAAAAGATGCTCAACATCTGTAGTTATTATGGAAATGCAAATTCAAACTATCATGGACATCACCACATATCTATTAAATTGACAAAATTAGAAAGACTACACCAAATATTGAGGAGGTTGTGGAGAAATCCAAACTCTCATATACTGCAAGTACTTACAATGTAAAATTTGAAAAATTTTGACTTATGCATACACTCACAAAATTGTCACAACAATCAAGATGGTGAACACATCTGTCATTCCCAAAAGTTTACTCATAACCCCATTTGTAATTCTCCCCTCCCACAATTTCCTGTTGCCCCCTTTCCCTTAGTCCCCAGGCAACCATAGAAGCCACAGATCCTTTCTCTGTTACTATATTTTAGTTTTTTATACCTTTACAGAAATAAAATGGTATAGTATGTATGCTTTTCGTCTTGCCTATTTCACTGGTGATGAATTTTCGAGATTCATCCAAGTTGTTATGTGTATGAATAGTTCAGTTCTTTTCATTGCTGAGTAATATTCCATTGTATGGATATACCACAATTTGTTTATTCATTCCATGTTGATGGACATTTGAGTAATTTCTACCTTTGGCTATTACAAATAAAGCTACCACGAACATTCTTATATGACTTATGCCTTTCTTTATTTGAATAAATACCTGGGAGTAGAAAGTCTTCACCATTATGGTAGGGGTATATTTAATGTTTTGTGGAAGTCCTAAGCTACTTGAAAACCTTCTCAAAGACCTATTGAGGTAAGGATCATTTATCTTGGAGATGAGGAAATTTGAGTCTCAGAAAAGTCATATTGATTTACCCAGTGTGTCTCTGCTAGTAAGTAGTACAACCAAGTGCAACTAAATTTGGAATAAACTTAATTCTTCTGATTCTACACCCAGGAGATGCTTCTATCAGCCCATAGACATTCCTAAAAACCTAGTCTCACCACTAATATTGCCAGCATTTATACACTGTTACTACAGAAATAGGAACTTGGAGACTTCCTGTTAAAAGAGTGCTTCAAAAACTAATTCTATGAAACATTAATCTTACAAGATGATGTGTGACACAGCGTTTAATGGTCAAGGAAACCTGGGAGGGTTGCACCCGTTAGCCCCCTTGTATAAGTACATCATGTTAAAATATGACAGATATGAGAAATTCTATAGCAACAAATTTATTTATATTTGTCTAATCAAGTACATCCTAACCATATTTGAACTTAGAACTTGTTTTTTCACCTACAACTTTTTACTAGATATTATAAACTTTATAATAAAAATGTGTTAAGTGTGTAGTAAACTGTAACGAAATTTGAATTAAGACTTGTCAGGTCAGGATAACAGCACAGTCTCCTTTTACTTTGCTCTCTCAGCATCATGAAAGATACAAATAGAATGACAAGTATTTAAAAAGTAAAACTTTGCACCAGGCATCAAATTATGACTCTTTATAGATTGCCTATATATCAGAATAAAATCATTTAATTCTTATATTGAAGCAAAACCTACTGGGGCTTATTCATTTCAAGCTGAGTTATTCTTTGACATATTGAAATTCACTGCAAGAAAAAACAATCTTTATTCTAAGCCTTTTCAAAGTTGATGAACAAAGAAAGCCACATCCCAGTTGTAAGTCCATCTCTTCTCTTCAGCTGGGTAGATAATGCAGCCTCATGCAATTAAGTTAAGTGGAAGTAGTTAAGAACAATTTGTTGATCTTCATGGCCTTTTGTCTGTAGGAAACAGATTCTATTCAAAACCATATGTCTAGACCACATTTATGCTTTAGAAACAAGGCACCAAATTTTGATCCCGACTGCCTAGGTTACCTCTTGAACCTACTGATATCTTTATTTTGAGTGTAAATTTTTCCCCTTTAGTAGAGTAGTGTGCCGCAAATCAAAATGGTGAGTGTTGCAAATTCTAGAAAGCATAGGCTGCCAATTCTTCCTTTCCACTCACACTGTCAATGACTGTTCAGCATGATGAAGAGGCAGGAATAAGAATGGGAGAAGGCAATGCAGAAACTCCCTAAGCAGGTTATTCTCCATCTTCAAATACATTCTCTGTATTTGAATGGTCCTCCATCTCTTCAGGGCCTACGGAGGCTCCATCACTCTGGTTCTCTTTCCCTCTGGCTTCTGATTGGGATTAGCCAGTGGTGAGCACCATGAGGTCCTGAATCTTGCCCCTCTTCCACTACCCCTTGCACCCTCTTTGCCTGTCTGTTCTTGGCTAGGGCTGCCTTCCTCTGCTCTCAGCCGTGGCTCCAGCCAGGCACCCCCTCCCTCCTACAGCTCTGCAGCTGTGCTGAAGATCTGCTCAATTCTCCTCCCCTGCTCCCTTTAGGTCTCATGATGGTGAAGGCTGCCCAGTGCTGCCAATCCAGGGTGCTTCACTCCCCTTGTTTTCCCCTTGACTCTGCCCCCACCTCTGTGAATAGTCCCTTTGTTAAACTTCTACTCATTACCCCTTTGAGTGTGCCAGCTGTTCCCTGCCAATATCGTCACCTGTACCCGTGTTCTAATGTTAAAATTCCTACCAAATCACTTAATTTATATTACAGTTAAAAGTTGTGATATCAGTTTTTCAAATTAGATGTCTTGCTTTGAAAGGGGAAATTTTTAGAAAATGTATTTTAAAATGAGTGAGGGTATTTTATACTAAAATGGTGAATCCTAACTTTTTTCTCAGTAGGTTGAGGAAAGCATTTTAGCTACTTAAGACTGGCTGACAAAAGTGTGTCTTCTCTCCTTTTTCCTTTTCATACTCACAAGAAGTTCTAGGACATGCTGGCCCCAGCTGAGGCCGTCTTCTCACCCCACACCCAGACTTGTGACTCCTCTGGATAAAGGACAAAGTCGATTTGCTTTCCTTGTTTTTAAACCATAGCTGCTAAATTGAGGGAAGTCAAATGATCTGGTATTCTAACATTCCACATCTTCTTCCAAATTCTTTTTCTTTTTTACCCCCTATTTTCTTCCCCACCTTGTTCCATTTCCTACAAACTGGCTTTTGTTCCTTTCCCCCTTCTTTCCCGTTGTTATGTGATGGCCCATGTCCCAAGACTGACCCTCAGCCACTTGTGAGGTGTGTCACAGTGACGTATAACTGATAGGAGCCAGAGTTCTTAAGCTTGCAAATATTTTACTTAAAAAAATAGATGCAAATGGATTCAAGGTTACTCTGCAGAATAACATAACTGTCAATAATCTAAAATCCATAGCGCTTAGCTGGGTGTGGTGGTTCACTCTTGTAATCCCAGCACTTTGGGAAGCTGGGGTGGGAAGACTGCTTGAGCCCAGGAGTTTGAGACCAGCCTGGGCAACATGGGGAGGCCCTGTCTCTACAAAAAAATTAAAAAAAAAAAAAAAAATAGCTGGATATGGTGGCATGTGCCTGTAGTCCCAGCTGCTTGTGGGATTGAGGTGGGAGGATCGCTTGAGTTGGGGAGGTCAAGACTGCAGTGAACTGTGATCCTACCACTGCACCCCAGCCTAGGCAACAGACTTACCCTGTGTCAAATAATAATAACAATAATAATAATAAAAAAACCCATAACACTTTCTTGAGTGGGAGAAAAAAATGTGGAATGATCGCTAATGTATCAGAAATTACACGTGGCTGATTGTCTTGCCTTTCTATTACTGATCTACATTTAATAGCTCTGGCCATTAAAAATCATTGTAGCACTTTATTTCTGCACACACAAATTGTTTTTGACTCATTAAAATCTGGACATGCCTGTGGGAGTGTTGCAGATTTAAATATCATTCATCAAGTAAGCTGTTGTACAAAAAGGTCTAGCATAGCTGCTTCAGGGAAAAACTAAAATAAACCACATTACTGTGGGGGAAATCCCCAGTGGAAGTCCTATATGGCTTGAGAAAGAAACTCTCAATTGTAATAATTACATTATTATATTTGTGGATCTTGAATGAGTCTTATCTGTTAAAGATTGCTTCCCCCTTCAGCATCATTTTTTATTAAAAATTTTTTCCCAGCATCTTCTTTTTTTTTTTTTTTTTTGAGACAGGGTCTCGCTTTGTTGCCCAGACTGGAGTGCCATAGTGCAATCATGGCTTACTGCAGCCTTGAACTTCTGAGATCAAGAGGTCTTCCCGCCTCAGCCTCCTGAATATTTGGGATTACAGGCATGAGCCGCCACACCCAGCCCAATTTGTCTTTTAACAACAAATTTAGAGAATATTAAAAATGTCTTTTTCACAGGCAGAACTATTCTCAATGTGTTCAAGCAGAACTCTAAGTCCTAAGTTAAAGACAGTCACATAACTGGGTTCCAAACTGCAGCATATGATTCTGTTTTCAGCACAAGATGACACCAGGTGTTGCAGTTTTGAAAAGAGATTTGTCAAGGCCTGGCTTGACCAGCTGCAGCAGGGGCCTGGGAGGAGTTGGCTCTGCAAGGAAGGCCTTACTGGGGAGAGTCAGCAGGGTCGCCTCCATTGAGCAGCAGACTCTGGGAAGGGGTCTCCTGTGGCAGGCAGAATCCTATGTCCAGTGGGCCACATTACAGATTGGAGGGCATTGTTGAGAACAGCAATTTACATCAGAGAGGACCAGCAGAGCTCATCCCCACAGGAGCACTGCTATGGGAAATTGGAAACAGTCTGCTGGGAAGCTAATGGCAGCTGGCAGTACAGGGCATACTGTCTTCCAGCAGCTGAGCCTCGGGTACAAATGCCACATCTGGGAGCATCTGGTAAGGAAAAGGCAGGGCCAGTCCTAAAGGTATTGGCACCAGGCAAGTCAATCAGGTGCAAGAACGGGAAGATACTCATTTGCAGAACTGGGTGAAAAATGAGAATCAAGGCTCAGAAAATGACCCTTTATTGAGGCATTAACCAAAAAAAATTTTTTTAAAATTTTTTTAGTGGAAATGAAGTCTCATTATGTTGCCTAGGCCAGTCTCAAACTCCTGAGCTCAAGAGATCCTCCTGCCTTGGCCTCACACAGTGCTGGGATTACAGGCATAGGCCACCACACCTAGCTTGAACCCTTTTGTGAAAGTGAAACATGAGTGCAGAGTCAGAGAAGCAGTAGAGCTGGCAATGCAAAATCCAGAGTTTCAGAATAGAGTTTGTTAATCCCTTATACTTAAAAACTTATCTGACTTTTTAAAAATGTGGGCTGGATCTTCAGCTTACAGAAACCTCTCTCTCAGCACTCAAAAGAGAGAGAGAGAGAAAGTTTAAAAAAAAAAAAATATATATATATATATATAGGTTCCCTGAACTTGTCTATGACACATAGTGTTAGTCAAGATTCTTGGGGGCAAATGGCAGAAATCCAATTAAAATTATTTTAATAAACTACAATGAAAAGAATTTACTTGCTCATGTAACTGGAAAGTACAAGGGTGGAGCTGCCAATTACAAAAAGGGCTCAAATGCTGTTCCCTGGGCTCTTTACTCATCTTTCTCTTTACTGTTTTCTGCTTGTGTTGGGTTGGTAAGTGTTTAACAACTAAGTCTCTGGGGGAAAAATGTATGTACATACATATACATACAAAGTTATTATAAATTTTACTCATATAAGGAATGTATAGCACAATTCACAAAGAATAATATCTAATATTCTTTATGTAAATTTGATACAGCTAACTTATTCTCATAGGATACGTTTGTTTATTTTTGCTCAACTCTTGTATCTGTAAACAAATATGCTTGTTTCTGAAGAACCAGTATAATTCTGACTTGAATGTTAGTGGATATTTTCACTTACAAGAAAGACAATGCTATGTACTAAACTGTGTCCTCCTCAAATTTATTTGTTGAAGCCCTAACCCCTAAGGAGACTGTATTTGTAGACAGGGCCTATAAGGAGGTAATTAAGTTAAAAGAAGTCATGAAAGTGGGGCGCTAATCTGATAGAACTGGTGGCCTTAAAAGAAGAGGAAGAGGAAGAGAGAATTCTCAGACTCGAAGAAGTCATCTAAGCACACAGTAAGATGGAGACCACCTACAATCCAAAAGAGAAGACCTTAGAATGAAACCTTCCTTTCTGCACCGTGATCTTGGACTTCTAGGCTCCAGAACCATGAGAAATAAATTTCTGTGGTGTAGGCCATCCGGTCTATGGTATTTTGTTATGGCCCACAGAGACTCACACAGATAAAAAAGAAAGTGAAACAATAAAGACATATATGGGAACTTTACGTTTTTTGCAAAGACTAACAACTTTGCTCAACCAGATAATAGTTTTTGGATAATTGAATATTTTATTTCTTTTTTGTTCTGTTTATGTAGCATCTTTAGAGATGACACATTTTAAAGTTTAATCTGCATTACTAACAATTTTTCTATCACTGTTAACTTTAGATAGGGGATTGGCAAAATGCCCTGTGGTCCTAATCTGGCCTGCTGTCTGTTTGTTGTAAATGAAGTTTTTTGGAACACAGCCACACTGACTTTGTTTACGTATTGTCTATAGCTACCTTTGCACTGCAATGGCATGGTTGAGGAGTTCTGACAGAGACTATATGACCTGCAAACCCTGAAATGTTTATTGTCTGGTCTTTTACAAAAAAAACTTGTGAACTTTGGTTTAGAAAACCAACAAAATAATAAATTACGCCTTGTAGTGTTTGAAAATTTTCATGGTATAAATATTCCCACTATGGGTAATTTCAAGCTGCCAATGTAAATGTCACTGAACACAGAATTGAGAAAAAATGTGCAGTAAAACACCATTATGTAGCATTTCCACCAAAATACTATATAAGTTCCAAAAAAAACTTATTTTTTTTGTTTTATAACAAAAGGCATAACTAACCCCAGGAACATAGATAATAATAAAATGCAGTCAAATAGTTAGGAAATGAGTTTTGAATATGCACTATTTTTGCTTTTACTATAATTTATTTAATTGTAAGTTTATATAATTTGCTTTTTAATCATGGCTGTCTTTAATGACCGGCTCACAAAATCTCCAGAAAATTTAACAGTTGATGCTTGTGAGCCAATATGAGCTGGCTCCAGCACACCACCATCTCGGCTTCTCCAGGCATGTTGACCTCACTCTCCTCTGCTGGCAACAGGCTCCTTATGGCCAGAAAGTTTGTGGCTGGCTGCCCCAAGCCTATATCTTATGGCCTCTGATAACAATGATGAAAAACTCTGGAGCTTTTAATATCCATAAGTCACATTCAGTGCCTGGAGCAATCATTCTGGAGAATAGGCTAGAGTGAGTACAAGGACAGATAATCTCACCAGGACTACATTGAATGGGAGAGGGGCTGTTCCTTTCTTATAGAGTGACTGTGGGTATATAAAAATTGCCTAAATTAGTTCCTAGCAATCCTACTTGCCCAACTCTAAATGCTTGTCAATGTTGAAATGAGGTACAAATAATTAAATACAACACCCCAATGAGTTGTGATCATGGTAAAGCACAGTTGAGACAAGTACTTCCCTGGATGTGGATATCAGGTATGCCATTAATGTACCTTTCAAGTGCATTGATCCCCTCTCACTGCAAATAAAATGTATTGATCTTTTTAATCTCATCCATGTTGACATTCTAGCCAATGTAAACACCTAGCATTTTTTTCATGAGATCTGTTCTTAAGACATTTTTACATGATCTAGATTTGAAAAATATGTATTTTTTTCTAGCCTCAATGTGAGAATTTGTTTTTTTCTCAGTTGTTTTTTATTTCAGCCCACTTTGCCAATCAGTTGAGACATTTTAATATTTTGATTCTACTGTCTGCAATATTGTCTATTCCCACCAGCTTTATTTTGCTTGTATATTACAGTTATTTATGCTTTCCATGTTTTTATCCCAGTCATTGTTAAACTTAAAAAAAAAAAAAGAATAAATTCCTTTGAAATACCACTAGAAACTTCTTTTCACATTGGCATCCAACCATTAAGTGGCATCCAACCATTAAGTGATTCCACAGTGAAACCAGTGCAAATCCAGCCCATGTGTAATTATTGCACATGAGCTCTGTTTTCTGTGTGAAGGAAGGATCAATGTCTTCTGCCAATTATACTTCATTCTTTGAACAATACTCTAGAGAAACTATTATGCAATTAATATGATTAGGGTTTTATTTTTTGGGAAAAGCAAATAACATCAATTTATGATGTTGACTATTGTTCTAAAGTAGGTCATAGTAAGACTATAAACCCCTTTTCCAGAATATAAACATCCATCTGTTGCAAAAATAGAAGAGACTGTATAATGATTGCCACATTTCTGTGAGACATTCCTTTGTCTAGAATTTATGCTGATTTGTGGTTTGATAAAGCACAGTGAGGGACCTTCCCATTGAAACTATCTAAAATGAGTTGTGATAGGTGGTGATGTCTCCATAGCCCATCATTTCTGCCCTCTGGCTCTTAATAGAAGAGTTCAAACACCTTGATTTCTTGCACAGTCACTTCACCATGGCCATGGAGTTCTTGTGTGTTTGTGTGTGGTGGGGGAGGAGTTGGGAGTGGAGATGCAATCTGGAAGACCACTCCCTACCCATTTCCAACTCTCCCCCTCACCACACACAGGAATTTCTCATAGAAATATGGCAATCAGTATATGGGGTCTGAGGGTATCTCTCGTCTTGACCGAGCTCTAAAACAATGTAGGCCCCAGGATAGGACTAATTTTTCTCCTGGTTGTGTGCTGTGTTCAGTGTTGAGATGGCAGGTGCCTTGTGTCTAGCTTGCTGTTAAGGGAGGAGTACAAGACAACAATAATGGGGATTGGGGGGTTGAGGTGGGGAGACACCAGAGTTAAAGTATCGAATTGGTATCTTGCCCTGTCAGATCGTAGATTGATTCTTGCTTCCCTATCAAGATTGTGTCACTTTTTGGTGTCCTTCGTTTTGTGTCCCTCCTTGTATTTTTTTTCAGATAGCTTGTCAAAAACAGAACTCCTCAGAGTACCTATGTACCTGCATTGGTCTCTATATTGGCTTTCCATTTTCTTTCTACTTGAGATCATTTATGATGATCTTGTCAACATTTTGCTTTGTAGAACCTCCAATTTTTCTTCAGCCATATTCCTTCTTAGTCTCAGACAGTGGATCATGCCTCCATTTCTTTTAAACATCCTTTGAGCTACTTCCTCAGGGAAGTCCAGGGAAATATCTACCCACTCAAAATTCCTCCCCCTTCCTCAACACTATGTGACAGGGTCATTTTTCCTCATGACTGCTGTCTCTTCCATACCCCCAGCCAGTCTTTTATGTTGGCCAGAACCATGTTTGGCATAGCTGTTTTTCTCATTGTTTTCCTTACTTTAATGGAGGATGAATTGTCAATAAACTAAGCCAAGGATTTACTAGATACTCCCCTGTGGGAAGAATGGCACTTCCAACAGAAGTATGAATTGCCAACCCTCCATTGCTAAATATAACCTTGCCACAATGTCCTTCTGAATTTCACACAGGGTTTTATACCTTCTTGACATAATTCTTCCATTAGATTGATTTTCTGACCTAGATTTCCCTTCTAATGGCCCATTCCGCTTGACAGTTCTATCCTTTTGGGACTCCGTAACACCAATAGTATCATACATACTTTTCTCCGTGGAAAGGTCAAGCTCATTTTCTTTGTTTATCCAGGTGGATTCTACGAAGCTTATTTATTTCTACATGTCCAGCATTAACAAAGTACCTAGCACATGATAAATAGTCAATAAACGCAGGTTGAATAAAAATAAGCTGGTATAGATGCATATGAAAACCTAAATATTCTTGAAAACTCTTCCCCTAGCTGTATTTTCTTGAGAATAATTGGGCTCCTTTTTTGCTATTGTTCTTTTCTCTGTATGTCACAGACTTATGTTTAATGGGTTTTAGATCCTAGAACTTGAGTTTACAGGCCAAATATGTGCTATGGGCTTACTACGGTAAGCCCTTCTTGCTCTCTCTCAAAGAGCAATATAGAATCATCTTCTTGCTCTCTCTCAAAGAGCAATATAGCATTGAGACTTGGTAAGCCATAAATAGAAAGCAAAGGGTGAAATTTCACTGTAAAACAGCAAAAAGAATCAGAATTCCCTTTATTCTTTTAGGGCAAAAGATCACTTCTTGCATTATTTGAAGGTGTCACATGAGAGACTTACCTGCTTTTCAGAGGGCAGTATTGCATATCTGGGGCTGAAAGAAACAGGAGAGCAGAGGGGAAAGATAAGTTAGAAAGCTCAGAGGTTTTATTCTAAGGTATAAGCAAGCCACTGTGGACAGTGTTCCTAAGAGAAACCCTCAAATAGCTTTTATAGGCAAACCAAGAAAAACTTAATTGAACATCCTAGAGAGTTGATTTTCCTCACCTACAGAGATAAAAATGATATTGCAATGCAGAGGGTAGGGCAACTCTTGGTATAGGTTACAAAGGAGTAGTTAAGTCCTAAGAGAAAGGTCATATTTTAAAATAGGTTGAAGAATAAAAGAAAGAAAAAAAAAAGGAAATATGGCAAGCACTTGGGCAGATGAACATGTTAAGAATACAGTCTGTGGAGGGGGCACAGTACTTCTTTCTTGCTCCTCATTAGCGAATGGTGGGATCAAGTGTCCTGGAGAGTGACATAGTTTTACAGACCAATTTTCCAGGAAAGCATTTGGTTTCAGTGCAAATAAATTAGCGAATAAACTACTGGAAATACTGAAAAGGAAATCTCATGTGATTCAGAGTGAACTTAGAGATTCTTAAATGAAGAAACATCACCATTATGCCCATGCCAAAAGGGTGGTAAGGATTATTCCTCTTTCTTCAACAATTTCTCTTTCACTTCCTGATTTCAGCGGGCATTGGCAGGGCGCAGTCTTTGCTTGTTACTCTTCTCTCTTAACACACTTTATTTATTTATGTGTTTTTTGATTTTTTTTTGTAAAGACAGGATCTCACTATGTTCCCAGTGATGGTCTCAAACTCCTGGACTCAAGTGACCCTCCCACCTCAGCCTCCCAAAGCACTGGGATTAGAGGCATGAGTCACCATGCCCAGATGACACTTAATTTTAGAAGACTCATTGTTGCCCATAAACTTCAGCACCCCCCTCTCTCTGTATAGATGACACCCAAGTCATTAACTCTAGTCAAGACACACTCTCACCACTTCCATCCCCATCACTGGGTAATTCCACTTCAACATTGTGCCACGATCTCAGACTCCTCCACCAAAGTCACCATGTGCTCAAAGCACATCCTGCCATGTGAGCTTGCTCTCTGGCAGGTAGGGGAGACATCTAGAAGTAAATTGGTACACGAGGGACAGAGAGAAGACTTTGCCAGTTGCAGGCAGGGATGTGTGTGACACATGCAAGAATCTTCCTTTCTGCCTGGGAACAACTGCCTGTTCTGGCCTCTAATCCTGAGCCTTGGTGCAATTTCACCTTCCTGACTCTGACCTACCGGTTTCCCTCCTTACTTTGAGGACTGAATTCTGCCATGTGTCCCTAGAATTAGCCCATTAGTCTGGCTCCTAATCCACATTTCGCTCATAAATCAGTAAGCTACCATTTGTATGAAAAAAAGAGTATACATGACTATAATTATAGGACACTTCTAGAAGGAGACAGAAGACATTAGTAAAAGTTGTTGCTTCTGAAGAAATAAATTAGGTAACTGGGGGCAAGGGGAGAGCGACTTACCTGTCAAGCAAATCTTACTACATATATGTGTATATATAGATATATATACACACACACATATAAAAATTTTAAATTATCATTTAAAAATTAAAAAGTATGTGCCCTATGGTCAGCTGATCATCCGATGTTCTGTCAAAAAATATTTATTGATTGTCTACATGCCAAACACTATTGAATAAATAATGCTCTGCTAGTTTTTATTCTAGTAAATAGAAGTAGTCGATAAACAAGCAGATAAGAAGCTAATTTCACCACCTCACACTCATCAGGATGGCTATTAATAAAAAAAAAATACAGAACAAAATAAATGTTGGGAAGGATGTGGAGAAATCAAAACCGTAATGCACTGATGGGAATGTAAAATGTTGCAGTAGTGTGAAGGTTCCTCAAAACGTTAAAAATAGAATTACCATATGATCCAACAATTCAACATCTGAGTATATACTCAAAAGAATTGAAAGTAGAGATTCAAAGGGATATTTGTACACCCATGTTTATGGCAGCATTATTCACAACAGTCAAAGGTGAAAGCAGCCCAAATGTTTACTGGTGGGTGAATGGGCAAACAAAATGTGGTTCATACATACAATGGAACACAATCCAGTCTTGAAGGGAATTCTGACACATGCTGCAACATGGTGCACCTCAAGGACATCATGCTAAGTGAAGTAAGCCAGTCACAAAAAGAAAAATATCACATGATTCCACTTATATAAGGTACCTAGAGCAGCCAAATCCATAAAAATAAAAAGCATAGGAGTGGTTGCTAGGGGCTAGAAGGATTGGGAAATGGGGAGTTTTTGTTTAACGGGCACACAATTGTGCAAGATGAAGAGTTCTAGAGAGGGATGGTGGTGATGGTTGCATAACGGTGTGAATGTACTTACTGCCGCTGAACTGTATGCTCATTTTTTCTTTCAGAGACAGGGTCTCGCTCTGTTGCTCAGACTGGGATGCAGAGGCACAATCATGGCTGACTGCAGCCTCGACCTCCTAGGCGCAAGCCATCCTCCTGCCTCAGCTACCTCAGCCTCCTGAACAGCTGGGCTCACAGGTGCATGCCACTGTGCTTGGCTAATATAAAAAACAAATTTTTTTTTGTATAGATGGCCTTTTGCCGTGTTACTCAGGCTAGTCTTGAACTCCTGGGCTCAAGCAGTCCACCTGCTTCGACCTCCCCAAGTGCTGGGATTACAGGTGTGAGCTACCGCTGGCTTGAAGTGTACTCTTAAAAATGGTTAAGATGGTATATTCTAAAAAAAGTAATAAGCTAATTTTAAAGACAGTAAGTAGTTTGAGAAGAATAAATGAAGGTGACAGGACAGAGTATAATGGGCTGGGCTCTACAGAGTGGGCAGAAGAGGAATCCTGAGGAGCTGGCATCTGAATGGGACCAGGAATAATGGGAATGAGCTGGCAAGGAGAAGTTTCCAGGATCCAGAGGGCACGGCCATGTGAAGACCCCTAGGTGGGAGAGAGCTTTCGTGTGCTGCAGGGATAAAAGAAGATCTGTGCAGCTGACACGTGCTGAAGGAGGCAGGGGAGGCAGAGCGAGTCCTTGCATGGGGGCAGAAAGCAGCAGTGCCACTCTACAGTTCAAGTCAGCCAGCCATTGGTGTGAGCAGACCACTCTGTCTTTACTCTTTCTTATGGCAGAATTCTAATTACTCTTCTAATTATTCTTATTACCCTACCCTCTCTTTTAAGAGCCAAGATTGAAGTTTCTTTCAGATGAGATTTCTTGAGTGTCAAAGTAGGAAAAATGAATGCCTGAGGCCTGGGATGATCCCAAATGTCCAGAAATGCAGGCATGGGCACCAATCCAACTCAGCTCTGATATCAGAAAACCAGCTTTGGAGTTTAGGCCCAGTCAGATCTGACTTTGAAGACCCTTCACATCTTTGAAGCTCAGTTTCTCCATCTGTCAGATGGGAATCATGAGAATATCTTCCTCACCATGTCACTGTGAAAATCAAGTTAGTTGTGGATAACTAACTGTAAACTAGTGTTATTTCCACATTAGTTGTTATTGTGCCACTGATTTTCTGCCTCTGTGGTGCTGTACTTTCCCATGGTTCTAGCTATCTCAGGGATTACCAAAATAAAATTCAGGGCCTGGCATGGGTCTCACAGCTGTAATCTCAGGACTTTGGGAAGCCAACGCAGGCAGATTGCTTGAGCGCAGGAATGCAAGACAAGTCTGGGCAACATGGTAAAAGCCTGTTTCTACACAGAACACAAAAATTAGCCAGGGATGGTGGCACATACTTGTAGTTCCAACTACTCAGGAGGCTGAGTTAGGAGGATCACCTAAGCCTGGGAAGTCAAGGCTGGAGTGAGCCATGATTGCACTACCACACCCCAGCCTGGGTGGCAGAGTGAGGCCTTGTCTCACAAAAGAAAAGAAAAATTAAGGAACATTTTTGAAACAAAAGATGCAATGTGTGGGTTTGGAGAGTCCCTGGAGAGGAGGAATGGCATGACGTAAAATACTGACTCTGGCAACTCTAGAAAGATGCAGTGCTTGGACCTTCCTAGAACAGGAGAGTCTCTCTGGAGCAGACCCTGGGAGCACACACAGCAGCTATGATGAAAGCCAGTGTGCTTGCCTGGTACAGCATCCTGAGATCATAGTGCACGGAAATCTGAGTCTCCACTTTTCTATTATTGTTGGTGACAGAGAAGAGAAAGGCTTAAAAGAAAACAGCTGCTGAGGTGGCTTGAGTTCATCTAGAGAATAAATTTTAAATGTCCCAAAGAACCTCACAGGTGAACTGAACTGAGAAATGTTAAGTAGGATGAATGGAAAACTCCCTTTACTCATGAACATTTTGACCATAGAATCATAATGTCCTTTGAGATTGGGCCATGCTTTGGCAATCTTTCAAATGATGTTCTCAAATGCTGTCTTTTCCCCTACTTAGGTAGTTGTTTGAACTTTGTACAGCATGAGCAAGTTATCATAAGACACATCTAAAATATTATCTGTGGAAAAATTTGCTTTCAGTAGAGTGTGGTTGGATACAGGGAGAACTTGTGCAAAGGATCCCTTCAAACAATGTGTGTGGCTGCACATAGCTGATTCCTAATTAGAATGTAAATTCCACGAGGCAGGGACCATGTCTAGTTGGTCAGGTTGTATCTCCAGGGCTTGTCAAATGTCTGGCATATAGCAAGTTATCAATATTTTTGAAATAATACATGAGTGAATAAATTAATGTTGTGGGTCTATCAGCAATTTCTCATCTTTGCCAACTTTAACGAAGAGTGATTTTTCTTTCCAAAATGGTAGTTCCAATCATGAATCTATTGAATACACTGAATCATTTCAAAGGATGTTTGTTACTTTAATAGCCCTTCATCAGGAAGCCGCCTCAGGGATTGTTGGGATGCAAGGGAGAGGCCGAGTGCTGTGGGGAGGAGTAATAATCTGATATTCCAACCCTCTTCCATCGGAAGAGCTGTTTTCAACTGCTTTGCACACTGGGAATCTCTTCAACTTTTAACTTAAAAGATTTTGACCACTAAAATAAAAATATGAAAAACTGCTTTAGGTCACTGACACCAAATGATTTAATAGGACCATAAGCATATAAATACTTAATAAGAACCCTTGTAAGATGATGCATACATATATTTATATGGGAAACTGTGCAGCATTTTCTAAAACTTTCCAGCATCCCCCTTTTTTAAAAGGAACTTTGAACCATCAAATGCCTGATTGCACTCTGCTGAACCCTGGGAATTTTCTGGACTTTCCTCTATCACTTTCCCCAATAGGTCCTTTCCATCAAAAAATAACCTGTCATGAGTTCTCATTCCCTTAAGAGCTACTCTTTATCTGGTAACCATGAATAGTAATAGGTTTAACTAGTCCCACTAAATGTGCTAGTGGTCCAAAAACAACATCTTTACCAGAAAGCCTGTAAGAAGCAGTTCTTTTAAACCCGAGTCAGAGAAATATTTGGGGCCAGTAGCTTTTCAGAGCTCTGAAATCATTCCAGTTGGTCAGTTGCTCAGAGTACACAGGGATAGCCTAAACTATGAAGCAATAATCTTCAAGGAATTACACTTCTATACATACCTGACCCCTCTAAATACTCTACCATTAGAAGGAAAATGTTCTAGTTGGAAATCTTTTGTATAAGTACATTCTTTCCTGTGGATTAAACCATTCCCTACATTTCTTTCTAAGATAAGCAGACCCACCTGCTAACGTTATGATTATTTCTGCCAAGATTATATAGTTCAGAAAAGGGTCTTCATAAAGTTTCCCAGGAAACTAGAATGTTGGCGAGATATCATTGGGAACAACGTGAAAATGGTAGGCGGTGGGAGGAGGTGGAGAGAGAATTTTTAACAGGTTTTCAATGTACTCAAAATAATACCCACTATGCAGCTAAGGTTTTGTGAAGGCTGAAAAATAATCCACACCAGAGAAATGGTTACAAACACACAAGGTGAAGGCAAATGCAAAATACTGCCAAGCAAAGGAGGCTGGCTGAGCCCAGAAAACAGTAACACACAGACTCTGAGATATGAACCAGTGGAGCTAAATAGTAATTAGTGACTGGATATTGTGCAAAGACTTAATTAATATTCCCATATTACAAAAGAGCACCTGCAAGGCATTGCACACTCAACCCGCTAATGAGCATGAATTCATGTTGGCCTAGTAAAGGAGTAAGAGAAATTGCTCCCGTCATTTGCTTTTAAGGTGGGTTGACAAATGAATGCTATGTTGTCTTTTTTTTTCTAGCTGGGTGATTTCCCAGGGCTGTTAATCACAGTCAGCCTTGTAGGTGGCATCTCTGACTCTAGAGGTTATCATCAGTATTTTTCTGTGAAGTATTTTACAAATCAGGGCAAGTAGATTTAATATTATTTCATACAACAACAAAAACTGAGGATCCTTTTACAGTGCAGGAAAAATTTCCTGATAATTAACATTTATAGGTAGTTGAACAAAAATGCATTGATCATGAATTTCTGTTTTCAAATAAAAGACACACTTGAATTAGCAATCATCCTTTTATTTATCATTGGTGTCAAGGTTTAAAGGCATCAAAAGCCATGTATATTTAGTGTAAACATTAATTTTTTTAAAAATTAGACTACAGAGTTGATTCAGATTGTACTACTTTTTCCATCTATGTCTCTTCCAGGATCCCATCCAGGTTACCACATTGCATTTAGTCATCATGTCTCCTTTGAATCCTCCAATCTGCTATAGTTTCTCAGCTTTTTCTTATTTTTATTTAATGCACATACTAAAATTTTTTGGTAAATTATTAAAAAGTTATCACCTTTGTTATTTATTTTTAATGGGCTTTGTTGGCATATGTTTAGCTACACTTAGCATAGTGTCTATTTTTAACAAGTAAGAGAATGGGTTAAATGTCAACCGTAACTATATCAAACAACATTTTGTCAAATAAAAAAACAGTAACTATTGTAGAAAAAGGCCATGGTGGTGAAAAGAAAGGAGATACAGAGGACTACAAATTCCCTTATTCTAAAAATTAGCTTGCATTTGAAATAAACATTGTTTTTGTTAAAAAAAAAAAAGGCAACAAAAAGTAATCATCTAATCTACTTGGCTTAAACATTGCACTCTGAACCTTTGTGGGAATTATTTTTGCCTATAAATAAGCTATTAAACTATTAAGAACAAGGATTTCAGCCGGGCATGGTGGCTCATGCCTGTAATCCCAGCGCTTTGAGAGGTTGAGGTGGGCAGATCACGAGGTCAGGAGTTTGAGACCAGCCTGGTCAACATGGTGAAACCCCGTCTCTACTAAAAATACAAAAAATTAACCAGGTGAGGTGGCGGGCGCCTGTAGTCCCAACTACTCAGGAGACTGAGGCAGGAGAATCGCTTGAACCTGGGAGGCAGAGGTTGTAGTGAGCCAAGACCACACCACTGCACTCCAGGCTGGGCAACAGAGCAAGACTCCATCTCAAAAATTAAAAAAAAAAAAAGAACAAGGAGTTCTAGTAGAAAAACTATATTCTTAATAACATTGTTTTTCAGATAGTGTGGCAGACAGAACAATGGCCTTCCAAAGATGGCTATGTGCTAATCTCTAGAATCTGTGAATATGTTACCTTTCATGGAAAAAGGGACTTTGTAGATATTATTTAATTAAGAGTCATGAGATGGGGAGGTTATCCTCCATCATCCAGGTGAGCCCAGTGCAACCTCAAGGGTTACTGAAATAGAAAGGCAAGAAAATCCCAGTCAGAAAAAGGGAGGTGATGACAGAAGCAGAGGTTAGAGTCACGCATTCTGAAGAGGGAGTAAGGGGTCATGATTCTAGGATTGCAGGTGGCCTCTAGAGGCTGGGCAAGGCAAGGAAGCAGAGTTTCCCCTGCAGCTTCTAGGAGAAACACAACCCTGACCTTGATTTTAACCCAGTAAGACTTGTTTTGGACTTCTGAACTCCAGAATCATAAGAGAATATGTTTGTATTGTTTGAAGCCACTAAATTTGTGGCAAATTTTACAGCAGCATTAGGAAACACACAGCTTATGAAAAACAAAAATTATCTCCTGAGAGAGGGGTAGAGCAAGATGGCAGAATAGAAGGCTTCACCGATCATGCCCCTGCTGCAAGGACACCAACTTAACAATGATCTACACAAAAAATTACCTTCATAAGAACCAAAAATCAGGTACCAGGTGAGTCACAGTGGGACAGAGCACCAAACAGTTCCTTGGGGTTCCCCAGTTCCAGGCCTTGGCTGTTGGACAGCATTTCTGGATCTGCTCTAGTACAGAGGGGAGCCCACTGCCCTGAAGAGTGAGTCCCAGGCAGCATTCAACATAAATTGACTGAAGAGCCCTTGGGCCTTAAAGGACTATCTGCAGTAGACTGGCAGTACTCTCGTGGGCCTGTGGTGGTGATAGCCATGGGGTGAGGCATGTCTGCCTATGAAAAGCAGAAGGAAGAACAAAAAGGACTGCATCTCGTGGTTTGAGTGCCAGCTTAGCCATAGTACAATAGAACACCAGGTAGACTTCTAAGTCTTTTGACTCCAGTCCCTGGCTCTCTGACAGCACCTCTGGACCTACCTGGGGCCTAAGGGAATTTGCCACTCTGAAGAGAGAGAGAAACAAGCCTGGCTGGCTTGTTACTTGCTAATTGTAGAGCCCCAGGGCCTTGAGAGAAAATGGGCAGTAGCCAGGTAGTGGTTACAGTGCACCTTGGGTAAGACCTAGTACCGTGCTGGCTTCGGGTCTAACCCAGCACAGTCCCAGTGGTAGTGACCACAGGTGTGCTTGTGTCACCTCACCCCAGCTCCAGAACAGAGAAAGAGAGACTGTTTGTTTGGGACAAAGTAAGGTAAGAGAACAAAAGTCTCTGCCTGGTAATTCAGAGCATTTTTCTGTTTTTAGTCCAAGATGATCAAGGTAGTACCTTAATGAGTCTGCAAGAACAACAGCATTTTTGAGCTTGGGGTGCCCTCAAGTGCGGATATGGCTTAGATCACAACACCTTTCAAGCTGTGGAAAGCCTTCTCAGGAAAGACAGGCACAAACAAACCCAGACTGTGAAGACTATAATAAATATCTAACTCTTCAATGCCCAGGCACAGACAAACATCTATAAGGATCAAGACAATCCAGGAAATCATGACCTTACCAAATGAACTAAATAAGACACCAGGGACTAATCCTGGAGAAACAGAGATATGTGACCTTTCAGGCAGAGAATTCAAAATAATTGTTTTGAGGAAACTCAAATTCAAGGTAACACAGACAAGGAAATTCAGAATTCTATGAGATAAACTTAACAAAGAGCTTGACATAATTTAAAAGAATTATGCAGAAATTATGGAGTTGAAGAATGCAATTGACATACTGAAGAATGCATAGAGTCTTTTAATAGCAGAATTGATCAAGCAGAAGAAAGAATTAGTGAACTTGAAGACAGGCTATTTGAAAATACACAACCAGAGGAGACAAAAGAAAAAAGAATGAAAAACAATAAAGCATGCCTACAAGATCTAGAAAACAGCTTCAAAAGGGCAAATCTAAGAGTTATTGACTTTAAAGAGGAGATAGAGAGATGGGGTAGAAAGTTTATTCAAAGAGATAATATCAGAGAACATCCCGAATCTAGAGAAAAATATCAATATCAAAGTACAAATAGGTTATAGAATACCAAGCAGATTTAACCCGGAAAAGATTACCTTAAGGTATTTAATAATCAAACTCCCAAAGGTAAAAGATAAATAAAGGATGCTAAAAGCAGCAAAAAAAAAAAGACATAACATACAATGGAGCTCTAACACATCTGGCCCCAGACTTTTCAGTGGAAACTACATGACAGGAGAGAGTGGCATAACATATTTAAAGTGCTGAAGGAAAAAAAACTTTTACCCTGTAATAGTGTATTTGGTGAAAATATCCTTCAAACATGAAGGAGCGATAAAGACCTTACCACACAAACAAAAGCTGAGGGATTTTATCAGCATCAGAGCTATCATACAGGAAATGCTAAAGGGAGTACTTGAATCAGAAAGAAAAGGACATTAATGAGCGATAAGAAATCATCTGAAGGTGCAAAACTCACTGGTAATAGTAAGCACACAGAACATCACAGAATATAACACTGTAACTGTGGTGTGTAAGCTTATCTTAAGTAGAAAGACTAAATGATGATATAATCAAAAATAGTAACTACAACTACTTATCAACACATGGATAGTACAATAAGATATCAATAGAAATAACAAAAAGTTTAATAAAAGTGGGAGGACAAAGTTAAGGTGTAGAGTTTTTATTAGATTTCTTTTTACTTGTTTGTTTGTTTATGCACAGTGTTGTTATATCAGCTTATAATGGGTTATAAGAGTATCTGCAAGCCTTGTGGTAACCTCAAATCAAAAAACATAAAATGGGTACAAAAAAATAAAAAGCAACACATTAAATCATACCAAGAGAGAAAATCATTTTCACTGAAAAGAAGACAGGAAGAAAGGAAAGAAGGAAGAGAAGACCACAAAACAACAAGAAAACTAATAAAAAATGGTAGGAGCAAGTTCTTACCTATCAATGATAACATTGAATGTAAATGGACTAATTTCTCCAATCAAAAGACACAGAAGGATTGAATGGATTAAAAAACAAGACCAGTGATCTGTTCCCTACAAGAAACACACTTCACCTATAAAGACACATATAGACTGAAAATAAAAGCATATAAAAAAGGATATTCCATGCCAATGGAAACAAAAAAAGATAGAGGTAGCTATAATTAGACAAAATAGCTGTCAAGACAAAAACTATAGGAGATAAAGAAGGCCATTATATAATGATAAACGGGTGAATTTAACAAGAGGATATAACAGTTGTAAACATATATGCACTAAATACAGAAGCACACAGTTATACAAAGCAAATATTGTTAGAACTAAAGAGAGACTTTAAGACAATAATAGCTGGAGATATCAACACCCCACTTTCAGTGTTGGACAGATCTGCTAGACAGAATAGCAACAAAGAAACATCTGATTTAATGTGTGCTAGGGACCAAATGGACCTACTACATATTTACAGACATTTCACCTAACAGCTGCAGAATACACATCCTCCTCAGCAAATGGATTATTCTCAAGGATAGACGATGTGTTAGGTCACAAAACAAGTCTTAAAACATTAAAAAAATTAAATTAGTTCAACCATTGTGGAAGACAGTTGTGGTGATTACTCAATGATCTAGAACTGGAAATAGCATTTGACCCAGCAATCCCATTACTGGGTATATACCCAAAGGATTATAAATCATGCTACTATAAAGACACATGCACATGTATGTTTATTGTGGCACTATTCACAATAGCAAAGACTTGGAACCAACCCAAATGTCCATCAGTGATAGAGTGGATTAAGAAAATGTGGCACATATACACTATGGAATACTATGCAGCCATAAAAAAGGATGAGTTCATGTCCTTTGCAGGGACATGGATGAAGGTGGGAAACATCATTCTCAGTAAACTATCACAAGGACAGAAAACCAAACACTGCATGTTTTCATTAATAGGTGGGAGTTGAACAATGAGAACACATGGACACAAGGCAGGGAACATCACACACTGGGGACTGTCAGGGGGTGGTGGGTTGGGGGAGGGATAGCATTAGGAGAAATACCTAATGTAAATGACGAGTTGAGGGGTGCAGCAAACCAACATAGCACACGTATACCTATGTAACAAACCTGCACATTGTGCACGTGTACCCTAGAACTTAAAGTATTAAAAAATGTTCTAATTGAAATAATATCAATTATCTTCTCTGGCCACAATGGAATGAAACGAGAAATCAAGAGGAATTTTGGAAGCTGTAAAAACACACGGAAATTAAACAATATACTCCTGAATGACCAGTGGGACGATAAAGAAATTAAGAAGGAAATTGAAAAATTTCTTCAAAAACAAAATGATAATGGAAACACAACATACTAAAAGATAAATTCATAACTATAGGCACCGAAATAAAAAAAGAAGAACTTCAAATAAACAACCTAACAATGCATATTAAAGAACTAGAAAAGCAAGAGCAAACAAAACCAAGAATTAGTAGAAGAAAAGAAATAATAAAGATCAAAGTAGAAATAAATGAATTTGAAATGAAGAAACAATACAAAAGGTCAGTGAAAAAAAAACCTGGGTTTTTGAAAAGATAAACAAAATTGACAAACATTTAGCCAGAATAACAAAGAAAAAAAAAAACAAACAAACAGAGAAGGCTCAAATAAACAAAATCAGAGATGAAAAAGGAGACATTACAACCGATACTGCAGAAATTCAAAGGACCATTAGAGGCTACTACTATGAGCAACTATATGCCAATACATTGGAAAATTTAGATGAAATGGTTAAGTTCCTAGACACATACAACCTACCAAGATTGAACCATGAAGATATCCAAAACCTGAACAGACCAATAACAAGTAATAAGATTGAAGCCATGATAAAAAGTCTCCCAGTAAAGAAAATCCCAAGATCCAGTGACTTCACTATTGAATTCTACCAAACATTTAAAGAACTAATACCAATCCTACTCAATTTGAAAAACAGAGGAGAAGAGAATACTTGCAAACTCATTTATGATGACAGTATTAGCCTGATACCAAAACCAGACAGAGACACATCAGAAAAGAAATCAATAAGCCAATATCACTGATGAATACTGACACAAAAATCCTCAGTAAAATGCTATCAAATTGAATTCAACAACATGTTAAAAAGATCATTCACCATAACCAAGTGATTTATCCCTGGGATGCAAGGATTGTTTAACACATGCAAGTCAATCAATGTGATACATCATAGCAACAGAATGAAGGAAAAAACCCATTTGATTATTTTAATTCATGCTGAAAAAGCATTTGATAAAATTCAACATTCCTTCGTGATAAAAACCCTCAAAAAACTGGTTATAGATGGAACATGTCTCAACATAATAAAAGCCATATACAACACACCCATAGCTAGTAGCATACTGAAGTGGGGAAGACGGACTGAAAGTCTTTCCTCTAAGATTGAAAACATGACAAGAATCCCCACTTTCACCACTGTGACTCAATATAGTACTGGAAATCTTAGCTAGAACAGGCAAGAGAAAAAAATAAAGAGCATTGAAACTGGAAAAGAAGAAGTCATATTATCCTTGTTTTCAGATAATATGACATATTTGGAAAAACCTAAAAGCTCCACCACAAAACTCTTAGAACTGATAAACAAATTTGATAAAGTTGAAGGATACAAAATCAACATACAAAAATGTATAGCATTTCTATATACTCACAGTGAACAACCTGAAAAAGAAATCAAGAAAGCAATCCCATTTAAAATAGCTGCAAATAAAATACAATACCTAGGGATTAACCAAAGAAATAAAAGATATCTACAATGAAAACTATAAAATGCTGATGCAAGAAATTGAAGAACACACACACAAAATGGAAAGATACTTCATATTCATGGATTAGAAGAATCATTATTGATAAAATGTCCGTACTACCCAAAGCAATCTGCAGATTCAATGCAATCCCTATCAAAATACTAATGACACTCTTCACAGAAGTAGAAAAAGAAATCCTAAAATTTATATGGAACCAAAAAAGACCTGGAATAGGCAAAGCTATCCTAAGCAAAAAGAATAAAACTGGAGGAAACACATTACCTCACTTCAAATTATACTACAGAGCGACAGCAGCCAAAACAGCATGGTACTGGCATAAAAACAAACACATGGACCAGTGGAACAGAATAAAGAACCCAATAAATTCATTCATCTACAGTTAACTCATTTTTTACGAAGTTGCCAAGAACATACATTAGGGAAAGGACAGTTTCTTCAACAAATGGTGCTGGTGCTGGGTAAACAGAATACCCATATATAAAAGAATGAAATGAGGCTCCTGTGTCTCACCGTATACAAAAAATCAAATCAAAATTGGTTAAAGGTTTAACTCTAATACCTGAAATTATGAAACTACTATAAGAAAACACTGAAGAAACTCTCTAGGACATTGAACTGGGCAAAGATTTCTTGAGTAATACCCCGTAAGCACAGGCAACCAAAGCAAAAAATGGACAAACGAGATTACATCAAATTAAAGCTTCTGCACAGCAAAGGAAATGATCAACAAAGAGAAGAGAGAAAATATTTGCAAACTACCTATCTGACAAGGGCTAAGTAACCAGACTATATAAGGAGCTCAAACAACTCTACAAGAGAAAATCTAATAATCCAATTGGAAAAGATCTGAATAGATATTTCTCAAAAGAAGACATACAAATGCCAATAGGTACATGAAAAGGTGCTCAACATTTTTGATCATCAGAGAAATATAAATCAAAACTACAATGAGATATTATCTCATCCCAGTTAAAATGACTTTTACCTAAAAGCAAGGCAATAACGAAAGCTAGTGAGAATGTGGAGAAAAGGGAACCTTTGTACACTGCTGGTACGAATGTAAATTGGTACAATCACCATGGAGAACAGGTTGGAGGTTCCTCAAGAAACTAAAAATAGAGCTACCATAGGATCCAGCAATCCTACTCCTAGGTATATACCCAAAAGAAGGGAAATCGGTATATCAAAGAAATATCTGCACTCCCATATTTGTTGCAGCACTATTCACAAGAGTTAAGTTTTTGAAGCAACTTAACTGTCTACCAGCAGATAAATGGATAAAGAATGTGTGGTGCATATACACAGTGGAGTACTATTCAGCTATTAAAAAATGAGATCCTGTCATTTGCAAAAACATGGATGGAACTGGAGGTCACTATGTTAAGTGAAATAAGCCAGGCATAGAAAGACAAACATTGCATGTTCTCACTATTTTGTGGGAGCTAAAAATTAAAGTAATTGAACTCCTGGAGATAGAGACTAGAAGGATGGTTACCAGAGGCTGGGAAAGGTAGTGGAGTTTTGTTGGGAAAGACCAGAGGGGATGATTGATGGATATGAAAAACAGAAAGAATGAATAAGATGTAATATTTGCTGGAACAATAGGGTTACTATAGTCAACAATAATCTAATTGTACATTTCAAATAACTAAAAGATTATAATTGGATTGTTTGTAACACAAGGAATAAATATTTGATATGATGGATACCTATTTACCCTGATGTGGTTATTACACATTGCATGCCCATATCAAAATATCTCATGTATAAATATATTATATTTATCATTCTATAAATACATACACCTACTAACCACAAAAATTAAAAAATGAAAAAACAAAACCAAACAAATTATCTCCTTATTCTCACCACCCCCCGCCACTGAGAGTCAACAGCAAATTCTGCTGTGTTCTTATTTATATACATATTCGCAAAAACACAACTTGCAGCAATGAGGCTACCTTTTGGACTACTGTTCTCTCTAACTTGATTTTTTTTTTTACTTAACATTGTGTCATTGACAATTTTCTAAAGACTGAATATGAATTTTCACCTTTAACTTTTGTGGCGATGAAGACAGGTATTGTTGCATAGTTTGTTTTAATGTAGTCAATCCAACTGGTGATATTTAAGGTGACCTTTTCCCCATTTTTTAAACTACTGTAGTCAATATTTGATGAACATCCTTACATTATCAACAATGCCATGAACCAAAAAGTTCAAGTGAAATGTAGTGGAAAAACCTTATGGCCTCATTAAAAATGTTCTGTGACTATTCAGACTGCTACTGTGATGTGTTTGTACTGACTTTTTGTTGGTGACCTTTGAGTAATTTTTGGCCTTTGCTTTATTTCTTCTTTAATAAATATGTTTTAGGGTGCCTTTGAGATGATGCCTTAAAATTTTGCATAAACTCCCAAGTGTATCAGTTAGGATTCTTGATAGAAAAAACATAAACTTACTGGTTATATGGAAAATAATTTAGTCACAGGATATTGGATAGCTTAAAGAATGGCCAGCAGAGCTGAAAAGCCTACTGGGAAACTACTCAGCTAGCACCCAGCCATAATCAAAACTGGTCCCTCATTGACTTCATTGCTGAGCACTCATCACTAGTCTATACACCGACATCGAACTCACACCATTGCCACTTTCTGCCCCCAAGTCTTCCTCTCTGCTCTTTCCAGTCCCACCTCCAAGAAATGGGCAAAGTTGCCAGAGCCACTGCCTCCACAGCAAGCCTTCTCTGTTTCCACTTTTTTGGGTCACCCACTCCCCTTTTAAAATCTAGGGGAGGGTTGGGGGAAGTGGCCCATGCCCATTGCATTAGTCTATTCTCACACTTCTATACAGATACTACCTGAGACTGGGTAATTTATAAAGAAAGGAAGTTTAATTGGCTCACAGTTCCACATGGCTGGGGAGGCCTCACAAAACTTACAATCATGGCACAAGGTGAAGGGGAAGCAAAGCACGTTTTACATGGCAGCAAGTGAGAGAGAGAGTGTGAAGGGGAAAAGTCACACACTTATCAAGCAATCAAATCTTGTGAAAATCCTTTTTCCTTTTCTTTTTTCAGATGGGGTTTCACTCTTTTGCCCAGGCTGGAATGAAGTGGCACAATCTCAGCCCACTGCAACCTCTGCCTACCAGGTTCAAGCGATTCTCCTGCCTCAGCCTCCCAAGTAGCTGGGATTATAGGAGCCTGACACCACTCCTGGCTAATTTTTTTTTTGGTAGTTTTAGTAGAGATGGGGTTTTGCCATGTTGGCCAGGCTGGTCTGGAGCTCCTGGCCTCAGGTGATCCACCCGCCTCAGCCTCCCAAAATTGTGGGATTACATACATGAGCAACCACACCTGGCTGAGATCTCATGAAAGTTTTATCACAAGAACAGCAAAGGGGAAGTCTATCCATTATTCAAACATGTCCCACCAGGCCAGTCCCCCAACATGTGGGGATTATGATTCAAGATGAGATTTGGGTGGGGACTCAGAGCCCAACCATATCACCTGTTAATCTCAGCACTTTGTGGGAGGCTGAGCTGCGAGGATCGCTTGAGCCCAGGAGCTTGAGACCAGGCTGTGCAACGTTGTGAGATCCCATCTGTAAAAATGATTAAAAAAAAAAAAAATTAGCCAGGCATGGTGGTGGATGCCTGTAGTCCCAGCTACACATGAGGCTGAAATGAGAGGATCACTCAAGTTTAGGAGATCCAGGCTGCAGTGAGCCATGATCACACCACTGCACTCCAACCTGGGTGGCAGAGTGAGACTCTTTCTCAAAAAATAAAATAAATATAAAAATAAAATCTGGAGCAGGTGTGTCTCAGTGGCTAACCCTCAATTATGGCCATGGCCCTACATACAAGGCAGCTAGGAACAAGAGTCTTCTGCATTTTCAGCTCCTACAGTAGGAAATAGACTCCGTCTTCCATGGACCCTCAAAAGGAAGAAGTCTCCAATGACAGAAATGGGTATTCATATGACAAACAAACAAAAATAATTATATATGTCCACTACATCGGCTAGTGAATCTTCAGTTTTTTAACTTTTTCTCCAATAAACTAATGGGTAGGCTTGGTTGAAACTGCCCTTATCTTTCTTGGACTAACATTAGACGCTATGGTGAGTCAAGGGAACCAGGAAATACATTTAAATACAAAAGAGACCACCAGTAATTTTTAAAATGTTAATTTACTGCATGTTTCAGATGACAACTCTAAATTTAAGAAAAAATTGTGTATTCACAGATGAGATGAAATGCTGTCTTAAGTTGGATTCACAATTATATGGAAGGGTATTAAGAAGGTGAGGTATAAATAAAACAAGATTGGCCATGCACTGATAGTGGTTGAAGCTGGACAATGAGTTCTGAGGGTTAAAGTAGTCTCTCTAATTTTGAATTTATTTGAAAATTTCCATAAGAGAATGAAGAAGAAATTGTACAAAGTCATATTTATTCAGAAATATCTCTCAATAATTTCATACCTTTAGGAAAGCAAAGAAATTTCAAATGGTTTCCAATAAAGAGTTCAGCCAGATCATCTCCATAGGCATCTTGTCTGTCATGACTGAAGAACTGCTTTGCTTCCACTTAGCAAATAATTCAATGAGCTCAGTTACTCCCTGTGCCTGGTTTTTCTATATAATTAAAAAAGAAAATGTACCTTTAGCTTCTGAAGGAAACAAATACCACAGATAGACTTTCTGTCATTTATATCATCAATCTCAAAAATTTGGTCAACATAGTTAAGTCTTATCAGTTTTTTTTTTTAAAGTAAAATTTCCTTCAAAAACTATACTCAATACAGCAAAGACCATTCTAAAAGGGAAGTCTGTAGCAACAAATGCTTACATCATAGCAGAAGGAAGACCTCAAATTAAAAAAATCTAACATTGCACCTCAAGGAACTAGAAAAAAAAAAAAAACTCAAAATGAATAGAAGGAAGGAAATAACGAAGATAAGTGTGGAAATAAATGAAATAGAGAGGCTGGGCGCAGTGGCTCAAGCCTGTAATCCCAGCACTTTGGGAGGCCGAGACGGGTGGATCACGAGGTCAGGAGATCGAGACCATCCTGGCTAACACGGTGAAACCCCATCTCTACTAAAAAATACAAAAAACTAGCTGAGCAAGGTGGCAGGCGCCTGTAGTCCCAGCTTACTCGGGAGGCTGAGGCAGGAGAATGGCATAAACCTGGGAGGCAGAGCTTGCAGTGAGCCGAGATCCGGCCACTGCACTCCAGCCTGGGTGACAGAACGAGACTCCGTTTCAAAAAAAAAAAAAAAAAAAAAAGGAAATAGAGATTAAAAAATACAAAAGAGCAATGAAATGAAGAATTTTTAAATATAAAATCTACAAATATTTAGCTAGATTTGTAGGAGAAAAGTGAGAAGACTCAAATCAATAAATCAGAGATGAAAAAGGAGACATTATAACTGATGCCACAGAAACACAAAGGATCATAAGAGAGTAAAATGAACAATTACATGCCAACAAATAGGATAACCTACAAGAAATGGGTAAGTTTCTGAACACATACAACCTACAAAGATTAAACCATGAAGAAATAAAAAATCTGAACAGGCCAATAGCAAGTAATAATATTGAATCAGTAATAGTCTCTCATCAAAGAAAAGCCCAGGAGCTGATGGCTTCACTGCTGAATTTTACCAAACATTTAAAGAACTAATACCAATTCTACTCAAACTATTCCAAAAAATTAAAGCAGAAGAAATACTTCCAAACTCATTCTGTGGGCCAGCATTACCCTGATAACAAAACCAGATAAGGATACAATAAGAAAGTAAAACTATAGGTTAATATTCCCGATGGATATAGATGTGAAAATCCTCAACAAAATACTAGCAAACCAAATTCAAGAGCATGTTTAAAAGATCATTCACCATGATCAAGTGGGATTCATCCCAGGGATGCAATGATAGTTCAACATGTGAAAATCAATAAATATGACACATCACATTAACAGAATGAAAGACAAAAACCAAAAAATAAAATATAAAATAAAAACCATATAAAAGAAAAACCATATGATCATTTCAATAGATGCAGAAAAAGCATCTAACAAAATTCGACATCACTCCATGATGAAAATGCTCAACAAATTAGGTATGGGAGGAATGTATCTCAACACAATAAAATTCATATATGACAAACACACAGCTAATATCATACTGAATGGAGGAAAGTTGAAAGGTTTTCCTCAAAGATCTGTAGCAAGACAAGGATGTCCACTTTTGCCACTTCTATTCAACATAGTCCTGGACATCCTGGTCAGAGCAATCAGGCAAGAGAAAGAAATATAAGGCATCCAAATTGAAAAGGAAGAAGCTAAATTGTCCCCGTTTGCAGACAACATGATATTATACACTGAAAACCCTAAAGCCCCATTAAAATCTATTAGAAATAATCAATTTAGTCGAGTTGTTGGATACAAAATCAACATAAAAATCAGTACCATTTCTATACTCTAATAGTGAACTCTCTGAAAAAGAAATCAAGAAAGCAATCTCACTTACAATAGCCAAAAAAGTAAAATACTTAGGAATAAATTTACCCAAGAAGGTAAAATATCTACACACTGAGAATTGTAAACTATTGATGAAATAAATTGAAAAAGACACAAGTAAATGGAAAAGTATTGTATCTTCATGGAAGAATTATTATCATTAAAATGTTCACACTACTCAAAGCAATCTACAGTTTCAAGGCAATCCCTATCAAAATAGCAATAATATTCTTCACAGAAATAGAATGAACAATCCTAAAATTCCTACGGAACCACAAAAGTCCTGTAATAAGCAAGGCAATCTTAAGCAAAAAGAACAAACCTGGATGCCTTACACTACCTGACTTCAAGATACACTACAAAGATATCATAACCAAAAATAGCATGATACTGGCAAAAAAAAAAAAAAAAAAAACAGACACGTAGACCAATGGAATGAATAAAGTGCCCAGAAATAAATCTGTGCATCTACATCCAACTCATCTTTGACAAAGGTGCCAAGAACACACAATGGAGAAAAGAACACACAACCCACTCTCTTCAATAGGGTTGGGAAAACTGGATATTTACATGCAGAAGAATGTTATTTCTCACCATATGCAAAAATCAACTCAAAATGAATTACAGACTTAAATTTAAGACACAAACCTATGAAACTTCTAGAAGAAAATATAGGGGAGAATCTCCATGACATAGGTCTGGGCAAAGACTTTTTGGTTAAGACCTCAAAAGTACAAGCAAGATGTACAGCTCTGACTTGGCTGGACAGAGTAGCATGTGGAGGCTCGCATCATGGTTTTTCTCTCAAACGACTACAGGAATAAATCAGGAAATGTGACAGGACCCACAGACCCTCTGAAAGAAGTGGATTGCTCTTGAAGGACCCAGGAGACACCCCGAACATTGTACTGGTATCCATGGCTGAGAGATCTACAGACGGTTCACATCACAGGATTCTGCAGACAATACGCAGTACCAGCCCAGAGCCTGGTAGACTTGCTGGGTGGCTAGATCCAGAAGAGAGATAACAATTGCTATAGCTCAGCTCTCAGAAAGCCACATCCATAGTAAAAGGGGGAGAGTACTACACCAAGGGAACACCCCATGGGACAAAATAATCTGAACAACAGCCTTCAACCTTAGACCTTCCCTCTGACAGAGCCTACCCAAATGAGAAGGAACCAGAAAACCAACTCTGGTAATATGACAAAACAAGGTTCTTAAACAGCCCCCCGAAATCACACTAGCTCACCAGCAGTGGACCCAAACCAAGAAGTCCCTGACTGATCTGAAAAAAATTCAGGAGGTTAGTTATTAAACTAATCATGGAAGCTCCAGAGAAAAGTGAAGCCCAATGTAAGGAAATTAAAAAAAGATACAAGAAATGAAGGAATAAATATTCAAGGAAATAGACAGCATAAATAAGAAACAATCAAAACTTCAGGGAACAATGGACATACTTATAGAAATGCAAAATGCTTTGGAAAGTCTCAGCAATAAAATCGAACAATTAGAAGAAAGAATAAAAGAGCTTGAAGACAAGGCCCTTGAATTATCCCAGTCCAACAAAGACAAAGAAAAAAGAATAAGAAAGTATGAACAAAGCCTCCATTGTTCCAATGTAACATAACCCATTGGTTAAACAACCAAACCTAAGAATAATCAGTGTTCTAAGGAAGAAGAGAAATCTAAAAGTTTGGAAAACATATTTAGGGGAATAATTGAGGAAAACTTCCCCAGCCTTGCTAGAGACCTAGCCATCCAAATACAAAAAGCACAAAGAACACCTGGGAAATGCATAGCAAAAAGATCATCACCTAGGCACACTGTCATCAGGTTATTCAAAGTTAAGACAAAGGAAAGAATCTTAAGAGTTGTAAGACACAAGCACCAGGTAACCTATAAAGGAAAACCTATCAGATTAACAGCAGATTTCTCAGCAGAAACCCTAAAAGCTAGAAGAATTTGGGCCCTATCTTCAGCCTCCTCAAACAAAACAATTATCAGCCAAGAATTTTGTATCCAGCAAAACTAAGCATCATATATGAAGGAAAGATACACTCTTTTTCAGACAAACAATGATGAGAAAATTCTCCACTATTAAGCTACCACTACAAGAACTGCTAAAAGGAGCTCTAAATCTTGAAACAAATCCTAGAAACACATCAAAACAGAACCTCTTTAAAGCATAAATCTCACAGGAGTTATAAAATGGAAATACAATTAAAAAACAGAAAAAGAAAAACCAAGGTATACAGGCAACAAATAGCATGATGAATGGAATGGTACCTCACATCTCAATACTAACATTGAATGTAAATGGCCTTATGCTCCACTTAAAATATACAGAATTGCAGAATGGATAAGAATTCACCAACCAACTAAATGCTGCATTCAACAGACTCATGTACTACTTAAAGGACTCACATAAACTTAAGGTAAAGGAGTGGAAAAAGACATTTCATACAAAGGGACACCAAAAGTGGGTCAGGAGTAGCAATCCTTATATCAGACAAAACAAACATTAAAGCAACAGCAGTTAAAAAAGACAAAGAGGGACATTATATAATGATAAAAGGCCTTGTCCAACAGGAAACTATCACAATCCCAAACACATATGCATCTTACACTGGAGCTCCCAAATTTATGAAACCATTACTAACAGAACTAAGAAATGAGACAGACAGCAACACAATAATAGTGGGAGACTTCAGTACTCCACTGATAGCACTAGACAGATCATCAAGACAGAAAGTCAATAAAGAAACAATGGATTTAAAATATATCCAGGAACAAATGGATTTAACAGATACATATGGAACATTCCATCAAAGAACCACAGAATATACATTCTAATCAATAGCACATGGATTTGTATCCAAGATAGACCATATGATAGGCCACACAACAAGCCTCAATAAGTTTAAGAAAATGGAAATTATTTCAAGTATTCTCTCAGACCACAGTGGAATAAAACTGGAAATCAACTCCAAAGGGAACCTTCAAAACTGTACAAATACACAGAAATTAAATAACCTGCTCCTGAATGATCATTGTGTCAAAAATGAAATCAAGATGGGAATTTAAAAATTATTCAAACTGAATGACAATGGTGACTCAACCTATCAAAACCTCTGGGATACAGCAAAGGCCATACTAAGAGGAAAGTTCATAGCCCTAAATGCCTACATCAAAAAGTCTGAAAGAGCACAAACAGACCATCTAAGGTCATACCCTAAGAACTGGAGAAACAAGAATGAACAAAACTCAAATCCAGCAGAAGAAAAGAAATAACCAAGACTGGAACACAAATACATGAAATTGAAACAAAAAAAGATAAATGAAATAAAAAGCTGGTTGTTTGAAAAGATTAATAAAATTGATAGACCATTAGCAAGATTAACCAAGAAAAGAAGAGAGAAAATCCAAATAAGCTCAATTAGAAACAAAACGGGAGATATTACAACTGACACCACAGAAAAACAAAAGATCATTCAAGGCTACTATGAACACCTTTATGTGCATAAACTGGAAAATCTAGAAGAGATGGATAAATTCCTGGAAAGATACAACCCTTCTAGCTTAAATCAGGAAGAATTAAATATCCTGAACAGACCAATAACAGAAGTGAGATTGACATGGTAATTTTAAAATTACCAACAAAAAAAAAGTCCAGGACCAGGTGGATTCACAGTGGAATTCTACCACACATTAAAAGAAGAATTGGTACCAATCCTATTGACACTATTCCACAAGATAAAGAAGAGGGAACCCTCCCGAAATCATTGTGTGAAGCCAGTATTACCCTCCTAATACCTAAACCAGGAAAGGGCATAACCAAAAAAGAAACCAAAAAAGAAAACTACAGAGCAATATCCCTGATGAACGCAGATGCTAAAATCCTTAACAAAACACTAGTTAACTGAATCCAACAACATATTAAAAAGGTAATCCACCATGATCAAGTGGGTTTCATACCAGGGATGCAGGGATGGTTTAACATATGCAAGTCTATAAAAGTGATACACCACATAAACAGAATTAAAAACAAAAGTTACATGATCATATCAGTAGATGCAGAAAAAGCATTCAATAAAATCCAGCATCCCTTTATGATTAAAACTCTCAGCAAAATCGGCCATACAAGGGACATACCTCAACATAATAAAAGCCATCTATTGCAAACCCACAACCAACATAATACTGAATGGGGAAAAGTTAAAAGCATTCCCTCTGAGAACTGGAACAAGACAAGGATGTCCACTCTCATGACTCCTCTTCAACACAGTTCTGGAAGTCCTAGCCAGAGCAATCAGACAAGAGAAAGAAATAAATGGCATCCAAATCAGTAAAGAGGAAGTCAGACTGTCGCTGTTTGCTGATAATGTGATTGTTTGCCTAGAAAACCCTAAAGATTCCTCCAGAAAGATCGTAGATCTGATACAAGAATTCAGCAAAGTTTCTGGATACAAAATTAATGCATACAAATCCGTAGCTCTTCTATACACCAAGAGCGACCAAGCTGAGAATCAAATCAAGAACTCCATCCCTTTACAATAGCTGCAAAATAATAATAATAACAATCAATACTTAGGAGTATACCTAACCAAGGAGGGAAAGGAAAACTACAAAACACTGCTGAAAGAAATCATAGATGATGCAAACAAATGGAAACACATCCTATGCTCATGGATGGGTAGAATCAGTACTGTGAAAATGACCATACTGCCAAAAGCAATCAACATATTCAACACAATCCCCATCAAAATACCACCATCATTCTTCACAGAGTTAGAAAAAACAATCCTAAAATTCATATGGAACCAAAAAAAGGGCCTGCATAGCCAAGTAAGACTAAGCAAAAAGAACAAATCTGGAGGCATCACATTACCTGATTTCATACTATACTATAAGGCCATAGTCACCAAAACAGCATCATAGTGGTACAAAAAGAGGCACATAGACTAATGGAACAGAATAGAGAACCCAGAAATAAACCCAAATACTTACAGCCAACTGATCTTCGACAAAGCAAACAAAAACATGAAGTGGGGAAAGGACACCCTTTTCAACAGATGGTGCTGGGATAATTGGCTACTCACATGTAGGTGAATGAAAGTGGATCCTCCTCCCTCACCTTATAAAAAAATCAACTCAAGATGGATTAAAGACTTAAATCTAAGACCTGAAACTATAAAAATTCTAGAAGATAACATTGGAAAAACCCTTTTAGACATTGGCTTAGGCAAGGATTTCATGACCAAGAATCCAAAAGTAAATGTAATAAAAACAAAGATAAATAGTTGGGGCTTAATTCAACTAAAAAGCTTTCGTCTGGCAAAAGGAACAGTCAACAAAGTAAACAGACGACCCACAGAGTGGGAGAAAATCTTCACAATCTATACATCTGACAAAGGACTAATATCCAGAATCTACGACAAACTCAAATGAATCAGCAAGAAAAAAACAAACGATTCCATCAAAACGTGAGCCAAGGACATGAATAGACAATTCTTAAAAGAAGATATCTAAATGGCCAACAAACATATGAAAAAATGCTCAACATCACTAATAATCAGGGAAATCCAAATCAAAACCAAAAAACTGTAGAGATTCCTTAAAGAACTAAAAGTAGAACTACTATTTGATCCAGCAATCCCACTACTCGGTATCTACCCAGAGGAAAAGAAGTCATTATATGAAAAAGATACTTGCACA
>NC_045444.1:54270417-54290254 GCF_002776525.5 Piliocolobus tephrosceles
TATGTATATATATATATATATATATATATATATATATATATATATATGATGGAATACTACTCAGCCATAAAAGGAATGAATGAATGGCATTACAGAGACATGGATGAGATTGGAGACCATTATTCTAAGTGAAGTAACTCAGGAATGGAAAACAAAACATCATATGTTCTCACTCACAAGTGGGAGCTAAGCCATGAGGATGCAAAGGCATAAGAATGACACAATGGACTCTGGGGACTCAGGGGGAAAGGGTAAGAAGGGGGTGAGGGATAAAAGATTACAAATGGGGTTCAGTGTGTACTGCTTGGGTGATAGGTGCACCAAAATCTCACAAATCACCACTAAAGTTCTTACTCATGTAACTAAACAATACCTGTTCCCCTATAACCTATGGAAATATATTTTTTAAGTAGGGGTAATAAAAGCAAAAATAGACAAATGGGATTACATTGGACTACAAAGCTCCTGCATGGCAAAGGAATGATCAATAGAGTGAAGAGGCAACTCATGATTGGGAGAATATATTTGCAAATCCTACATCTAATAAGAGGCACATATCCAAAATATATAAGGAACTCAAGTTACTCAACAAGAAGAAGACAAATAATCCTATTAAAAAAGTAGGCAAAGAACTTGAACAGGTGTCTTTCAAAATAAGACACACAAATGGCCAATAGACAAATAAAAAATGCTCAACATCCCTAATTATGAGAGAAGTGAAAATTGGGACTAACCTCACACCTGTTAGACTGGCTATCATCAAAAAGATGAAAGATAGCACGTGTTGCCAAGAATATGGCAAAATGGGAACTTTTGTACACTGTTGGTCAGAATTAAATTAGTACATCCATTTTGGAAAACAGTAGGAAATCTCCTTAAGGAACTAAAAATAAAATTACCATATGATCCAGCAACTCCACCACTGAGTATATATTCAAAAGAATTGAAATTAGTATGCCATAGTGATGTCTGCACTCCCATGTTTATTGCAGCATTATTCACAATAGCCAAGATATGGAAACAACCTAAGTGTATATCAACGGATGAATGAATTTTAGAAATGTGGCATATATACAAAATAGAAGATTATTCATCCATAAAATAATCAGGAAATTCTATCATTTGTAGACAACATAGATGAAACTAGAGGCCATTAAGTGAAATAAGCTAGGCACTGAAAGACAAATACCACGTTATCTCTTATGGTATGAGTTCACACTCGTATTATGTGAACTCTAACAAAAGCTAAACTCATGGAAGTCAAGATTAGAACAGTGGTTACCAGAGGCTAGGAGGGAGGGTTAAAAAAATGAAAGAGGAGATGTTGGTCAAGGGGTACAAAGTTTCTACTACACAGGAGGAATAAGATACGGTGTTCTATTGCACAGTATAGTGACTATAGGTAATAACAATGTATTATGTATTTCAAAATAGCTAGAAGATAGGATATTGAATATTTTCACTAGAAAGAAGTGATAAATCTTAGGCTTGGTGCAGTGGTTCATGCCTTTAATCCCACACTTTGGGAGACCAAGGTGGGCAGATCACCTGAGGTCAGGAGTTGGAGACCACCTGACCAACTTGGAGAAGTCTCTACTAAAAATACAAAATTGACCAGGCATGGTGGTGCACACCTGTAATCCCAGCTACTCGGGAGGCTGAAGCAGGAGAATCACTTGAACCTGGGGGGTGGAGGTTGTGATGAGCCAAGATCAACCATTACACTCCAGCCTGGGCAACAAGAGTGAAACTCTGTCTCGAAAAAAAAAAAAGATAAATCTTTGGGGTGATAAATATACTAATTACCTAATTTGATCATTACAAAATGTATATATGTATCAAAGCATCATATGGTAGCCCATAAATATGTACAATTATTATTTATCAATTAAAAATAAAATTAAACTTAAAAAAACAGTATTCCTGAAACACAGTTTTCTCTACTCTTATCTATTTCAATGCCCATTCCAACAATACCTGTACCTGGATAACTACTAATTTTAAGTATTCTTTATGGGGAAAATATCCAAGTTTTCTACTCTTTTCTCTGTTTCAGTTCAGATACGATTGCAAAAGAATTAATTTATTTCTTGTAATGATTCTTATCTTTCTAGTTCAGAGATTCTATAACCTGCTAGAGAAATGAACATTCTGTCTTTCTGGTTTTGGTTTGAAATTTGACATACACTTTTGCCAGAAGAAAATCTTTTATACATGTCAAAGGAGGAAAAGAAGTAGATCAATCCTCTTGCGTTTTCTTTGAAGAGAGAAGGAAATGGTTTAATGTGGACAGGTATGATGCTCATAGAAATTCTGATAAAAGAATTCCTCAGTGGACAGAAGGTGAACACACTTTTAAAATTTCAGTACTGTTTCTTGGCTTCATTATTAATAGACTTTGCATTTGATTAAGAAGAGGATATGCAGAGTTAAGAATGTAAAATTTTTGATGTAACACTGTGAAAGGGTGAAGTGCATCCTCAAAACTGCATTTTTTTTAAAGCAGGAAGGAAAAGGAATATACCAAAATAACTTACAAAAATGATATCTCCATGTATGGTTGCCCAAAAATGTCCTATATTATAAATATTTCAAAAGGCTCCAGCTTATATCAGTTGTTCTGGAGGAAGAAGGCTAGAAATTTGGTTGTTCTCTGGTATGTAGATTTTCCCTTGAGTACAAAGATTGATTTGTACTCAAAGGCAAAGCTGGTAAAATAATGGAAAATTAAAATGGGAAAGAAGAGGAGAGAATCCAGAAATGTTGCAGGGTGGTAAAGGAGTCATGGAAAACCCCTGCCAATATTTTAAGCTCCGAATTTAGTTTAAAATGAATCTAAAGGTATTTTTAAAATTAAAAGAGATCACAACAAAAAAATAAGCAGTTTGGACAGATGGGAAACAGAATTGAGCTAATCCCATTTTGACCTCCACGACAGCAAAGATATAGTGACAAAGAGATAAGCCCTAGAATCAGACATATCTGACTCCAACAGTTGCTGGCTGTGTAATCTTGTGCAAATTATTCAACCGTTTAAAATTTTTGATTTACTTACCTATAAAATGGAGAGAATAACTTTGCCTATGTTATGTGACTTTTTTGAAGATTATATGTAATAATGCTTAGGTTTGTTAAAGTGCTTAGAAGAAAGCTCAGAGTAAAGGCTCAAGAGAGATTAGCTACTTCATTTATATATAATTATTCTTTCTAGCCTGTGCACTGATTTCTTATTGTTCCTTGCCCAAGCCAGATATACTTCTGCCTCGGTATTGTACAGTATGCTCCCTCTGTAATTTCCCCCCCCCCCCAGATGTTCCAGTGGTTCACTCTCTCAGAACCCTCACATCCTTATTCAAATGTCACCTGACTATCCTATTTAAAAATGCAAACATACTATTCTCTTTTCTCACTCTACTTTCTCCTCACTAGAAGTATGTCCATCAAGGCAAGGATTTTTATCTGATTAATTTGGTTGATGTATGCCTAGCATCTGAAACAAAGCCTAGCACATAGAAGGTGTTTGATAAATTATTATTAATAGAGTGGTCAACTTTGTCAAATAATGCTATCATCAAAATGAAATACTGCTTCACTGGCTTTTCCCATTCCATTGGCTTTTGGAGACTTAATATTCCTTCAAGTTTGCTTTTTTTTTTTTTTTTTTTTTGAGATGGAGTCTCGCTCTGTCACCAGGCTGGAGTGCAGTGGTGCCACCTTGAGAGGTGAAGCCAGCTGGGCTTCTGGGTCGGGTGGGGACTTGGAGAATTTTTCTGTCTAGCTAAAGGATTATAAATGCACCAATCAGCACTCTGTGTCTAGTTAAAGGTTTGTAAACGCACCAATCAGTATTCTGTCAAAACGGACCAATCAGCACTCTGCAAAATTGACCAATCATCTCTGTAAAATGGACCAATCAGCAAGATGTGGGTGGGGCCAAATAAGGGAATAAAAGCAGGCCACCCCGAGCCAGCAGTGGCAATCTGTTGGAGTCCCCTTCCACACTGTGGAAGCTTTGTTCTTTTGCCCTTCGCAATAAATCCTGCTGCTACTCACTCTTTGGGTCCATGCCACCTTTATGAGTTGTAACACTCACTGCGAACATCTGCAGCTTCACTCTTGAAGTCAGTGAGACCACAAACCCACCAGAAGGAAGAAACTCCAGACACATCCGAACATCAGAAGGAACAAACTCCGGACACACCATCTTTAAGAACTGTAACACTCATCACGAAGGTCCGTGGCTTCATTCTTGAAGTCAGTGAGACCAAGAACCCACCAATTCTGGACACATTTTGGCGACCACGAAGGGACTATCGCCATGGTACTCACAAGCAGTGAGTACCATCAGACCCCTTTTGCTTGCTATTCTGTCCTATTTTTCCTTAGAATTCCTTAGAATTTGGGGGTTAAATACCAGGCACCTGCTGGTGACTAGTGCGGCCGCTGGACTAAAAACATGGGTGTCAGGCTTTCTGGGAAAGAGCTCTCTAACAACCCCCGACTCTTCCGAGTTGGGAGTGGTGGTTTGCTCGGAACCAGCTTCCGCTTTTCCTGTATTTTTGGGCTGACCCAAGGGTTGACAGAGAGGAAAGCCATTCAGTCAGCTCCGGGGTCCCGACAACAAGTTGGTTGACCCTGTGGCCATGAGTGGAACTCTCAAAGTCATGTTGCCCAAGTGAGACTCACCCATCTATTCTATCTACCCTGACCCTTGCCTCCTGGGTCCTAATGCCTGTCAGACAAACTTCCTTTTGCCTCTCTTCTCCAAGGCTAGTCCCGCTTCTAAAAACCACTCCCTGTCTCTGGTGCTTTTCTAGTTTCTCCTATAAAAATGATTTCTAGTATAAACTTCAGGACTCCGTTACCTTCTTTAGGCACCTGGGCTCACCAATCAGAAAGACATAATTTTTGCCCAAAACCCTGTCGTAGAGGAGATTATCTGGAATTTTAGGATCCCTCCTCAAACCAGCAGGCCTACCAAAAGCTATTCCTGAAGCTAGGATATGGGGAGCCTCAGAAATTGTATCTTTCCTATTCATATAAATGAGGACAAAAGATGTCACTCTTCCAACCCTGAAGATCCCTTCCCTCCTTCAGGGTGAGGCACTCCACTTCATATTTGGGGCATAACATCTTTATAGGACATGGGTTAAGTCCCAATACTAACAGACGAACGCTTAGGACTCTAACAGGTTTTTGAGAATGCATCGGTAAGGGCCACTAACTCTGATTTTTCTCAGTCCTCTTTGTGGTCTAAGAGGACAGGCAAGGGTGCAGGTTTTTGAGAATGTGTTGGTAAGGGCCACTAAATCTGACCTTCCTCGGTCTTCCTTGTGGTCTGGGAGGAAGACTATTGTTTCTCCTGCTGCGTTGGTGAGTGCAACTATTCCGATCAGCAGGGTCCAGGGACCATTGTGGGTTCTTGGGCAGGGGGAGAAACAAAACAAACCAAAACCATGGGTGGTTTTGTCTTTCAGATGGGAAACACTCATGCATCAACAGGCTCACCCTTGAAATGCATCCTAAATCATTGGGGCCAATTTGACCCACAAACCCTGAAAAAGAGGCAGCTCATTTTTTTCTGCACTATAGCCTGGCCCCAATACTCTCTCTCTGGTGGGGAAAAAACGGCCACATGAGGGAAGTACAAATTACAATACTATCCTGCAGCTTGACCTTTTCTGTAAGAGGGAAGGCAAATGGAGTGAAATACCTTATGTCCGAGCTTTCTTTTCTTTGAAGGAGAATACACAACTATGCAAAGCTTGCAATTTACATCCCACAGGAGGACCTCTCAGCTTACTCTCATATTCTAGCCTCCCTACAGCTCCCCTTCCTATTAATGATAAGCCTCCTCTAATCTCCCCTGACCCGAAGGAAATAAGCAAAGAAATCTCCAAAGGACCACAAACCCCCCTGGGCTATCGGTTATGTTCCCTTCAAGCTGTAAGGTGAGGAGAATTTGGCCCAACCCCAGTACATGTCCCCTTCCCCCTCTCTGATTTAAAGCAGATCAAGGCAGACCTGGGGAAGTTTTCAGATGATCCTGATAGGTACACAGATGTCCTACAGGGTCTAGGGCAAACCTTCGGTCTCACTTGGAGAGATGTCATGCTATTGTTAGATCAAACCCTGGCCTTTAATGAAAAGAATGCAGCTTTAGCTGCAGCCTGAGAGTTTGGAGATACCTGGTATCTTAGTCAAGTACATGATAGAATGACAGCTGAAGAAAGTGATAAATTCCCTACCAGTCAGCAAGCTGTCCCCAGTATGGATCCCCACTGGGACCTTGACTCAGATCATGGGGACTGGAGTTGTAAACATCTGTTGACCTGTGTTCTAGAAGGACTAAAGATAATTAGGAAAAAGCGCATGAATTATTCAGTGATATCTACCATAACTCAGGGAAGGGAAGAAAATCCTTCTGCCTTCCTCAAGCGGCTATGGGAGGCCTTAAGAAAATATACTCTCCCATCACCTGACTCACTTGAGGGTCAATTGATACTAAAAGATAAGCTGTGGATATCAGGAGAAAGCTCTAAAAGCGTTCAGGAGCCTTGGGTCCTGAACAAAATCTGGAGGCATTATTAAACCTGTCAACTTCGGTGTTCTATAATAGGAACCAAAAGGAACAGGCCCAAAAGGAAAAGTGAAATCAGAGAAAGGCCGCAGCCTTAGTCATGGCTCTCAGACAAACCTTGGTGGTTAAGAGAGGACATAAAAAGGAGCAGGACAATCACCTGGTAGGGCTTGTTACCAGTGCAGTTTGCAAGGACACTTTAAAAAAGATTGTCCAATGAGAAACAAGCCACCTCCTCGTCCATGCCCGCTATGCCAAGGCAATCACTGGAAGGTGCACTGCCCCAGAGGACAAAGGTTCTCTGGGTCAGAAGCCCCCAACCAGATGATTCAACAACAGGACTGAGGGTGCCTGGGGCAAGTGCCAACTCATGTCATCACCCTCAATGAGCCCTGGGTATATTTAACTGTTGAGGGCCAGGAAATTGACTTCCTCTTGGACACTGCTGCAGCTTTCTCAGTATTAATCTCCAGTCCTGGACGACTGTCCACAAGGTCCGTTACCATCTGGGGAATCCTGGGACAGCCTGTAACCAGGTATTTCTCCTACCTCCTCAGTTGTAATCTGGGAGACTTTGCTCTCTTCACATGCCTTTCTTGTTAGGCCTGAAAAGTCCCACACCCTTATTAGGTAGGGATATATTAGCCAAAGCTGGAGCTATTATCTACATGAATATGGGGAACAAGTTACCCATTTGTTGTCCCCTACTTGAGGAGGGAATCAACCCTGAAGTCTGGGCATTGGAAGGATAATTTGGAAGGGCAAAAAATGCCTGCCAAGTTCAAATCAGGGTAAAAGATCCCACCACTTTTCCTTATCAAAGGCAATTTCCCTTAAGACCTGAAGCTCATAAAAGATTACAGGATATTTTTAAACATTTAAAAGCTCAAGGCTTAGTAAGGAAATGCAGCAGTCCCTGCAACACCCCAATTCTAGGAGTATGAAAACCAGATTGTCAGTGGAAACTAGTGCAAGATCTTACACTCACCAATGAGGCAGTAATTCCTCTATATCCAGTTGTACCCAACCCCTGCTCTTCAAATAACAGAGGAAGCAGAATGATTCACTGTTCTAGACCTCAAGGGTGCCTTCTTCTGTATTCCCCTGCACTCTGACTCCCAGTTTCTCTTTGTCTTTGAGGATCCCACAGACCACACGTCCCAACTTATATGGATGGTCTTGCCACAAGGGTTTAGGGATAGCCCTCACCTGTTTGGTCAGGTACTGGCCCAAGATCTAGGCCACTTCTCAAGTCTAGGCACTCTGGTCCTTCAGTATGTGGATAATTTATTTTTGGCTACCAGTTTGGAAACCTCGTGCCAGCAGGCTACTCTTGATCTCTTGAACTTTCTAGCTAATCAAGGGTACAAGGCATCTATGTTGAAGGCCCAGCTTTGCCTACAGCAGTTCGAATATCTAGGCCTAATCTTAGTCAGAGGGACCAGGGCCCTCAGCAAGGAAAGAATACAGCCTATACTGGCTTATCCTCACCCTCAGACATTAAAACAGTTGCAGGGGTTCCTTGGAATCACTGGCTTTTGCCGACTATGGATCCCTGGATACAGTGAGATAGGCAGGCCCCTCTATACTCTAATCAAGGAGACCCAGAGGGCAAATATTCATCTAGTAGAATGGGAACCAGGGGCAGAAACAGCCTTCAAAACCTTAAAGCAGGCCCTAGTACAAGCTCCAGCTTTAAGCCTTCCCATAGGACAAAACTTCTCTTTATACATCACAGAGAGAGCAGGGATAGCCCTTGGAGTCCTTGCTCAGACTTGTCTGCTTAGATACCAGGCACTACTCCTTGAGGGACTGGTGCTTCAAGTGTGTACGTGTGCAGCCCTCAGCCCTGCCACTTTTCTCCCAGAGGATGGGGAACCAGTCGAGCATGGCTGCCAAAAGGTTGTAGTCCAGACTTATGCCGCCCGAGATGATCTCTTAGAAGTCCCCTTAGCTAATCCTGACCTTAACCTATATACCAATGGAAGTTCATTTGTGGAAAATGGGATATGAAGGGCAGGTTATGCCATAGTTAGTGATGTAACCGTACTTGAAAGTACGCCTCTTTCCCCAGGGGCCAGCACCCAGTTAGCAGAACTAGTGGCACTTACCCGAGCCTTAGAACTGGGAAAGGGAAGAAGAATAAATGTGTATACAGATAGTAAATATGCTTATCTAATCCTACATGCCCATGCTGTAATGTGAAAAGACAGAGAGTTCATAACCTCTGGGGGAACCCCCATTAAACAGCACAAGGAAATCAAGGAGTTATTGCACGCAGTGCAAAAACCCAAGGAGGTGGCAGTCTTACACTGCCCAAGCCATCAAAAAGCGGGAGGAAAGGGGAGAACAGCAGCACAAATGGCTGGCAGAGGCAGGGAAAGACCAACAGAAAGGAAAGAGAGAAAGAGAAAGTCAGAGAGAGAGAAAGGAAGAGACAGACAGACAAAGAGAGAAAGAAAAACACAGGATGTCAAAGAAAAGGAGACAGAAAAAGATAGAGACAAAGAGGGAGTCAGAAAGAGAGAAAGAGGAAGAGACAAAGGAGTCAAAGAGAAAAAAAGAGAGATGGAAGTAGTAAAGAAAAAACAGTGTACCCTATTCCTTTAAAAGCCAGGGTAAATTTAAAACCTATAATTGATAATTGAAGGTCTTTCTGTAACCCTATAACACTCCAATACCACCTTATTGTCCATGTAGACAAGGGCATAGCCCGAAAGCACTGAGGGCACTGACAACCCATAGCCTTCCTATCAAAAATCCTTAACCCAGCAGGTTTTCTAACAGGGGATCTAGATCTTAATTGATTACCATACAAAGGTCCGACCAGATCAGGGAGGAACTCCCTTCAGGACAGCCTGATACATGTTTCCTCCTGGGCAATGAAGGAAAAAAGACACAATGTGTATTCACTAAGTGATAAGGAAACTCTCGTAGAAGCAGAGTTAGGAAAATTGCCTAATAATTGGTCTGCTCAAACATGGTAGCCGTTTGCACTCAGCCAAGCCTTAAAATACTTACAGAATCAGGAAGGAGCCATCTATATCAATTTTAAGTTAATATGGACTGAATGAGGTCTTATTAATAGCGAAGAATACTTGAAATCCCAAACTTACAAGGTTTTCAACAAAAGTAAAGTTTGCTAAAAATTAACAGTGTAAACATATATTATCCTAACTTCTAATCTTATGGAAATCAGACCCTATCAGTCCCCTCAAAGCTTAAGTCCATCAGTGCAGAGCCACACAACTAATAATCCTACTTATAGGGTTAGGAATGGCTACTGCTACAGGAACTGGAATAGCCAGTTTATCTACTTCATTATCCTACTACCACAAACACTCAAAGGATTTCTCAGACAGTTTGCAAGAAATAACAAAATCTATCCTTACTCTACAATTCCAAATAGACTCTTCAGCACCAGTGACTCTCCAAAACCGCTGAGGCCTAGACCTCCTCACTGCTGAGAAAGGAGGACTCTGTGCCTTCTTAGGGGAAGAGTGTTGTTTTTACACTATCCAGTCAGGGTTAGTATAAGATGTCACCCAGCATTTACAGGAAAAGACTTCTGAAATCAGACAATGCCTTTCAAAACTCTTATACCAACCTCTAGAGTTGGGCAACATGGCTTCTCCCCTTTCTAGGTCCCATGGCAGCTATCTTGCTGTTACTTGCCTTTGGTCCCTATATTTTTAACCTTCTTGTCAAATTTGTTTCCTCTAGAATTGAGGATATTAAGCTACAGATGGTCTTACAAATGGAACCCCATATGAGTTAAACTAACAGCTTCTACTGAAGTTGTTAGTTGACATTGACCGACCCACTGGCCTTTCCAGTGGCCTAAAGAGTTCCCCTCTGGAGGACACTACAACTGCAGGGCCCCTTGTTCGCCCTGTCCAGCAGGAAGTAGCTAGAGTGGTCATTGGCCAAATTTCCAACAGCAGTTGGGGTGTCCTGTTTAGAGGGGAGGTTGAGAGGTGAAGCCAGCTGGGCTTCTGGGTTAGGTGGGGACATGGAGAACTTTTCTGTCTAGCTAAAGGATTGTAAAAGACCAATCAGTACTCTGTGTCTAGCTAAATCTTTGTAAATGCACCAATCGGCATTCTGTCAAAACAGACCAATCAGCACTCTGTAAAACGGACCAGTCAGCTCTCTGTAAAATGGACCAATTTAGCAGGATATGGGTGGGGCCAAATAAGGGAATAAAAGCAGGCCACCCCGAGCCAGCAGTGGCAACCTGTTCGGGTCCCCTTCCACACTGTGGAAGCTTTGTTCTTTTGTTCTTCACAATAAATCTTGCTGCTGCTCACTCTTTGAGTCCACGCTACCTTTATGAGCTGTAACACTCACCATGAATGTCTGCAGCTTCACTCCTGAAGTCAGTGAGACCACGAACCCACTGGGAGGAATGAACAACTCCAGACATGCCGCCTTTATGAGCTGTGACACTGTGTAGGTCTGCAGCTTCACTCCTGAAGTCAGCAAGACCACGAACCCACCAGAAGGAATAAACTCCAGACACATCATCTTTAAGAACTGTAACACTCACCACGAGGGTCCGCGGTTTCATTCTTGAAGTCAGCGAGACCAAGAACCCACCAATTCTGGACACAATCTGGGCTCACTGCCACCTCCACCTCCAGTGTTCAAGCAATTCCCCTGCCTCAGCCTCCCAAGTAGCTGTGACTACAGGCGTGTGCCACCACGCCCAGCTAATTTTTTTTTTTTTTTTTGTATTTTAGTAGAGACAGGGTTTCACCATGATCAGGATGGTCTCGATCTCCTGACCTCGTGATCCACCCACCTCGGCCTCCCAAAGTGCTGGGATTACAGGTATGAGCCATCATGCCCGGCCTCAAGTTTGCTTTTAATGTTTATTTTAGCTTTGTTGTATTGGTATTTTCTCACAAATTAGTGCAAAATATGCTATTCATCTTCCTAAGTCATCATACTTCATTCATCCCCTAGTAGGCTGCCATTTATCAATAACCATTCATTAACTTTGTTGAGCTTCTGAATTGGTTACTAAGCAAAAACAGTTGTTGCTTTTCTATGGCAAGAGAATTAAGCCAAGTCAGGCCAGGCATGGTGGTTTATACCTGTAATCTCAGCTCTTTGGGAGGCTGAGACAGGAGGATTACTTGAAGCTAGGAGTTCAAGACCAGCCTGGGCAACATAGTGAGTCCCCATCTCTACAAAAACGTCAAAAAATTAGCCAGGTATGGTTGTATGCATGTGTAGTTCTAGCTACCTGGGTGGTTGAGGTGAAAGGATAGCTTAAGCCCAGGAGTTCAGGACTGCATGAGCTATGATTACGTCACTGCTCTCCAGCCTAAATAACACAGTAAGACCTTGTCAATTAAAAAAAAAAAGAAAAGGCCAGGCGCGGTGGCTCAAGCCTATAATCCCAGCACTTTGGGAGGTCGAGGCAGGTGGATCACCAAGTCAGGAGATCGAGACCATCCTGGCTAACACGGTGAAACCCCGTCTCTACTAAAAATACAAAAAAAAGAAATTAGCCGGGCGTGGTGGCGGTCGCCTGTAGTCCCAGCTACTCCGGAGGCTGAGGCGGGAGAATGGCGTGAACCTGGTAAGCGGAGCTTGCAGTGAGCGGAGATCGCGCCACTGGAGGCGATAGAGCGAGACTCCGTCTCAAAAAAAAAAAAAAAAAAGACAAAAAAGATAAGCAAATCAACAGGAATCTTTCTGTCCATTGCCACCCTCTCTTTGCTGCCAAGAGAACCCCAGCTTTCTAACTGTACAATTCAAGAAACAGGCAATATAGAGAAAACACATCCATTTAAAAAACTGGATTAGAGAAAAGGGCAAAAAGGATGGGAGAAGGGGACAAGGTGTAATTATAATAGGACAATAACAATTGTCAACCATATTCTGATTATGTCCCAGAAATCATACCTAACACTTAAAATACATTACATTATTTTATTTAAAAATCTTCACAACAGTACATTTTAAAATAAAGACTGTAATTGTATTGTTTGTAACTCAAAGCATAAATGCTTGAAGGAATGGATACCCCATTCTCCATGACGTGTTTATTTTACATTGCATGCCTTTATCAAAACATCTCAGGTACCCCAAAATATATACACCTACTGTGTATCCACAAAAATTAAGAATAAAAAAGTTAAAAAAAATCACAATACTATGATAGGGTACTATTATTACCATTTGATGGATAAAGTGGTGAAGCCCGGAAAATTTGAGGAACTTGTTTAAGGTCATATGGCTGGCAAGATGGAGAATCAGGATGCAAACCCTAAGCTCTCTAACCCCTGAACACATGGCCAACCACCATGCTATCCTAATGCTTTGCAAGACTGGAAAGGTGAGAATGAGCCATCCTCAAAGGGAGAGCTAGGAGAAGGTATTATTCCACCTCAGATAATTTTATTTCAGCAAAAGCACTAGTAGTTTTACAATCTGTCCATCATTAAGTGTTTATGGAGATTCTACAAAGTATAAGGCAGTGAGAAGGGCTCTGAATGGGCACAAAAGCATATTAGACATGGTTCTTGTCCTCAAATTGGAGAAATAAAACACAGACAATAAACGATGATGATTGAAAAGAAAAGAGTTGGGGAACTTTTTTTTTTTTGGGGGGGGACGGAGTCTCGGTCTGTCGCCCAGGCTGGAGTACAGTGGCTGGATCTCACCTCACTGCAAGCTCCGCCTCCTGGCTTTACGCCATTCTCCTGCCTCAGCCTCCTGAGTAGCTGGGACTACAGGTGCCCGCCACCTTGCCCGGCTAGTTTTTTTACTTTTTTATTTTTTTAGTAGAGACAGAGTTTCACCATGATAGCCAGGACGGTCTCGATCTCCTGACCTCGTGATCTGCCCATCTCGGAACTTTTTCTATAAGCAGCCAGATAGTAAATATTTTTGGCTTTGTGGTCATATAGTCTGTGTCACAATGACTCATCTTTGCCATTGAAGCATAAATGCAGCTATAGACAAAACATAAAGAATGTGGCTGTGTTCCAATAAGACTTTATTTATAAAAACAGTTAATAGGCTGCATGCCATTTACTGTTTGGCATGCAGTAAAATGCAGTAAAAGTTTGCCAACCCTTTTTTTAAGTAAAAACTCTGAGACAATATATGGTGTATTTCTGAATTAGGTTTTGGGATATTAGGTGCACTGGGAAGTTAAGAGGTAGGAGAAGAAAGTGGAGTTAAGGAAGAAGTAAAGAGGAGGGGACAAGGAAGGAGAAGGAGAAGCAGAAGAGAGTAGCATCATGGAAACCTAAGAAAGGGGATGGTGTGATTATGAAGGTTCCAAGGATGGTGAAGACTTCAGATGGGCCTCAAAGGACAAGTAGGGTTTTTGGAAAATCAAAAAATTAGAAGAAAGACACCACTTAGGTTTAGGACCCATCGGGGATCAAGGTTTTTTGGATGAATCTGGAAAATAAAGATTTATGGAGAGAAGGATGGTTTTGTGTGGAAGCAAAGCTGGCACTAGAAATTCTGCATTTGAAAGTGATTAGGGCAAATACTTGCAGCTACGATGCCTCTTCCTCCAAGATGGCAAAAGGTCTTTCCTATTGCTCCAACTCAGGCATGCCTGACTCTTATCTCCACCCCATCTAACCTTGTGTGGAGCTTTCTTCACCCTGCTTCCTTAGATTAAGTGACAAACATTCCTCTCTCTTCATTTTCTGTATCTTAGAGCAGTCAACTTTACTTAGGCTATATTTTCGACAAATTCATGTTTCTTACTAGTCAGTGGATTTTTTTGCCCCCAGTTTTTTTATTCCTTTGATTTTTCAATTTCTCTGAAGGAAAACACAGCCAAAATAAATTATACTCTTCGGTTTCTGCTTTTTGTGGTTATTTCATTCACAAGCAGTAATTTGATACAATTACAGAATGTTAGCCCCTGGAAGATTTCTAAGATCATTTAGTTTAACTCATTCATCTTACAGTAAAAATTAAAAATGAGGCCCAGAGCAGAAGAAGGGACTTTCCAAAGCCTCATAATTCTTACCATTTACAACAGTCTTTTAAGAAACTTTTTAATTAACTTTTTTTATTGGAAAATGTAACACAATTACATGCTCTAATAAAACAAAGGTAAGCATAATAATTACTGACCAGACTGAACATCACTAGAGCAAAAATAGAGTAAAGCTAGGCCCTTTCCAAATTACTCCAAACTTCCTGAAGCAAACATGGGCTTGACTTTTTTAAACTGTGGTAAAATATATATAACATCAACTTTACTGTTTTAGCCATTTTTAAGTGTACAATTCAGTAGCATTAAGTGCATTCACATGGTTGTGCAGGCATCACTACCATTCACCTCCAGAGCTTTTTCATCATCCCAAACTGAAGCTTTGCACCCATTAAACTCTAACTCTTCAGATATTCTTAAGAATTTCCCAGATGTTTTAGAGTTCTGGTCTTTCCAAAGATTTTAAAAAATGTTTAAAGCAAGGTAGTGATTTGTGCATGTATTAGTTGAAGGGAAAAGGGTGAGAATAGAAAGAAGCTACTTGATAATGCTTTATAATGGCAAAAACCGCAATTACTTTTGCGCTAACCTAATAATATTTAGAGGCTTTTGAACATCTATGGCAGCCTTACAAGAGAATTAGGGCTGAAACTGATCACCGTTTTGATGTTAAAAGACAAAGAAAATAACCTAAATGTCTAGCATTTGGAAGTGCCAATAAAGTCCCTTGTCAGGAACTCTCCAGAATCAGAGCATGTGCTACAGAACACATTCTACTAGACCCTAAGGCTTCCTCTCTGGGACCCAAAGTCAAGAGCCATAATCCCTCAGTAACTGATTCCAAACAAACTACAGAATAATACGTTTTACAATTTAAAAACATGACTTGTAGCCCTAGCCTTTCAATCTTTTATTACTCTTAGTAATGGAATGTTCACAGCTCCCCCTCATCTGAGTAGTTTCTCATCACAGATAATAATTGCTATTTTTCTCTTGCCAACTACATAAATAATGGAATTTTTTTCCTACTTACAGAGTTCAGGAGCAGATAAGTGCCCAGACATGTTAGGGAGAGTTTCAGGAGGTGCAAGATGGGAGAGAAAGTAGGTAGAGGCTAGCAGCAAATACCATCCTTCTCTCACCCCCTTCCTCCTCCAGAACATGTGCCTTCAGGGGAAACCAAATTACAAAGGAATACTCTGAGCAGAGAGAATACCCACGTGCATGATCATATTCGTATACTACTATTTGTCTTAGACATAATTGCATGTGTGCTCAAGTGAATACGAAGATTCAAAGTACCGGTGATGCTATTATCAAGACAACTCCATTCTGAGTTGCATTAATTAAACCAGGGCCACAAGCATAACAAAAAAATAAAAAGTCAAAGCCAATTAAAAGCCACTGCCACCCTGCCTTAAAGGACTATGTCCCTGTGTTGCTCTATTCTGAAAAATACAGCCTTATCCTTCTCAGGTATCTGAGGTTTCAGTAATTCAACAGGCTGAAGTTTGCATCTGAATGCCTAAAAAAATAGAAATTTGCTATATTTTTAAAGGAGTCTCCATTCTTCTGTTGACCTCCAGAAAACACTTGGAGTTAGCACCTTCTTTATTAGTAACATTACATTTGAAATTGTTTTGAAATAAAAAACATCTCTTCCATTCTCCTCAGTTTCACCCTTATCATCATCCCTGAGACATATTCCTCCTATACTGCTCATGTTCTGTCAGACTCCAAGTCATATTGCCTTTACTTCTTTTTTTTTTCTCTCAACTTTGATTTTAGGTTTAGGGGTTACATGTGTAGGTTTGTTACATGCAGATTGTGTGTCAATGAGATTTGGTGTATGAATAATCCTGTCACCTGAGTAGTGAGCATAGCAGTCAAGAGGTAGTTTTTCAACCCACGCCCTTCTCCTATTCTTCCACCTCAAGTATTTCCCAGTGTCTGTTGTTGTCATCTTTGTGTCCATGTGTATTCATTGTGCACCTTCTGTTTATAAGTGAGAACATGTAGTATTTGGTTTTCTCTTCCTGTGTTAGTTTACTTAGGATAATGGCCTCCAGCTGCATCCACATTGCTGCAGGGACATGATTTCGTTTTTATAATTGCATAGGATTCCATTGTACATATGTATCACATATTCTTTATGCAGTCCACTGTTGATGGGCATCTAGGTTGATTCCATGTCTTTGCTATTGTGAATAGTGCTGCAATGGATATATGGGTGCATGTGTCTTTTTAGTAGAACAACTTATATTCCTTTGGGTATATACCCAGTAGTGGGATTGCTGGGTCAAATGGTAGTTCTAAGTTCTTTGAGGAATCTCAATACTGCTTTCCACAGTACCTGAACAAATTGACTTTCCCACCAACAATGTGTAAGTGATCCTTTTCTCCACAAGCTTGCCAACATCTGTTGTTTTCTGACTTTTTAATCATAGCCATTCTGACTCATCTGAGATGGTATCTCATTATGATTTTGATTTGCATTTTTCTAATGATTAGTGGTAATGAGTATTTTTTCATATGTATTTAATTCCATGTATATCTTTTGAGAAGTGACTGTTCATGTCTTTTGCCCATTTTAAAATTGGAGTATTTGCTTTTTGTTTGTTGAATTGAGTTCCTTATAGATTTTGGATATTAGACCTTTGTCAGATGCATAGTTTGTGGCTATTTTCTCCCATTCTGTAAGTTGTCTGTTTACTCTGTTGATAGTTTCTTTTGCTGTGCCAAAGTTCTTTGGTTTAATTAGGGCCTCCTTGTCAATTTTTGTTTTTGTTACAATTGCTTTTGGCATCTTCATCATGAAATCTTTGCCAGGACCTATGTCCAGATGGTATTTCCTAGGTTTTCTTTTAGGGCTTTCATAGTTGAAAAGGTCTTACATTTGAATCTTTAATCTATCTTGAGTTAATTTTTATATATGATAAAAAGAATGGGTCCAGTTTCAGTCTTCTGCATATGGCTAACCTGTTATCCCAGCAGCATTTATTGAATAGGGAATCATTTCCCCAGTGCTTGTTATTGTCAACTTTGTCAAAGATCAGGTGGCTATAGGTGTGTGTTTCCAGGTTCTCTTTTCTGTTCCATTGGTCTATGTGTCTGTTTTTGTGCCAGTATACTGCTGTTTTGATTACTGTATAGTTCTAAGTCAGGTAATATGACGCCTCTTAGCCTTTTTTTTTTTTGCTTAGGCTCGCTTTGGTGATTCAGGCTCTTTTTTGGTTTTACATGAATTTTAGAATAGTTTTTTCTAAATCTATGAAAAATGACATTGGTAGCTTGTTAGGAATAGCATTAAATCTGTAAATTTCCTTGAGCAGTATGTCCATTTCAACAATATTGATTTTTCCTAACCATGAGCATGGAATGATTCTCTATTTTGTGTTATCACTGATTTCTTTTGTATGTTATTTCATTCATTTCAGCCCTGATTTTGGTCATTTATTTTCTTCTGCTAGCTTTGGGGTTTGTTTTCTCTTATTTTTGTAGTTCCTCTAGGTGTAATGTTAGGTTGTTAATTTTAGATCTTTCTAAATTCTTGATGTGGGTGCTTAGTGCTATAAATTTTCCAATTAACATTGTTTTAGCCATGTCCCAAAAATTCCAGCATGTTTTATTTCCGTTTTCATTAGTTTTAAAGAATTTTTTGATTTCTGCCTTAATTTTGTTCCTTACCCCAAAGTCATTGAGAAGCAGGTTGTTTAACTTCCATGTGATTGTGTGGTTTTGAGAGATCTTCTTGGTATTGATTTCTATTTTTATTCACCTATGTTTCCAGAAAGTGGTTGGCATGATTTCAATGTTGTTTAATTTATTAAGATGTACTTTATGGTTGAGCATGTGGTCAACCTTAGAGTATGTGCCATGTGCAGATAAGAAAAATCTTTATTCTGTTGTTGGATGGAGTGTTCTGTAGATGTTTATTATGTTCAATTGGTCAAGTGTCAAGTTTAAGTCCAGGGTATCTTTGTTAGATTTTTGCCTCAATGATCTAACACTATCAGTGGGGTATTGAAGTATCCCACTATTCTTGTGCAGTTATCTAAATCTCTTAGTAGATATCTATGACTTTGTTTTATGAATCTGGGTGTTCCAGTGTTGGATGCATATATATTTAGGCTACTTAAGTCTTCTTGTTGAAGATTTTATAATTATGTAATGCCTTTTTTTGGGTCCTTTTTTGACCACTGTTGGTTTAAAGTCTGTTTTGTCTGATATAAGAATGGCAACTCCTGCTCCTTTTGGTTATCCATTTGCCAGACAGATCTTTCTTCATTGCTTTACTTTGAGCCTCTGGATGTTGTTACTTATGAGATGGGTCTCTTGGAGACAGCAGATAGTTAGGTCTTGCTTCCTTCTCCATTTTGCCACTCTATGCTTTTTAAGTAGGGCATGTGGCCCATTTACATTCAAGGTCAATATTTATATGTGAGGATTTGATCCTGTCATTGTGTTGTTAGCTGGTTGTTATGTAGACTTGATTGTATAATTGTTTTACAGTAACAGTGGGCTATGTATTTAGGTGTGTTTTCACGGTAGCAGGTATCATTCTTTCATTTCCATGTTTAACATTCCCTTTAGGACCTCTTCTAAGGCAGGTCTGGTGATCATGAATTCCCATAGCATTTGCTGGTCTGAAAAGGATTTTACTTCTTCTCTTATAAAGGTTAGTTTGGTGGGATATGCAATTCTTCATTGGTATTTCTTTAAAAATGCTGAAAATAGGCCCCCAATCTCTTCTGGATTGTAAGGTTTCTGCTGAAAGCTTCATTGTTAGCCTGATAGAGTTCCCTTAAGTGACCTGCCTCTTCTCTCTAACTGCCTTTAGGATTTTTTTCTTTCATGTTAACCTTGGAGAATCTGATGACTATGTGTCTTGGGGATGGTCATCCTGTATAGTATCTCACAGGGGTTCTCTGAATTTCTTGAATTTGCATGTTGACTTGTCTAGCAAGATTGGGGAAAATTTTATGGATTATATCCTCAAATATGTTTACCAAGTGGCTTGGTCTTCTTTTTCAGGAATGCCAATGAGTCATAGATTTGGTCTCTACATAATCCCATATTTATTGGATGTTTTGTTCATTTTTAAAAATTATTTTTCTTTATTTTTGTCTGCCTGAGTTGCTTCAAAGGAGCAGTCTTTAAGCTCTGAGATTCCTTCCTCTGCTTGGTATATTCTATTGTTAATGCTTCCAGTTGTATTATAAAATTTCTATAGTGAAGTTTTCATGTCCAGAAGCTCAGTTTGGTTCTTTATTAAAATG
>NC_045444.1:54290354-54334114 GCF_002776525.5 Piliocolobus tephrosceles
TTTTTTTTTTTTTTTTTTTTTTTTTTTGAGACAGAGTCTCGCTCTGTTGCCCAGGCTGGAGTGCAGTGGCCGGATCTCAGCTCACTGCAAGCTCCGCCTCCCGGGTTCACGCCATTCTCCTGCCTCAGCCTCCCGAGTAGCTGGGACTACAGGCGCCCGCCAACACGCCTGGCTAATTTTTTGTATTTTAGTAGAGACGGGGTTTCACCGTGTTAGCCAGGATGGTCTCGATCTCCTGACCTTGTGATCCGCCCGTCTCGGCCTCCCAAAGTGCTGGGATTACAGGCTTGAGCCACCGCGCCCGGCCCATCAACTCTTGAATCATTTACTGCTCTCTTTGGTTTGGCTTTCAACCTTCTCTTCTATCTCATTAGGCTTCCTTGCCATCCACATTCTGAATTCTATGTCTGACATTTTAATCTGCTTAAGAACCATTGCTGGGGAGCTAGTGTGATCATTTGGAGGTAAGAAGAAACTCTGGCTTTTAGAGTTTCTGGAGTTCTCACATTAGTTCTTTCTCCTCTGTGAGGGCTGATGTTCCTTTATCCTTTGAAGTTGTTATCCTTTGGATAGTGCCTTCTATTTTTGTGATCTTTATTGTCCTTGAGGGTTTGAAAATGGTGCAAGTCAGGTATAGTGAAAAGGCTTCATTTCTGGATGCCTTTAGAGACCCAAAGCTCAGCTTTGTATTCCTGGTCTATGTACTTTAACACAATGGGGCTGGAACTGAGCCTATGGCTTTGTCTTTTGGCTCCTTGAGGTCAAGCACTAGCTGTGCTGGAGTGGGCTAAGGTACTCCCAGACTGCTGACAACAGTGCTCTGTTGGGGACTGCAGTCAAATGCACTCCAGTGGGGCAGTGTGGGGGTTATGAGTGAACATGCTCTGGCAGGGGGTTGTCAGCAAAAGTGCTGTGGTAGGGCAGCAGGGGCTGCTGGCAACAGTGCTCAGCATGAGGACTAAATCTATGCTGTGAGCTAGCACAGCCTGGCAGGCACTCTAGGAGGGACCAGCAGACAGGGGGGCATGCAAATCAGACTCAGCCCATTCCCACAGGAAAGACAGCCCTGCTCTCTTCAGGTCTAGCACATAATAAAGGCCAAGGCCACTCAGAGGAGTTTGGAGAACCTTGGGGGATAGGCATCTATGGCCATGTTCTACTGCAGCTGTCCCTGCACCAAACCACCTGGGCTTCATGTAGATTCAAGCTCAGTTTCTGCTTACTCTCCAGTCAGTGCCCCCTGCCAACTCAAATGTTCACTGGGGTCATGGGATTTCCTGTAGCTAGGATCCCAGAGGTCTGTGGTGTCAGGGGGATGCCCCACATTTATTTCAATTGCCCCTTCTTTGGGAGTTGTTCAGGGTCAGGAACAAGTCCTGGTGCTCAGCAACCCCATGCAGAATTCCCAGCTTCCTCCGGCTTCAACCCTGCTGTCTGTGTCATTTCTCTCTCCACTCTTAGTATATTGTCTCTGAAGATCTATTTGGAGTATGTCAGTTGGCTTGATATTCTGATCTCTCTCAATGGGAGAAGTTCTTCCTGGCTGTGTCTAGATGGCCACCTTGTCCCAAGTGTCACCTTTACTTCTTAAAAGACTCTTGCATTTTCTCTCCTTTTTGTTCCCAGTGCCACAACTCTTTTACTCATTTGTCCCGCTGTAATAACCTCCTGCTTCTTATCTCTTTATTTTTCCGTCCTTATCAGACTTTATTATCAGTTTTCTTCCCTTGGGAAAACCAAACAATCTAAACTCATAATTGTGTTTCCTTTAAGCCTTTCCACCTGTGAAACTTGTTCTTAAGCCAGTCTTTTCTTACCAATTCCAGATTCCATCATTATTATTATCATCATCATTATCATCACCATCCCTGTTAATTTTTCTTTGTGTGACTCAGTTTTTGGCCACTTAAACTAGCAAAGAATCAATTTGTAATACAGTTTTCAAACTTGATACGGATGAATTGTGGTCCCAAACCGCCTTTCTGAGAAGGAAAAAAATATATAAGAAAAATCTAAAGTGCAATAGAGGTTATGAAAAGCATCTACACTGTGAGAATGAGATTTATTTTTTTGCAGGCACAATAATCAGCATGTGGCTAACTCAAGATCTGATGGAAAGAGACAGATCCAGTGATACTTGAAAAGAGGTCTGTTAGAATGAGATTCCCATTTTTTTTTTTTTGACATGGGTTCAGATAACCTTCTCCTTTTAATTCATTGTTGTAGTCAGAATCTTGAAATTGTAGTTTGCCTTCCTTGTTTCAAAATCTCAGACTTTGCCAGAAGAGTGAAGGTGAAAGGCATCTATGATATGACAATATGATTCATCAAGAATCACAACTAAGCCACCATCCTTCACACACTTGGTGATCAGACTTGGAGTATTCTGGGGCTGAGTCTTTATTTTCCTGCATGTTGTGAGCTTTTGACATGTATGTAATTTTTATTTCAAGAGGCAGAGAAATGCTGAATTTTACAGAAAATTCATTAATTCTCAATGAATTTTCTTTTTCATTATAGAAAATGCTTAATTCTCAATGGTCTTAAATTTCAAATATGTGATTATTTTCTCTATACAGCAGGCAGAGTAATCTTTTAGAAACAGAAACCTGTTCCTGTCAAATCCTGTCAACTCCCCTTTGATTGAAGCCTCAAGACCTAGAACTACAGGAACCCAGTGGCCTGGGCCTTCTTTAATACATGCTGCCTTCTTCTCCTTACCCTAGCTACTGTGATACTCTTTTACTTCCCCCAAAGGGGCAGCCCCAGAGCTCTTGCACACATCATTCCTCTTGTGTAATGTCTACTTAAACTCAGCTAAAATATTACTCCTTCAAAGTGTCTTCCCTGACACGCTCTTTCCAAATCTAAATTAAAGCACTATATCCATATTGTCTCATTTTAGCTTATACTCTTTCTTCAAATCCCTTAACAAAATTGGCAATTGTATAGTACACTGTATGATTTTTCGATCAAGTCTATCTCCTTATATCAGATTTGATCAGAGAGGTAGAACCACCCTACTCTCTTGATATATATCTAGAGATTATAGGGATTAAACCTTATGCCACTGTGCGTGCTGGTGAAGAAATCTATGGAAGGCTGTTGCCTTGCCTCTGGTGGTAAGCCTGAGGTCTCCATGGGTCAGCAGAACTGGCAGTCAGGAGGAAATTTAGGCATGAAGTTGGGGAAACCAAGGGCAAGCAGGAACCCAGGAGGAGACTGAAACCCACATCTATCTCTCACTACCCGCAACCTTGATGGGAAAAATCTGCAGAATAATCAGGTAGCCTTCACCATGGAAATGCACATATGTCTACCCTGGGACTAAGAGAAGCTGAAGGAGGAAATCAGACAGAAACTGAAGGGGATGCTGGCCAGCTTCCCCACTACCGAGGTGAGCCAGCAGCTCAGTGACAATGTGTATGAGCTGCAGCAGCCCCTGGTACCCATGACTGACTTTCAGAGCTGTTGCTTCCCTTCCCTTTACCTTCCAAAACTCAAACTGATGTACCTTGTGATCACCACAAAACCAGGAATACTCGTGAAAGTTCTGAGAAACATGATTTCATCTTAGCTAAGATAACACAGTACAAAACTATCCCTTTCCTTCTTAGTCTCTCAATTCCATGATGGCAGGGGATATATTGTCTTTATGTTTTTATATGCCCTGCACCTAGAATAGTTTTCAACACATTGTAAGTCCTCTATAAATTGTAACTCAAAGGATGACTTTTTTAATAAACAAAGTCTCTTTTTTTAAAGAGACAGTCTCACTCTGTTCCCCAGGCTGGAGTGCAGTGTTGTGATAATAGCTTACTACAGCCTCAAACTCATGGGTTCAAGGGATCCTCCTGTCTCAGACTCCTGAATAACTGCGTTTAAAGGCATGAGCCACTGTGCCCAGTTCAAATTCTATTTTTGCCTGTGAACAAAGTTAATTCATTCATTAAAAATTACCCTTTGAATGGAAACTTACTGAATACTTGATTATAAATTCTAAATTGTAAAATTGACAAACTTTGAATATGATACTATATTATCAGTGCCTTTTATAGATTTAACCACTGTTGGTAGCTTAATAATTGGTGCAAACAATTTTGCAAGTACCTTATTTTTGAATATAAATACAGTAAAGTAAAATTAATTAATTTTAAAATGTCACTATAGGCAACATGTAACTGTTCCTTTTCTTGATTATGAGATATATATTTTTAAGAAATCAGAAAAATATGTCTTGAAAATTCCTTGGAAACTTTTTTTAAAAGATGTAATTGATGGCAAATAATGAGATTACCTTTAGTCACCTGTTAAGCACTGGAATTCACCTAAGCTCCAGCAACTGTGTTGAAAGTTAGGAACCTTTGGTGGGAAAGGAGATTCAGAAAAACAGGAATTGTTCACTCCTGTTCATAGAGTTTCTTGGCCCTTCCGAAGAGCTGGGATGTGAAAAGTCAACTGCCTTCCTATAATTGCTTATGGAAATCCCCAGGGAACTGGAGTTCCCCACCCAGAACTGACCTTTAGCATGTCTTATCTTTGGTTTTGAAAAGTTGGCATTTGGCAGCTCTCGGGTAACAAGCTGTTGCCTCACAGGGCAAATAAATCAGCAGATTATAAATGAATCAAAAGATTACAAATGAATACTTTTAAAAAGTGATGAGATGATGTTGAAGATAAAGTGCACGATGGCAGACTATCCACATCAATTTACAAAGAAAAGATCTTGTCCATGACCTAGGTGAAGAGAGCCAACAATTATTAGAAACAATAGCCAACATTATAGGCATCTCAACTTGTTCAGCTTACACAATTCTGACTGAAAAATTAGAGTTGAGCCAACTTTCCACTTGACAAGTGCCAAAATCATTGCATCCAGATTAGGTGCAGACAAGAGTAGAGATTTCAAAGGAAATTTTAGACAAGTGGGATCAATATCTTGAAGCATTTATTTGAAGAATTGTAACAGGGGATGGAACATGGCTTTACCAGTATAATCCTGAAGAAAAAGCACAATCAGAGCAATGACTACCAAAGTGGTAGAAGTGGTTCAGTCAAAGCAAAAGTGGACCAGTTAAGATTAAAGATCATGGCAAAAGCTTTTTGAATGTTCAAGGCATTTTGCTTGTTGACTTTCTAAAGTGCTAATGAACAACAACATCTGCTAATTATGAGAGTGTTTTGAGAAAGTTAGCCATACTTTAGCAGAAAAATGCCTGGAAAGTTTCACTGTAGAGTCCTTGCCCACTACAATAATGCTCCTACTTACTCCTCTCATTAAACAAACATAATTTTACCATAGCATCAATGGGAAATCATTAGGCATCCACCTTATAGTCCTGATTTGGCTCCTTCAGACTTCATTTTATTATCAAGTCTTTAAAAGGTACCCATTTTTCTTCAGTTAATAATGTATTAAACTTGACGAAACTTATGTTGACAAATGAAGTTTATATTTTTTATTTAATTCAATTTATTTGTTTAATTTAATTTTGAGATAAGATCTCACTCTGTCACCCAGGCTGGGGTGCAGTGATGCAAACATGGCCCACTGTAATCTCAACCACTTGAATTTAAGTGATCCTCCTACCTTAGCCTCCTAAATAGCTGGGACCACCAGCATGCACCACCACATTTGGCTAATTTTTTTTTAAAATTATACTTTAAGTTCTGGGATACATGTGCAGAACATGCAGATTTCTTACATAGGTATACAAGTGCATGGTGGTTTGCTGCACCCATCAACCTATCATCTACATTAGGTATTTCTCCTAATGCTCTCCTTCCTCTACCTCCCACCCCCTGACAGACCCCGGTGTGTGATGTTCCCCTCCCTGTGTCCATGTGTTCTCATTGTTCAACTCTCACTTATGAGTGAGAACATGCGGTGTTTGGTTTTCTGTTCCTGTGTTAGTTTGCTGAGAATGATGGTTTCCAGCTTCATCCATGTCCCTGAAAAGGATATGAAGTCATCCTTTTTTATGGTTGCATGGTATTCTATAGTGTGTACGTGCCAGATGTTATTTATACAGTTTGTCACTGATAGGCATTTGGGTTGTTCCAACTCTTTTCTATTGTAAATAGTGCTGCAATAAACATATGTGTGCATGTGTCTTTATAGTAGAATGATTTATAATCCTTTGGGTATATATCCAGAAATGGGATTGCTGGATCAAATGGTATTTCTAGTTCTAGATCCTTGAGGAATCACCATACTGTCTTCTACAATGGTTGAACTAATTTACATTCCCACCAACAGTGTAAAAGCATTCCTATTTCGCCATATCCTCTCCAGCATCTGTTGTTTCCTGACTTTTTTTCTTTTTTTTTTCTTTTTGGGAGACAGAGTCTTGCTCTGTTGCCCAGGCTGGAGTGCAGTGGCAGGATCTTGGCTCACTGCAACTTCTGCCTCCCAGGTTCAAGTGATTCTCCTGCCTCAGCCTCCTGAGTAGCTAGGACTACAAATGCATGCTGCCATGCCCAGGTAATTTTTTGTAATTTAGTGGAGACGAGGTTTCACCGTGTTGCCCAGGCTGGTCTCAAGCTCATGAGCTCAGGCAATCCACACGTCTTGGCCTCCTAACATGCTAGGTTTACAGGTGTGAGCTACCATGCTTGGTCTGTTTCCTGACATTTTAATGATGGCCATTCTAAGTGGTGTGAGATGGTATCTCATTGTGGTTTTGATTTGCATTTCTCTAATGACCAGTGATGATGAGCTTTTTTTCATATGTTTGTTGGCCACATAAAAGTCTTCTTTTGAAAAGTGTCTGTTCATATATTTTGCCCACTTTTTGATGTGGTTGTTTATTTCTTGTAAATTTAAGTTTCTTGTAGATTCTGGATATTAGCCCTTTGTCAGATGGATAGATTGTAAAAATTTTCTCCCATTCTGTAGGTTGCCTGTTCACTATGATGATAGTGTCTTTTGCTGTGCAGAAGCTCTTTAGTTTAATTAGATCCCATTTGTCACTTTTAGCTTTTGTTGCCATTGCTTTTGGTGTTTTAGTCATGAAGTCTTTAGACATGCCTGTGTACTGAAGGTATTGCCTAGGTTTTCTTCTAGGGTATTTATGGTTTTAGGTTTTATGTTTAAGTCTTTAAACTATCTTCAGTTAATTTTTGTATAAGGTGTAAGGAAGGGGTCCAGTTTTAGTGTTATGCTTATGGCTAGCTAGTTTTCCCCACACCATTTATTAAATAGAGAATCATTTCCCCATTGCTTGTTTTTGTCAGGTTTGTCAAAGATCAGATGGTTGTATATGTGTGGTGTTATTTCTGAGGCCTCTGTTCTGTTCCATTGGTCTATATATCTGTTTTGGTATCAGTACCATGCTGTTTTGGTTACTGTAGCCTTGTAGTATAATTTGAAGTCAGTAGCATGATGTCTCCAGCATTGTACTTTTTGCTTAGGATTGTCTTGTCTATATGGGCTCTTTTTTGGTTTCATATGAACTTTAATGTAGTTTTTCTAATTCTGTGAAGAAAGTAAATGGTAGCTTGATGAGGATAGCATTGAATCTGTAAATTACTTTGGGCAGTGTCCATTTTCACAATATTGATCCTTCCTATCCATGAGTATGGAATGTTTTTCCATTTGCTTGTGCCCTCTCTTATTTCCTTGAGCAGTGGTTTGTAGTTCTCCTCGAAGAGGTCCTTCCTCATCCCTTGTAAGTTGGATTCCTAGGTATTTTATTCTCTTTGTAGCAATTGTGAATGGGAGTTCACTCATGATTTGGCTTTCTGTCTATTATTGGTGTATAGGAATGCTTGTGATTTATGCACATTGATTTTGTATCCTGAGACTTTGCTGAAAGTGCTTATCAGCTTAAAGATTTTGGGCTGAGACGATGGGGTTTTCTAAATATACAATCATGTCTTCTGCAAACAGACAATTTGACTTCCTCTGTTCCTATTTGAATACCCTTTATTTCTTTCTCTTGCCTGATTGCCCTGGCCAGAACTTCCAATACTATGTTGAATAGGAGTGGTGAGAGAGGGCATTCTTGTCTTGTGCCAGTTTTCAAAGAGAATGCTTCCAGCTTTTGCCCATTCTGTATGATATTGGCTGTGGGTTTGTTATAAATAGCTCAATATTTTGAGATACGTTCCATCCATACCTAGTTTATTGAGAGTTCTTATCATGAAGGGGTGTTGAATTTTATTGAAGGCCTTTTCTGCATCTAGTAAGATAATCCTGTGGTTTTTGTCATTGGTTCTGTTTATGTGATGGATTACATTTATTGATTTGCATATGTTAAACCAGCCTTGCACCCCAAGGATGAAGCCGACTTGATCGTGGTGGATAAGCTTTTTGATGTGCTGCTGGATTTGGTTTGCCAGTATTTTATTGAGGATTTTCACATCAATGTTCATCAGGGATATTGGCCTGAAATTTTCTTTTGTTGTATCTCTGCCAGGTATTGGTATCAAGATGATGCTGGCTTCATAAAATGAGTTAGGGAGGAGTCCCTCTTTTTCTATTGTTTGGAATAGTTTCAGAAGGAATGGTACCAGCTCCTCTTTGTACCTCTGGTGGAATTTGGCTGTGAATCTGTCTGGTCCTGGGCTTTTTTTGGTTGGTAGGCTATTAATTACTGTCTCAATTTCAGAACTTGTTATTGATCTATTCAGGGATTTGACTTCTTCCTGGTTTAGTCTTGGAGGGTCTATGTGTCTGGGAATTTATCAATTTCTTCTAGATTTTCTAGTTTTATTTTGCATAGAGATATTCGTAGTATTCTCTGTAGTATTCTTTGTAGTTTGTATTACTGTGGGATCAGTGGTGATATCCCCTTTATCAGTTTTTATTGTGCCTATTTGATTCTTTTCTCTTTTCTTCTTTATTAGTCTGGCTAGCAGTCTATCTATTTTGTTGTTCTTTTCAAAAAACCAGCTCCTGGATTCATTGATTTTTTGAAGGGTTTTTCGTGTCTCTACCTCCTTCAGTTCTGCTCTGATCTTAGTTATTTCTTGTCTTCTGCTAGCTTTTTAATTTGTTGGCTCTTGCTTCTCTAGTTCTTTTAAATTATTTTTTAATAATTTAAAATTATATTTTAAAAATATTTTAAATTACTTCCAATTATGTAGTCAATTTTAGAATAAGTGCGATGTGGTGTTGAGAAGAATGTATATTCTGTTGATTTGGGGTGGAGAGTTCTGTAGATGTCTATTAGGTCCACTTGATCCAGAGCTGAATTCATGTCCTGAATACCCTTGTTAATTTTCTGTCTTTGATGTGTCTAATATTGACAGTGGGGTGTTAAAGTTGCCCACTATTATCATGTGAGAGTCTAAGTCTCTTTGTAGGTCTCTAAGAACTTGCTTTATGAATCTGGGTGCTTCTGTATTAGATGCATATATTTAGGATAGTTAGCTCTTCTTGCAGCTTATTGAATTGATCCCTTTACCATTATGTAATGCCCTTTGTTGTCTTTTTTGATCTTTGTTGGTTTAAAATCTGTTTTATCAGAAACTAGGATTGCAACCCCTGCTTTTTTTTTCTTTTCTTTCCATTTTCTTGGTAAATATTCCTTCATCCCTTTATTCTGATCCTATGTATGTCTTTGCACATGAGATGGGTTTTCTGAAAACAGCACACTGATGGGTCTTGGCTCTTTATCCAAGTTGACAATCTCTCTTTTTAATTGGGGCATTTAGCTCATTTACATTTAAGGTTAATTTTATTATGTGTGAATTCGATCCTGTCATTTTGATGCTAGTTGATTATTTTGCCCATTAGTTGATGTAGTTTCTTCATAGTGTCGATGGTCTTTACAATTTTGTATGTTTTTGTAGTGGCTGGTACCAGTTTTCACTTTCCATGTTTAGTGCTTCCTTCAGGAGCTCTTGTAAGGCAGGCTTGGTGGTGACAAAAATCTCTCAGCATTTGCTTGTCTATAAAGGATTTTACTTCTCCTTCACTTGTGAAGCTTAGTTTGGCTGGATATGAAATTCTGGGTTGAAAATTCTTTTAAGAATGTTGAATATTAGCCCCCACTCTCTTCTCGCTTGTAGGGTTTCTGTAGATAGACCCACTGTTAGTCTGATGGGCTTCCCTTTGTGAGTAACCTGACCTTTCTCTCTGGCTGCCCTTAACATTTTTTCCTTTATTTCAACCCTGGTGAATCTGATGCTTATGTGTCTTGGGGTTGCTCTTCTTGAGGAGTATCTTTGTGATGTTCTATTTCCTGAATTTGAATGTTGGCCTGTCTTGCTAGGTTGGGGATGTTCTCCTGGATAATATCCTGAAGAGTGTTTTCCAACTTGGTTCCATTCACCCCATCACTTTTTGGTACACTAATCAAATGTAGGTTTGGTCTTTTCACACATTACCATATTTCTTGGAGGCTTTGTTTGTTCCTTTTCATTCCTTTTTCTCTAATCTTGTCTTCATGCTTTATTTCATTAATTTGACCTTCAAACTCTGATATCCTTTCTTCCACTTGATCGATTCGGCTATTGATACTTGTGTATGCTTCACGAAGTTCTCATGCTTTTTTTTTTTTTTCCCAGCTCCATCAGGTCATTTATGTTATTCTCTAAACTGGTTATTCTAGTTAGCAATTCCTCTAACCTTTTTTCAATGTTCTTAGCTTGCTTGCATTGTATTAGAACATGCTCCTTTCACTTGGAGGAGTTTGTTATTACACACCTTCTGAAGTCTACTTCTGTCAATTTGTCAAACTCATTCTCAGTCCAGTTTTGTTCCCTTGCTGGTAAGAAGTTGTGATTCTTTGGAGGAGAAGAGGCATTTTGGTTTTTGGAATTTTCTGCCTTTTTGCACTGGTTTTTCCCCATCTTTGTGGATTTACCTACCTTTGGTCTTTGATATTAGTGATGTGCAGATGGGGTTTTTGTGTGGATGTCCTTTTTGTTGATGTTGATGCTATTCTTTTCTGTTTGTTAGTTTTCCTTCTAACTGTCAGGCCCCTCTGCTGCAGGTCAGCTGGAGTTTGCTGAAGGTCCACTCCAGATCATGTTTGCCTGGGTATCACCAGCGGAGGTTGCAGAACAGCAAAGATTGCTGCCCGTTCCTTCCTCTGGAAGCTTTGTCCCAGAGGGACACCCACCAGATGCCAGCCAGAGTGCTCCTGAATGAGCTTTCTGTCGACCCCTGCTGGGAGGTGTCTCCCACTCAGGATGCAGGAGGGTCAGGGACCCACTTGAGGAGGCAGTCTGTCCCTTAGCAGAGCTTGAGCACTTTGCTGGGAGATCTGTTGCTCTCTTCAGAGCCAGCAGGCAGGAACGTTTAAGTCTGCTGAAGCTGTGCCCACAGCTGCCCCTTCCCCCTAGGTGCTCTGTCCCAGGGAGATAGGAGTTTTATTTATTAGCCCTGACTGGGGCTTCTGCCTTTCTTTCAGAGATGCCCTGCCCAGAGAGGAGGAATCTAGAGAGGCAGTCTGGCTACAGTGGCTTTGCTGAGCTGTGGTGGGCTGTGCCCTGTTCAAACTTTCTAGTGACTTTGTTTACACTGTAGGGGGGAAACCACATTCTCAAGCCTCAGTAATGGCAGGTGCCCCTCCCCCCACCAAGCTCAAGTATCCCAGGTTGACTTCAGACTGCTGTGCTGGCAGTGAGAATTTCAAGCCCGTGGATCTTAGTTGCTGGGCTTTGTGGGGGTGGGATCTGAAAAACTAGAACACTTGGCTCCCTGGCTTCAGCCCCCTTTTCAGTGGAGTGAACGGTTCTGTCTCACTGGCATTCCAGGTGCCACTGGGTTATGAAAAAAACTCCTGCAGCTAGTTCAGTGTCTGCCTAAATGGCCACTCAGTTTTGTGGTTGAAACCCAGGGCCCTGGTGAGGTAGGCACCTGAGGGAATCTCCTGGTGTACAGGCTGTGAAAACTGTGGGAAAAGCACAGTATCTGGGCTAGAATGCACTGTTCCTCACAGCACAGTCCCTCATGGCTTGCCTTGGCTAGGGGAGGGAGTTCCCTGACCCCTTGCACTTCCTGTGTGAGGCAATGCCCACCCTGCTTCTGCTCACCCTCCATGGGCTACAACCACTGTCTAATCAGTCCCAATGAGATGAGCTGGATACTTCAGTTGAAAATGGTGAAATCACCCACCTTCTGTGTTGATCTTGCTGGGAGCTGCAGACTGGAGCTGTTCCTATTTGGCCATTTTGCCCGAATCTACTTTTAATTCAATTTTTCTAGAAATTTCAATTTGAAATTTCCTCATACTGTTCACAGGTTAGGCACTAAGATTATAGCAGTGAATTAAACAGATGGAATCCCCTACTGTTATGAAACTTAAAGCCTAGTTGATAACTCAGTCAATAAACAACTTTCCAGATAACTGTATAATTATAATACAGGGTGCTATGACAGGGCTAAAAAGGGATCTAATTTAGGCTGGAGTTTGGAGAAGTTCTCCTTGAAGAAATGATATTTTGTTTGTTTTTTTAGATCCTTAAGAAGTCAAAGTAGCAAAATTAAAGGCAAATATTTAAATGGAACACAGACAAGCACTGCTTTTAATTCTGTAATAAACAAACAAGATCAATGCAAACTTTCTAAATAAATCATAAGCAAATTGAATCTAATATGTGCTAATGACAAAGTAGTATATATTCCAGAAATAAAATGATCAGTAGCAGAAATCTATGTACTATCAATATTGTTCATGAAATTAGTCGATTTTTCAAATGACATTTCAATGGCTACAGAAAAAACATTCTATGAAGCACACTATATTAGTCTGTTCTGATGCTGCTAATAAAGACATACCAGAGACTGGGTAAATTATAAAGCAAAAGAGGTTTAATGTACTCACAGTTCCACATGGCTAGGGAGGCCTCATAATCATGGCAGAAGGCAAAGTAGGAGCAAAGGCACATCTTACATGGTGGCAGGCAAGAGAGCATGTGCAGGGGAACTGCCCTTTTTAAAACCATCAGATCTCATGAGACTCATTTACTATCATGAGAACAGCTCAGGAAAAACCTGTCCCCATGATTAAATTACCTCTTGCTGGGTCCCTGCCACAGCACATGGGGATTATAGGAGCTATTTTTAAAGATGAGATTTGGGTGGGGATACAGCCAAACCATATCATTTTGCCCCTGATCCCTCCCAAATCTCATATACTTACCTTTCAAAACCAATCATGCCTTCACGACAGTACCCCAAAGTCTTAACTCATTTCAGCATTAACTCATAAGTCCAAGTCTAAAGTCTCATCTAAGACAAGGCAAGTCCCTTTTACCTATGAGCCTGTAAAATCAAAAGCAAGTTAATTACTTCCTAGATACAATGGGGGTTTAAGCACTGGACAAATACACCTGCTCCAAATGGGATAAACTGGCCAAAACAAAGGGGCCACAGGCCCCATGCAAGTCCAAAACCCAATGGGGCAGTCATTAAACCTTAAAGTTCCAAAATGATCTAATCTCCTTTGACTCCATGTCTCACATCCAGGTCACACTGATGCAAGAGGTGGGCTCCAATGGCCTTGGGCATCTCTGCCCTGTGGCTTTGCCACAGACCCCCCTCCCAGCTGCTTTCAGGGACTGGTGTTGAGTATCTGTAGCTTTTCCAGGCATACAGTGCAAGCTGTTGGTGGATCTACCATTTTGGGGTAGTGCTCCAGAGAGGATGGTGGCCCTCACCTCCAGAGAGGATGGTGGCCCTCTTCTCACAGGTCCACTAGGTAGTGCTCCAGTAGGGACTCTGTGTGGAGGCTTTGACGCCACATTTTCCTTCCACACTGCCCTAGCAGAGGTTCTCCATGAGGGCTCCACTACTGCCGCACACCTCTGCCGGGACATCCAGGCATTTCCATACACTTTCTGAAATCAAGGCAGAGATTCCCAAACCTCAATTCTTGGATTCTTTATACTTGCAGGCTCAACACCATGTGGAAGCTACCAAGACCCGGGGCATACATCCTCTGAACCCATGGCCTGAGCTGTACCTTGGCCCCTTTCAGCCAGATCTGGAGTGGGTGGGATTCAGGTCATCAAGTCCCAAGGCTGCACATAGCAAGGGGGCCCTGGACCTGGCCCAAGTAACCATTTTTTCCTCTGTAACCTCGGCCTGTGATGAGAGGAGTTACTACAAAGTTCTTTTTTTTTTTTTTTTTTTTGAGATGGAGTCTCACTCTGTCATCCAGGCTGGAGTGCAGTGACCGGATCTCAGCTCACTGCAAGTTCTGCCTCCTGGGTTTACACCATTCTCCTGCCTCAGCCTCCCGAGTAGCTGGGACTACATTAGCTGGGACTACAGGCGCCCGCCACCTTGCCCGGTTTTTTTTTTTTTTTGTATTTTTTAGTAGAGACGGGGTTTCACCGTGTTAGCCAGGATGGTCTTGATCTCCTGACCTCGTGATCCGCCCGTCTCGGCCTCCCAAAGTGCTGGGATTACAGGCTTGAGCCACCGCGCCTGGCCAGCAAAGTTCTTCGACATGTGCTGGACCTTTATTCCACTTCCGAGCAAGTTCCTCATCTCTATCTGAGACCACCTTAGCCTGGACTTTATTGTTTGTATCACTATCAGTACTTTGCTCAAAGCCATTCAACAAGCCTCTAGGAAGTTCCAAACTTTTCCACATCTTCCTGTCTTCTGAGCCCCCCAAGTATCTAAGAAGTTATAAACTTTCCCACATTTTCCCATCTTCTTCTGAGCCCTCCAAATTGTTCCAACCTCTGCCTGTAACCCAGTTCCAAAGTCACTTCCACACTTTCAGGTATCTTTACAGCAGCATCCCACTATACTGGTACCAATTTACTATATTAGTCTGTTCTCACACTGCTAATAAATACATAGCAGAGTCTAGGTAATTTATAAAGGAAACAGGTTTAATTGACTCACCATTTCACATGGCTGGGGAGGCCTCATAATTGTGATACAAGGTAAAAGTGGAGCAAAGGCATGTCTTACATGGCTGCAGGCAAGAGAGCATGTCCCCTTTATAAAACCATCAGATCTTGTGAGACTTACTCACTATCATGAAAACCGTTGGGGAAAAACCTGTCCCCATGAATTAAGTACTTCCCACCTGGTCCCTCCCAGGACATGTGGGGATTATGGGAGCTAAAATTTAAGATAACATTTGGGTGGACATAGCCAAACCATATAACACACTTACTCATGAAAATATTTTTTTTTTTAGCAGATTAGGAAAATAAGAAAATCCCTTAACCTAATAAGAGAAGAATATTTTTTTAAAATCCTTCAGCAAATAGATTTAATGATAAAACTTCTAAAGTATTTCCATTAGAGTCAGGAGACCATAACTTTTCAATACTGTCCTAGGAGTCCTAGTCAATATAGAAAATAAGCAGTAAAAAACATTAAAGAATGTATCAGTTAGACTAGGCATTATTCAATTTACTGTGGTTTGTAAATTTAAAAGTTAACGACATTGTTCATTTCTGAAAGAGACAAAGTTGTCATTATGTGCAAATGATATAATCTTATCAAGATTCAGGACAAGAAGTGGAAAACCTATTTTAATGAATAAGATAATTCAGCAAAATTTTCTCAGTGAGGCCAGATGTGGTGACTCATGCCTATAATCTCAGCACTTTGGAAGGCCAAAGTGGGAGGATCACTTGAGCTCAGAACTTCAAGACCAACCTGGGCAACATAGTAAGATCTCATCTCTAAAAAAAAAAAAAAAAGAAAGAAATTTTAATTAGCCAGGCACGTTGGTAAGCACCAGAGGTCCCAGCTACTTGGGAGGCTGAAGTGGGAGGATCCTTTAAGCCCAGAAGGTTGAGGCTGCTGTGAGCCATAATTCTGCCACTGTATTCCAGCCTGGGTGAGAGAGTGAGACCCTGACTCAAAACTTAAAACATAAAAAATAAATTTTAAAAAAATCAATAGTATTTTTATACCAATTTCTTTACACCAAATCATTCCCAAGAGCAGTACAAAGTTTATATGCCAAGAAATTAATTTTTCAAAAGTTGGATTTTTATAGGAAAATTATAAATTTTTTAAAGGACATATTAAGACAATTTGAATAAATAACAATGCAAGGACATATTATTATTAAAAATATCTTCTCAATTTAATCAGTACATTCAATAAGCTCCAATGAAAATTACAAAATAATTTTTCAGAAATTTTGATAAGCTAATTCCAGAATTCATAAAGAAGAGTCAAAGTACATGAATAGTGAAGGCAATTTTTGAAAAAGAAATATAAGTTACATATTTATTAAATAAAACAAAAACTATCAATCAAAAGGAAAAATATATGATAAATTGGACTATGTTAAAATTAAAACATCCACATAGACACTATGAAAAAAGTTGAAAGAAAAGCAAACGACTGGAAAAGTCTTTTTAGCACAATAATTAGCAAAGGATTAATATTCACGTCATGTATATAGAAGTCCAACAGATTAATTTTAAAAGGAAAACTCAATAGAAACTGGAGCAGAAACTGGTATGATGCTCTGGAAAATGACATGGTAGCATCTAGTAAATGCTTTGGAAAATGACATGGTAGCATCTAGTAAACTTGAAAATATACATATCCTGTAATCCATTAATTCTATGTCTCAGTACACTCTCTAGAAAAACACAGATATTACATAAAGGAGAAACATCAAGGATATTCATGGAAGCACTGTTAACAGTAAATAAGTGGAAAACCTTAATGCCCATCAACAAGGGAATGAAAGAATGAAATGTATGATATCCATGCAATTTAATACTCAGTGGTAGTTTAAAAGATCTTTAACTTTATAAATATTAATATGAATAGACACCAAAAGCAATGCTGAAAAAGAAAGGCAAGATAGAGAGACTGATACATAGAAGATGATGCTGCTTATGTATATCAACCATATATAAAAGAAAATAAGACCGGGCATGGTGGCTCACGCCTGTAATCCCAGCACTTTGAGGCTGAGGCAGTTGGATCACTTGAGGTCAGGAGTTAGAGACCAGCCTGGCCAACATGGCGAAACCCTGTCTCTACTAAAAATACAAAAATTAGTCAGGCATGGTGGCAGGCACCTGTAATCCCAGCTACTTGGGGGGCTGAGGCAGGAGAATTGCTTGAATCTGGGAGGCAGATGTTGCAGTGAGCCAAGATTGCACCACTGCTCTCCAGCCTGGCTACAGAGCAAGACTCCATCTCAAAAAAAGAAAAAAAGAAAAAAAAAAAAAGAAAATATTACATGTATTTTTATCTTTTACATATGCATAGCATTAAAATGCAGACATAGTATATATGTGTACATAAGTATAGGTACACACGTCTATATTTAGATATATGTAAAACTACATGGAGATTAATGTAATTCTCTTCCAGAATAGACTGGAAGAAAACAGACAACACTTCACACACACTGGAAGAGGAGGGTGTGGCAAGCGGGGAGGGAGTAATCCTGGGGATAGGGTTTAAAGAACACTGATCTATATCTGTAGTGTGTTATTTCTTAAATAAATAAAAGATTAAGAGCCAATGAGACAACATATTTATTTATTGATTGATTGGTTTATAGAGACAGGATCTTGCTTCATTACCCAGGCTGGAGTACAGTGGTGCAATCATAGCTCATTGCAGTCTTACACTCCTGCATTCAAGTAATCCTCCAACTTCAGCCTCCTAAAGTGCTGGGATTATAGGCGTGAGGTACCACACCAGGTCCCAAGACAAAATATTTAAAATGTGTAATTCAAAATAGCCAAATAAGACATCTGCTGTATTACTCTTTGTAACTTTTTCCCTTTGAATCTCTCACAGTTAAGCACTTTTAAAAAGGGACTTATAAATTGCTTTCATACAATGTAAATATGCAGATCAAATGCCCAAAGTGTCTTTAGAATTTTCTTTTCAAAAATGTCTCTGATTAGAATAATCAGATCATTTTTCTGAACAGGACTGGTTATGTATGGAAAGAAAAACAGAAGAGAGGGTCCGAAAGCCAAGTTCATTGTGGGGAATTCTTTGAGTTATTTTAGAAAGACTTGATTCTTGTTGTGGTGGGGGTGCAAGGGTGGGTAGGAGAGAGGATAGAGAAAATTTACCCTGAGACTCCTTCCTGCAACTCCTCAGACTCTTCCAGCTAACAGAACATGGGCATGATACATTAATGAGCCAAGAGGAAATAACAAATGAGGCAGAGGTGCCAGTTCCCTTGAGGCTTAGGTAAGATGTCAGTGGGAAGAAAATACTACATTCTTTTTGTGTAAGAGGCCAGAAAGGTGAAAATCTCTGGTAAGGCATAACAGTAGAAGAGGGAAAGACTAAAGTTCACCCTTCCTGAAATTTATCTTGTTATGCCAGTCCATGCTAACTTCAAATTCTGAGTAGCAATAGAACCCATCATATACTGTCATATTATTACAGAGCCTCTCAGAAGACAAGAGAAATTTGGGCTGCTGCTTCTTTTTTTTTTTTTTTTTTTTTTCTCTGAGGTTCTAGCATATTAAAAATGACGAAATACCAAAAGAGACCTACAATGATTATATATTGTTTATAATTAACAATAGGCCTTTGATACAAATTATAATAAAAGTAAGTATGCTAGTCATCACGGCTACAAATCATGAAAGATATGAAATCAGAGTATACATATGAAAGACAAAAATGTAAATTTCTATGACGAATATGTTTGTCTTTTAATCCTGTCATTATCTTTGTGGTTGTATGTAATGCTGCAATAAAAGATCAGGCTAAAAATCTATAATGAGTCCCTTTGTGACTAAGAAGTCAGGGCCAAACAGTCTTCCTTTGCCATCTCCCCTGCCCTCCTTGTTTTAAGTTCTGCTCATGGGGGTTTCCAAGCAGACTGTAGCCCAGTTTAAAGGAATGACTGTGTCTTATGAGTTGTGGGGCAAGAGGTTGAGGGGAACAAGAGTAGGACTTTGGCTGGATCTGTAGTGGAATGGCACATACTACAAGTCAACAGGATGGAAGAGGCAAGTTCAGAGAGGATGACATAAAGTGGGGAAGGGTAGAAAGATGCCATAAGTTCGGTCAGATGCTCAGAGCAGACTCTTGCGCCTGGTCTATCCACCCTGGAGTGAGCCTAGCAGCCCACAGAACTGAGATAGGAATTGGCAGTCATAGTCTCCAAGAAAACAGACCACATGACCCCACCAATAACACAGGAGATGGTAAACAACAGGTCACAAGATCCTGCTGCTAAGAGGATAACAATAAAGAAACCAGGCTGGGGGCAGTGGCTCACGCCTGTAATCCCAGCACTTTGGGAGGCTGAAGCAGGCAGATCACGAGGTCAGGAGTTCAAGACCAGCCTGACCAACACGGTGAAACCTCATCTCTATTAAAAATACAAAAATTAGCCGGGCATGGTGGTGCACACCTGCAGTCCTAGCTATTCGAGACGTTGAGGCAGAAGAATTGCTTGAACCTGGGAGGCGGAGGTTGCAATGAGTCAACATCTCACCACTGCACTCCAGCCTGGGCGACAGAGTGAGACTCTGTCTCAAAGTAAATAAATAAATAAATAAATAAATAAATAAATAAATAAGTAAATAAACAAACCATCTAGAACCAAGGTGGAATGAAAGTGACCTTCACTATTCATTATCCACAAATTATAATTCACTAGCATGCTAAAAACATGTCAGGGCCATGACAGTCTACAATTGCCATGGCCACTCTCAGAAGTTACCCTGATGGTCTAAACTGGGGAGAAAACCCCAGTTCTGGGAGTTCCCTGCCCCTTTTTACAAAAAACTGATACATAATCTATCCCTTATTTAGCACATAATCAAGAAATAACCACAAATATAACCAGTGAGCAGCCCACAGTGCTATTCTGCCTATGGGGTAGCCCTACGTTGCTTATGGAGCAGTCTTCCATTTGTTTTTTTATTTCATTCATCTTCCTCTTGCTTTTTTCTGTCAGATCGCTTTTGACTTCTTTCTTGTGTGAAGCCAAGCACATAAGGTCCCCCAGACTGAACCCCACTTTTGGATATGCAGAAGGGATGGGTTGGCTGAACTTTTCAACTCCCTTCTCTATGCAATTCATGATCTCATCACCAAGTTTCATTCTCATATTTCACTTTTTTAAGAGTTTTTCTACTAAGTCTTAACAACCATTGTTTTTTAATTTTTTTTTAAATTATTGTACTTTAAGTTCTAGGGTACATGTGCACAACATGCAGATTTGTTACATATGTATACATGTGCCATGTTGGTGTGCTGCACCCATTAACTCGTCATTTACATTAGGTATATCTCCTAATGCTATCCCTCTCCTCTCCCCCCTCCCCACAATAAGCCCTGGTGTGTGATGTCCCCTTCCTGTGTCCAAGTGATCTCATTGTTCAATTCCCACCTATGAGTGAGAACATGTGGTGTTTGGTTTTCTGTTCTTGCGATTGTTTGCTGAGAATGATGGTTTCCAGCTGCATCCATGTTCCTACAAAGGACACGAACTCATCCTTTTTTATGGCTGCATATATTCCATGGTGTATATGTGCCACATTTTCTTAATCCAGTCTGTCACTGATGGACATTTGGGTTGATTCCAAGTCTTTGCTATTGTGAATAGTGCTGCAATAAACATACATGTGTATGTGTCTTTATAGCAGCATGACTTATAATCCTTTGGTTATATCCCCAGTAATGGGATGGCTGGGTCAAATGGTATTTCTAGTTCTAGATCCTTGATTAATTCAAGATGGATCAGAGACTTAAATGTTAGACCTAAAACCATAAAAACCCTAGAAGAAAACCTAGGTAGTACCATTTAGGACATAGGCATGCACAAGGACTTCATGTCTAAAACACCAAAAGCAACGGCAACAAAAGCCAAAATTGACAAATGGGATCTAATTAAACTAAAGAGCTTCTGCACAGCAAAAGAAACTACCATCAGAGTGAACAGGCAACCTACAGAATGGGAGAAAATTTTTGCAATCTACTCATCTGACAAAGTGCTAACATCCAGAACCTACAAAGAACTCAAACAAATTTACAAGAAAAAAAACAAACAACCCCATCAAAAAGTAGGCAAAGGATATGAACAGACACTTCTCAAAAGAAGACATTTATACAGTCAACAGACACATGAAAAAATGCCCATCATCACTTGCCATCAGAGAAATGCAAATCAAAACCACAATGAGATACCATCTCATACCAGTTCGAATGGCAATCATTAAAAAGTCAGGAAACAACAGGTGCTGGAGAGGCTGTGGAGAAATAGGAACACTTTTACACCGTTGGTGGGACTGTAAACTAGTCCAACTGTTGTGGAAAACAATCACTATGTTAACATATACTTTGAGAAACTGTTGGAGTAAGTGCCATTTGGGGGGAATATGTTCAGAGAGAGTGGTGGCTTCCCCCATGACCCTTCCATCCCTGGAAACACACACCCTGCCATCAAACTGAGCTTCTGACTTAAAGTCTGGGGAAGGCAACTGACAGGGATCCGGTACTTAAATTGATAGAGGAGGACCTAGAATGTGGGAAGAGTGAAGGAATTTGGAGTTCTGGACAAGTAGAGACAAAATCCCAAGCCATAGAATTCTGTGAACAATGGAATGAGGGTCTAGGCATGGGCACCAGCAGGGGAGGGTGCAGCTTGACACATAGCAGGGTTTCCCTGCATCCCTACAGCTCAGTCCAGAGGTGATCTGGATGTGATGCAAGTGGAACAATCATATAATTCCCATAATGTACACGTCTTATGAACTCATTCCAATCAGAAAATACTCCACCTGCCTGATTCTAGGTGCTCTATAAAGGAAAAAAAGTGTCATTAAAAGTATTACGAAACTCTAAAAGGTCAGAGCCTACAGTCTCTGTGCATAAGTAAAACCGTTAGATAATCTGGGTGAGAGATCTTTATGGCCATTTGTCATTTGATGATATTTTCTTCACCTGTAAACCCAGAATGATACACTGTTACTAAGAGAGGATGAAACAGAAAGGCCCGGAACATTCCATTCCCAAGAGATAATTTATCTAAGTTATAACAAAGAGAAAGAAAATCAAAGCATAAAATGTTCTCCAGTTTTGGTCTTTTGCACAGTCAAGAGAAGCGTTACATACTCACTACTTTGTTATTAAAAATAGAGGCTACTCTCCTCCCAGTGTCCCAAGTCAGAAGACGAAATTTGTAACTGGATGTCCTCAACAGGTTGAGAGACCAGTCACATCAAGGAAGAGAAGAGGGACCAATTTATGTTGACAACATTTAACTTTGATGAACCTCTTTTTGTCAGCCTCTTCTAACTTGGGGAGGTGGGAGAGGGGAAGAGATAAAGAAGTGAAGTGGGGGAAGGTCGTCTAGAAATCTAGAAGAGAAAAAGTTTACCTGTAAAAAGAAAGCCAACGTGGATTATAATTTAACATAATCTTAAAAAGAAAATAAAGAGACTTCGACAAAAGTCAAAGCAAACCATTTTAATCACTTTGAACCCCAGTAGGAAGAGGGTAGTTTCCCTTGATCTTTGGCTAAAAAGTCCACTAAAAAGCTGGTAGTCCACGGGTGCCTGTATTCCCAGCTACTCAGGGGGCTGAGGCAGGAGAATCATTTGAGCCTGGGAGGCAGAGGTTGCAGTGAGCTGAGATCACGCTATTGCACTCCAGCCTGGGCGAAAGGGTGAGACTCTGTCTCAAAAAAAAAAAAAAAAAAAGCTGGTAGTCCAAAAGGAAGGCTATATTAGCAGGGAACATTGCAGAGGAGTTAATTTTTAGTCAGAGTTTACCAGAAAATCCCCAGGAAGTTTGAAGTTTCTTCCTCTGTGTCATTTTGAGTTGCTGTTGTCTGTCCCTAACCCCATTCAGATTAGTCAGTGTGAAAGTATTTGAAGGTATTTCTGCCATTAATTTTAATTCATTTCTAATTTTTTTAAAAAATTAATAAACTAAAAATAATAGCGAGTCCAATGATATTAAAAGCTTAAATTTTTTTTCTCATATGATGATTCCTTATAATAGGAAAAATTCCTTAAAGAGCTGCGTTTAAGAATTCATGAGATCTGCTGATCTTTTATCAAGTCACACACTTGCTTCTATCAAGTCATTAAGACCATGTGTAATATCAAAATCATTGAATTATTGTGGAAACTCTTCTCCACATTATTTTATTATTTATTATTATTTCTACAAATTATTGTGTAAACTGTCCATCCAAAGTGACTATGGACAGAAAGGAAGTGGATGTGATAAAATATCAATGTATTGATACATTGAATTTAAAGTCAGAGAGGATTCTAGATGGAAAAGACTGCATAAATCAATGATATCTGTGGTTCTCAACTCTGGTTGCATAATAGAATCACCTCTATAAAGGTATTCCAGTCTTATGTTTCAACTCAGTGTTTTAAGGATACATTCTTGATTATTTCTTCTATTTCAAATCTTCTCATCTACACCTCCCATTTTACCACCATTGCCAAATTAGCCATGGGACACCTATACTTCTTATGAGTGATTTTTATTCTCCCTCTTGCTTGAGATCAATTTTTCTCCAATCTCTTTATCTTTTCATTTGAACACCTATAGAATTTTTCAAGACTCTTCTCAACTTCATGAATTGGAATGCTATAATATTTATGGTTTCTAATGCAGAATGTAATTAAAAACAGTCTACATTTGTCTTCTTTTTAAAGGTTAATATGTTTGTTATAAAATAATTTAAAATATTAAAACATGATAAGTATAAAAACCATAATAATACACAGAATAGGAAATATATTTATCACACATGTAAGAAAATGTTGAAGAAAGTGCAAAATTATTTGAATATATTCTTGTGTATCAAGGTTTAAGGACTTTTAAATGTATCATACCTAATGAAATGAAGTAAATATTTTCAGGACTTTTGGGAAGGACTGTAGATTATTTGAAATATAATTTGATAATATATATCAAAGCTTTAAATATTTTCATTTCTAAAACCTGGCATTAAGAAAAAAGTCAGCCATCTCTATGTGTCTCTGTCTTTCCTTTATGAATTTCTGCTCCTTTGTCCTAATACCAATGACTTTGGGTATCTGTGTTAGTCTGTTCTCATGCTGCTAGTAAAGACATACCCAAGACTGGGTAATTTACAAAGGAAAGAGATTTGACTTGCAGTTCAGCATGGCTGAGGAGGCCTCAGGAAACTGACAGTCACGGAGGAAGGGGAAGAAAACATATCCTTCTTCACAGGGCAGCAGCAAGGAGAAGTGCTGATGAGCAAAAGGGAGAAAGTCTCTTATAAAACCATCAGATCTCATGAGAACTCACTATCATGAGAACAGTATGGGGAAAACCACCCCTGTAATTCAGTTATCTCCACCTGGTCCTGCCCTTGACACGTGGGGATTATTACAATTCGAGGTGAGACTTTTGTGGGGACACAGAGCCAGACCTTAGCAGAATCCTATTTAGGATTCCATTACATGTTTTATAATTTTTTTCTAGTTTCCATATTAAATCACTTTTGAAAGTACATATATCTTCCAACTCTTCATCAAGGACGAATCCCTACTTCCATAGGCTTCAAAGTGAGGATCATAATAATACGTTCTTCACAGTATTATGTAAATTAAATACATTTTCATGTGAAGGCTGGGATTGACTAAGCGTTGAAAGATTTCTGGAGTTCTTTCTGTAATTGAAGCCAAGCTCTTGATTGCCTGTGAGGCTGGTAGGATGTGGGTGATCACATTACATTTCTGGTCTGTTTCTCAAATTTCATCACATTGCTGTGAAAAGTTATCATGGATATGTCAGGTTTTGAGCATGCTGTGCTGCTGGGAGCTTGGTGGAGGCCTTCTGGAGAAGAGAAAATGGAGGAAGGTCAAGGTGAAAAGCTATGGTCTTAAGGGGAGGCATTTCCCCCTTTCTGGCCATTTGTGCTAGGAATGGATGCCAGCCTCACAAGGTAGCCAATTGAACTGGAGTAGTTAGTTACTCTTCCATTTGGGGGCTGGTGTTGTGAAGATCATCCTAGGCAAGAAGGAACTGCTGAACTGTGAACTTCACTATCTTCTACAAATCATCAAAATGTTTAGGTCTTATTTGCCTTACCCCATGCCTTGCTAGTGTTCTAGGTCTAGATGGATTTGTTTCATCACAAAGAACCTACAGAGACATAATGTTTATCCCAGGTTAGCACGTTTTAACTTACTTCAGTTGACACAGGGTTATTTTTAAGAAGAAACTTCAATTGGCAACTAGGAGGAAAAAAAAATAAAAACAGAACAGACTGGTTTACAGTTTCTTTTAAGATACGTTCCCTCCCTTCCTAACTTTCTTCCTTCCTCTTTTTCTTCCTTTAATTTTTTTCTGATTCTTTCTTTATTTAATAAATTTCTTGAGCACTGTGCTGGTCAGTGGGGAGTCAAGGATAAATAAGAGGCATGATTTTCTTCCTCTAATTTAGCTGTAATTGAGCCAAGCAGCAGCTTGGCTGCTGCAGCTCATAGAACACCAAATCCTAGATGCATTTTCCAGCTTCAATACTAGGTATGCCAATTCCCATTTGAGCTCACTTTAGTCTAAGCCTCTGTTTGAGGTTCTCAGAATCTGATATTCTATGTACCTTACTTTTCTGTGGCACTTGTGTTGTTGCAAGGCAATGGACTTGCATTATTCTTAACTGCCATCAGGTGGTGTCTAATGCTGGTGCCCATAATTTACAAATATTATTTATTTTAAATAAATTTCTGATGAAGTTAATTTTGCTTTCACTATAAAAACATGTCCTTAAAATATAGTCATGCACTGCATATTTCAGTCAACGATGGATCACATATATGACAGTGGTCCCATAAGATTGTAATACTATATCTTTATTATACCTTTTCTATGTTCAGATATGTTGAGATACACAAATAGTTACCATTGTATTCTAATTGCCTACAGTATTCAGTAAAGTAACATGCTATACAAGTTTTTTTGTTTTGTTTTATTTTGTCTTGTTTTGTTTTTTTTGAGACGGAGTCTTGCTCTGTCGCCCAGACTGGAGTGCAGCGGCGCGATCTCGGCTCACTACAATCACCGCCCCCCAGTTCACGCCATTCTCCTGCCTCAGCCTCCTGAGTAGCTGGGACTACAGGCCCCTGCCACCACGCCCAGCTAAGTTTTTGTATTTTTAGTAGAGACGGGGTTTCACCGTGTTAGCCAGGATGGTCTTGATCTCCTGACCTCGTAATCCGCCTGCCTTGGCCTCCCAAAGTGCTGGGATTACAGGCGTGAGCCACTGTGCCCGGCCACATGCTATACAAGTTTGTAGCCTAGGAGTAATAGGGTAGACCATATAGCCTCCATTTATACTAGGCTATACCATCTAGCTTTGTGTAGGTATACTCTATGATGTTCACACAATGACAAAAATCACCTAAGGATGCAGTGCAGTTCTTATAATGTATTCCAGTTGTTAAGTAATAAGTGACTGTATAAAGCATTTAACCATTTGCTAATCACTAAATTTTGCATACTCACAACCAATATTTGCATCCTGCTTTATAATTTGCTATTAAATATGTTCACCCATATTCTTTTGAGTTCCCCATAGGTCTTTGAGGTTAGTAGGGCAAGTGTCTTTACTTGCCGCATTTTACAGATGACAGAAAGGCCCAGTCCTCTGATTTTATATCTAAGCAAATTGTTTAATACCATGCTGTAACAACACAAATAAAGAAGAAACACCAAGTTACAAGTCCAGTAAAAGTTGATCTAAAGACCCTGTATTATAAATCTTTACTCAACTAGTTTTCTCCTTGTTGCTCTCAGAAAACTGTTGATGTTCCACATTTGATACCCACATTTTCCAGGTATTGAATGGCTGAGACCCACATAGCACTCACTTGTCTACTATGAAGTGTTAATTGCTATCGTAACCTTCACTTTCTCTCTGAGATCAATGCTTTTTCTTTTTTGTTTTATATTATACAATGAGAGACATCTCCTCTTACTTTATATTCCTTGAACAATAAGGACCCCCTAACATTACACATCTAAAATGATATATTAACACACGACTTTTTTTCAGTAAAGAAAAAAACAATTTCCCTAGTAACTAGGTTGCTATAGTCTCTTAGGAAGTTCAGCTATTATTGCTGAATGCTCAAATCTGTCTTATTCTTCTTAAAGTATCCAAGCCATTTTTTTCAGTATGAGCAATTTAATGATGCTCTAAAAATAATTTTTAAAAACAGCTAACCAGCAGGGCATGGTGGTGCGTGCCTGTAGTCCCAACAACACAGGAGGAGGCAGGAGAATCTCTTGAGCCCAGGAGCTGGAGCTCAGCCCGAGCAACATAGCAAGCCTCAAACTTCTAGAAGCCTCAAACTCCTGGGCTCAAGCGATCCTCCCACCTCAGCCTCCTGAGTAGCTGGTACTACAGTTGTGTGCCACTACGCCAGGCTAATTTTTAAATATTTTGTAGAGACAGAATTTCACTGTTTAATGGTTTTTCTTTTTAAAGTCTTGGTGCCACCAGGCCTGGAGCACTCCATGCTCCAGCGATCCTAGATTGGTAAGGAATTAATCTATTGTTTACACTTGCGTCAGTCTATTGTTCTCTCAAGTCTCCAGCCTGCTCACTCCCACAAGCTATATCAGCAGTTGATTGGGTCTCTGCCTCCTCTTTGGGCATCAGGTTTCAGGTGTATGGCTTGAAATGAGCTTACTTCTTAATAAATCACCCTTCTTCTCATTGACACCTCACGCTAGCTCCAGAACCTGCTCTCCCCTGTGACCTGCCTCACTACTGATAAGCTCTTTGCTGGCACTAACTTTAGGTCATTCTCCAGGCCATATGGACACGGCATTCCAGGAAAAGGGGAGGTGTGAACTGGGGGCACGTGAATGTGGACTAGCACAGTGTGTCTGGGTAATGGCAGTGATTAGTGTGATTGGAGCTAAGGTCTGCGCAGGGGGCATAGGAGGACACTAGGCTAAGAAGGGAAGTGTGGCCTAGATTGAATAGGGCCTTCTCACTACATTAGACTTGATCCAGTACTCAGTGCAGAGCCGCTAACAGTTCTGGGGGAGGAGAGTGAGTTAATCCTATTCCTGTTTTAGGAAGAGGACTTTAGCGTGGGCATGGAGGGGGACTGGAGGATGAGACTGCAGGAGACAGGGAAGCTCTTTACAGGAGGTTTGCCTTAATCCAACATAAAATAGTAAAGGGTGGACTCTGAGATCTGGCAGTGGAATGAAGAGATAAAGAAGATGGGAGAGATTGTTTCAGGAATAAAACTGGTACAACGTTTTGATTAATTGGATGTAAGTTAGAAGGAGCAGGAAAAGTCAAAGGAGAGGTCTTCTTAAACATATATGTAGAAGTTTATGCCAGTAACTGAGTGAGAAATAGAAAAGGTAAAGCAGGTTGGGGAGAAGAAGATAGGTTCTGTTCTAAACATGCTGTTTGAGGCCTGAAAGGAGAAGCTAAATGTGTATCAGATAGACAGGGGACACTCTGGGAGTTAGTCATAGAATTTACAAGAAACATCAAGAGTTGTTGCAGTTTGGTCCAAGTCAAACCAAAGAGGAAACTGAACTTAGAGACTGAGTGACAGGTAGCAGGACTTAAGGATATGTGATAAATAACTGGCTTTCAACAGTCACTGAACATCTAAGGCACTTGAGAGGCTTTAGGGTATTAGTAATTTCATTGAGATACAATTTACATAGCATAGAATTAACCTGTTTAAACTTTAGAATTCACTAGTTTTTAGTATATTCAAAATTGTGCAACCATCACCACCACTTAATTTTAGAACATTTTGTCACCCCAAAAAGACACCCTATGTCCATTAGCCATCACTCCCTATTCCCTGCAATGAACTTAAAAAAGAAGGTTGCTACTGGAAGGGTATGGTAAAGCTCACAGTCTCACAAAGAGCTGAATTACCAGACCTTAGGAAGAGCAGAAAATACTCCAGCTCTGGGAGTCCCAGCAGAAGAAACTGAGAGGCTTTTTCTTCCCAGGGATGCTGATTGATGACTCAGCACTCACATCTTCTCTCCTATGTGTCTCTGCTCAGTGGTCAAATTCCAGAGAAGGAAATTCAAAACGACCTCTGGTCAGGGAAGCTAGTCAGAGAAATCAAACAACAACAATGAAAAACCAGATGTCTAACCACATCGTTGGTCTGGAGAAAGCTGCATCTACGAAGACTCTATATTGCCTCCAGTTGAGAGTGAATGTGAGGTGAGGAAACAGTACATGAAGCCTTACTCTTCAACAAGTCTATACCAAGGGAAAAAGAAATAAAGCGATTGTGCACAGCGACCTCCTGGGCTGAAATATTTCTCCCACCCCAGCCTTCTGAGTAGTTAGAACTACAGGTACACACCACCACACCTGGCTAATTTTTAAAAATATATATTTTTTGTAGAGATGGGTCTCCCTATGTTTCCCAGGCTGGTCTTGAACACCTGGATTCAAGTGATCCTCCTGCCTTGACCTCTCAAAGTGCTGGGATTAGAGGTGTGAGCCATTGTGCCCGGCCTTTGTTTAAGATATGATGTCCTCGAATATGTTTATAGGCTGGGAGACTGGGGGAGGGGTAATTAATGGAGCAAGTTACAGAAGAAGGCAGGTAGGGCTGATATTAGGGGCACAGGAGGAGGGATTAACTTTGGAATGTAGGAGGCACACTTTTCCAAATAGATGGAGATTTGCAGGGTAAGGGGAAAGGAGAGACCTGCAAACTGATGGCCTATATCTCTCAGGGAAATAAAAGACAAAGTGACGTGTAGATTGAGGGTCCAGGGAGTGAGGACTTGAGGTGAGTGGTGAGTCTGTGACTCCTGCTGCGGGGTCAGGTTCACTAAGGGCAGCAGAGCAGGGGAGACGTCCAGTCAAGCTTGACACCATGGATTGCTTTTTGATCCTTTTTCCTTCCAATACTGCCTTTTTTTTTTTTTTTTTTTTTTTAACATTTTAATGTTTATTTACCTCTCTCTCAGAGTGAACTAGAAAAAAAGGGAAACGAAATGTTAAAGGTTAGACTGAATGGACCACATCATAAAGTTTCTGCTCAAGCTTTGGTGGTGTGAGGATGAAGTGGACACAAAAGTAGCTTGTTATTATTGGACTTCACTTACCCTTGTTTCTCCATCATAACCCCTAGTCCACAGATATTGGTTTGTCTTACTATTTTCGAGGACTTGGAGCCCTTAGTTCAGAAGATGAGGCAAGAGTGCGGTGGATCCCCTCAGGTGTAACTTTATTGCACAAGGGTGCACTAAATAGGCAGCACCTGAGTACCAAGTACCACCAAGGTTGTTCCAAGGAGGGTAGTTTATATCACTTCAAGGTAGGGTTGTTGGGACAACCAAGCAAAAGTGGCATAAAGACTATACTTACCTTCCATAACTGCAAGAGGCATCCATGGCGAACCAAAAGATCTCTCAATTGAAGACCAGGTGACCCCAGATGAGATGTCAATCAAGATCTGCCCCCTCTGAATTCTTTAAAAATGGAAGCTCCATTCTTGACTTCATAATGGCTTGATTGCAAACATCACAGGCCTTCCTGTTAGCACAGCCCTAAAAAAGAACATCATTTCAGACTGCATGCTGATTGGGAGAAACAATCAGGAATTAGATTGGCAGACCTGAGTTAGAACCCCTATCCCACCACTTCCTAACTGTGTGCCATTGGGCAAATTACTTACTCTCTCAGATCCTATGTCTTTGTATATAAAAATATAATTTTAAGACGATATTAAATATCCTGGTGAAAGCATTAAATAAGGAGTCTGGCACAGGTTAGGTGGGCAACAAGTACTGGAAATAATGGATCATGATATTTCATTTAAAGTTGTAGGTTTGGGGGTCTTTGTTAAAATAATGTAAAAGATACTTGTGAAATTTCTCTGTGGATACAATGTAATACAAATTCAAAGGGAAAAGGAGTTAGTCCCATTACTAGAAAGAATACAAAAACAAGCAGCAACAAAAGTAACAAACAGAAAACAAAAACACTCCTGGTAATCATAAACACAGGTGTGTTCTCTTAAAGACTGAGATTCAAATTGCCAAGGATATTATTTTTTGATGAAGCAGTGCAAGTGAATACAAAAGATATATAAGTACCCCTGTCAAGCAGCTCACGGCTACCTCCTAGCACTGTCGTCAAACCCTCAGTAACTCCCCAGTACTGTTCCTGTCCTTTCCAGTCTTGTCTTTCGCCGACTCCCCTTGACCTTTCAGCGCTGGTGAACTTGGATTCCTAGCCCTGCATTTGTTTTCCCCAGTTCAGCATTCTTACTGTTGTCATTCCATTTGTGTCTCTCAAAATCCTTCTCCTATCCCTACCCACAACCCTACCAATTTTCTCATCCTTCAAGACTTGATCAAATCTCCCCTCCTCTAAAGCCTCCTCAGAATCATCACTTTCTGCTCCAAAATCCCATGGTACTTCTCTTCTGTAGAACTAATTTGGCCAGCTAATTAGAGTGGGCATGTGTCATTCTTTTAGGCTGCTCCGCATCTGAAGCCCTTTCCTAAGTTTGAGGGAAGCAGAGCCTGCCTATGGAAGTTGAAGATGCTTGAACATTTTCCCAGCCTCCCCTGCAGTTAAGACAAGGGCACGTGACAGAGGCTGAGCCAATCAGATGCATTCACCCCACTTGGCTGTGGAAGCCAGGGATGTGGAGAAGCAGAGACCCTGCAGTTCTGAAGCAGTTGAGGGTGATGCCTGTGGAGACAGCTGCGTTTGGTTTCCTGAGTCAATGATGGCAGGAAGTCTAGCAGTAGTGGCAAATAGGCACACTGATTGGTCTGTGCTCTGTGGTAGGAGTGGCAAAGTCTTCGCCAAACTTCATGGCATGATATGGGGCATTGCTTTTGGCTACTCATCTCCAAGACTGATTCTCCAGCTTTGCTGAAGGGCCAAAAATAGGAGATTTCAGCATAGTAACTGCTTAAAGTGCAATACAAGGCCACTCTGGGAATTTCTTACTGCTTGTCTTTTTAGAAACTTGCCTCCAGCCGTGGTTAGTGGGCCTTCTTTCTTCCTAGGCCATGCCCACAGAGGAATTTATAGCAATATTTTTGGATGTTGCAATGTTTTGCGGTCAATGCTGACATTTGAGAGAGGGCAGAGATGCTAGTTTTCCTGTAATGTACAGGAGAGTCACACACTCCTGTCCTTTTCAAATGTTCCCAGGTTAAAAAAACAGTTTATAATTATCTGAGTCTAGAATCTGACTCTGTGTTACATACAAAAACAAAACATTTGGGACTTTTTGAAGGAAGACTGCATTTGGTTTGGAACTTCCCCAAGGGTCTTTGCTATTTAGAGACATCACATCTTTAAAGATGGCAACGGTCCGTGTGGTGTTGTCAAGGCGACACCTGAGGTTCAGAACTCGAGTGTCACCCCCTGCACTTCCTAGATTCTGTGGGTTCCACAAGCATCTTACTCCTTCATTGTGTATTTTGTAGTGTCCTCCTGGCCAAGCACTTGTATATTGTAGACATATTTTTATGTATTCCTTAAATTGCTTCCCTTTATTTCTCCTGTATATTACCATTAGGAAAGTATATTCAATTTTTTAAGTTCATTTAAATTTTATTTGAAGATAGTCATGGTGGCAGTCTAAATTACTTGTTATAAAAATGAACAAGTACCATGACCATGACCCTAAAGCCCTCTCTTATTTTCCCACAGTCTTTCAGCCTATCCCCTCCCAAACATGTTTGTTACTAAAGATCTATCAGTGTGGAATTTTCAATGTTATTCAATTTTTTTTTAAGATAACATACTTTCCTTCCTGTTAGTTATATACATAAATGCCCTCAGAAAATGACTCTATTCTCACAACCATAACATCTTGGGTTAATATTGATTGAAGATTCAACGGCACATTTCAAATGCTGATGGGAGGGGGCTTTAAAACTATCAAATCTCAGGCTCCTAGGAGCTCAGTTTCTCTCTAAGCTTTATTGGGTGTAAAAAGCATATAGTGACCCAATCCACACTCTGCTCTTAATGGCCATGTGAGGGAAGAAAGCTTTGCTTTATCTCTCTGAATGCTTAGAAGGATTTAAATATAAATTAGCACAAGATTTGAAAAACAGAAAAGAAGTACCATCATATTCTAGTTTTCAGTCACCAATCATCAAATTACAGTTGGTGAACTTTTGGGCAGACTGAGCTACTTGGCCTCATGGTGAGAACACAAAAAGACTCCCCAGGACAAGGTGTCCTCAGCTAGCTCAAGTGCAGATTGCAGATGGAGCCTCAGTGCCCAGACAACGGTGCCCAAAGGCTTTCTTACGGTTTCAGGCCTCCTCTTGAATGACTATCATTTCTGAGGATGACATTTTGGGGTTAGAATGCTCCTTGACTTTAAAAAACAAACAAACAAACAAACAAACTGAACCTTATCATATTTTACTAGTGGTCGTTGGCTGTTGACAACCTTTGTGCTATATGTTTTTGCTGGAAATCAAAGTGTGTTAGTCAAATGCCCTTTCAAAACCCTATTATCTCAGCATGCAAAGCCAGCATCTGAGGATTTTCCACATAGAATCGACCGGTGTGTACTAAAAGACGTATGTATAGAAAAGGGGAGCTATGGTTTTAAAGAAGACTGAGTTTTCGTCATTTTGAAACTGTATAAATTAACATGAGTTTCACATCAACAGTCTGCAATTTTGATTTTATCAACTCAAGAAGCCTTGACCCATGGGAGTGACATAAAATGTTCTGGAGATTTTAATCAAGATGAGATAATGCATATAAAAGTGAACAGTGAAGTCCCACATAAAGTATTTTAGAATATGCTACTAATTTTCATAGTCTTCAGGGCAATGTTTAATACAAATTTGCAAACAATACAATAAATATACTCTGAAGCGGGATTCTTGTAGTTTAACAGCTACTCATTGCAAAACAGAAAAAACTGAAAATAATGGGCAACTTTTTAGAACATTCATTAATGACTTTTCTTTTAAAAAATGGATTTTACCTGTTTTATTTTGCATCAACCAGATATAACCTGAATGACCAAAAAGAATAGTTGACCAAAAAGAATAGTATTTTTTTTTCAAATATGTCACCTTTATATGCTGGAAATATTTGCTCAAGATGTGATTCAACTGTGTCTGCCACACTGGAGAGCTTTAAAGAATCCTTTTACATTGAAGTGTCAATTACTTCTCTATTCTTTTCAGGCAGCTGAGTACCCTCTCATCATTGTCAGTTCATCTCATTTTCATTTTCAAAATGCTAACCTAGAAAGTGGCCGGATGCTTTGTCTCTGTCTCCTTGTTTTCACAGCCCCCAGCGCAGTCTTTCTTTTTTGTCCTTGTCAGTTTCATAACTTTGACCTCAAGGATGTTTTTCAGCCCACAGAGCAACCTGCAGCTTCCCAGGCTCTGCTGTGCAAAGATGCTTTTCGTTTTGTGAGAACTACCTGTGCCTTGATGTGGTAGAGATACTTCCCTTCTACAAATTTAGCAAGGCACGATAACTTGTTTTCTTGATTTTCACACTGACTCAAACATTTATTAGGCATAGTACTCTAGCAATGTTGGGAAATACATAGAAGAGTCCCCCCATTTCTTGACCTTAAGAACCATACATAAAATAAGATGGAAATAACATGTGCTGAATGCAATAGAACTGCTCCATCCAATAGAATAATTGCCAGTTAATTGGTTACTGAGCATTTGAAATGTGGTCTGAATTGAGATGCACCTTTAAGTGTAAAATACACATTGGATTTCAAAGATTTACTGAAAAAATGCAAAGCATCTCCATTTTTAAATACTGATTACATGTTAATGTGATAATATTTTGGATATGTTGGGTTAAGTAAAACATATATTAAAATTAATTTCACCTGTTTCGATTTACCTTTTTTCACGTGGCTACTAGAAAACTCAAAAATTGCATCTTTGGCTCACATTATTTCTATTAGGCAGCATTGTTATAGAAGTTTACAGAGGAGTGGGGGAGTATGTCCTGTATATGTGGTAGGGCAGACACAGAGAGCCATGGTGGACAGAAAGCTATCTGAGAGGAGGTGACACTGGAGCTAAGTCTTGAATGGTGGCAGACTCTAGACACACAGAGTGGAGAAGGGATCTCAGCCAGCAGCAGAGAGGCAATGCTGTGTAATGGGCAAGGCAGGCTTTGGATGACATCTCAACTTCCTCTTATGATAAATTAGTACAGTGCCTAGAACAAGAAAAAGCACTTAATAAGCGGCATCTAATTTTACCAGGATGTGAACGTTAGCAAGGTTAAAGGATGATTTAAAGGATGTTAAAATGACTTCTAACCTAAAAGTCATTTCCTTAGCTACCATGCCAGAGACACCACCACTAAAGCTTTGCCTCTCCTTTCACATCGCTGCTTATTTTTTAATGGCTTATAATCTGAATGAATCCCAAATTCTACACAGTACATATTCATGAACAGAGGAAAAAAGCTATACTTCCCAATTGAGTTTCATTGTCCTTCTTCCATAAGTGACTTTCTAACATTTGATAACCTTTTTTTTTTTTTTTTTTTGCATGTGGAAATAAAAGGTTAGAAGTAAAAATGGACCATTATCTTTCCTTTTCTGATTGAAATCCTTAATCATTGTGAACCTCCCCAAAATATTCAATGGTCCACATGTATCTACATCAAGATTATGGATGGCTCTGGAAACTAGACCAAATTCTGAGGATGACAGAGTGGCAATTACCAAGTGACACAAGAAAAGCTTGGCATATGGCCAAGTTCCCTGGCATTTGGCCAAGTTCCCGTTAAAGCCACATGGATTTACAGAAGGGCTTTATGGCATGCTGATATCTTACTGAAATATTCCAAGAAACTAATATTAGATCAGCACCTGATAGGTTACTTGGAGGATAATTGACTGGAGAGATCATTATAATTTCATACAGAAGTGAGCTTCTGGTAAGGACTGGTGCTTGCCACTGGATGGTGGGCTAAGAGTTGTGAGGACCTCAGATATGACAGTGGCCCCAAACAAATATATTCTGTCTTCTATCCTGAGGTTCTGGCTGCAGCAGCTTTAAGAGGGCCTTTTCTAGCGGAGTGAAAACAAAGTCTACACATGACTGTTGATTCAAGCACAAACCCCACAGGCAACTATCTTCTAACTTGGTTCCCCTTGCATTTCAACTTCTCTTTCCCCCAGTCATCTGTTAAGAGAGCCAGAAAAGGGTGTATATTGAGAGCCCCCATTCACCTCCAAGTTTTGCCTCTAGTAGCTGCCTTTATAATAATAATAATAATAATATCTAACATTACTGAGCACTTACTGTAGTATACTATTTGTTCAATCCTCATAATACCACCATGCATTAGATATGGTTTAATTTATTAAATTATTTACTAAATATAAATTTATTTATTAATTTATTAGCTCTTACGGTTTCTGTGAGTCAGGAATTCAGACGAAACATAATAAGTATAATTTATCTCTGCCCCATGAGGTCTGGCTCAGCTGGAGGACTTGGAGACTGCAAAGTTCTAAAGGCTCATTCACTCACGTCTGGTGGTTGACGCTGGCTGTCAGCTATGGGTCTAGATGGGGATATCAGTTGGAACACCCACATGTGGCCTCTCCATGTGGCTTGGGCTTCCTCACATCATAGTGACTGGGTTTCAATGTCAAGTGTGTGTGAGTGTGTGTGTGTGTGAGAGAGAGAGAGAGAAAGAGAGAGAGCAAGAGAGAGAGAGCGAGAGAGAGAAAGTGCCAGGCAGAAGCCCTGGCTGGAAGTCACATCACTTCTGCCACATTCTTTTATTGAGCCAATTTCAAAGCTCAGCCCAGATTCAAGGGAAAGGAATACAGACCCCATCTCTTGATGAAGGAATATCAACATCACTTCACGAGACTAGCATGTGGGATGAAATATATATTGGTGCAGCTGTCTTTTGGAAAATATAAACTGCCCAGGTTTAAAGAGGATAAATAAATTGCTTGTGATTATACAACCGGTAAAAAGAAAAGCCAAGATAGAAATCTGCTGGTTTCCAGAATCCATGCTTAAAAAAAAAAAATCAGTGTTACACTATATCCCACCCCAAATTCTTTCCAGCTTTAAATTTTTAAAGAAACAATAAATTTAAAGTAATGGATTTCAATTTCTATTATAAAAAGTATGCCACAGACTTCATAACCTAGAGTCGGGGTGGTAATACAAGATCACAATTATTTTAATGTCCAAATTACAAGAGCTGAAGCCTCTAATAATTCAAGTCCTTGATCTTACTGTTTTCCCTAAAATTTCTTTCTCGCTATTTCTATAGCTCCTAAAGAGGTATGTCTTATGTGCCTACAAACCTATCTGTCCTCCGCGAGACAGATACCCTGACTTTGTTTCCTCTGCCAACGGGGGGATTTCTGAGAACATCGGTGACAAGGGAGCTGGGTCTTCTCTCTACAGGAGCAGCTGGGGTAGCCAGAGGAGAATTGGTTTTGCACAAAGGTAGGAACAAAGACACACATACCAACTCCGAGCCATATTTTGTCTTGTCACCTAGGCAGAGAAGTAGCATAGCCTTTCCCAGAGACTGACAGGGTCCATGAAAGCTGATCTTTCCATTTTATTTCCACATCATTCTCATTCCCTTTCACTGATGCTAATCCTTCCTTCCTTCCTTCCTTCCTTCCTTCCTTCCTTCCTTCCTTCCTTCCTTCCCTCCTTCCTTCTTTTTTTTTTTTTTTTTTTTTTTATTAAAGCAGCTGCTGGGTGCCTGTAATCCCAGCACTTTGGGAGGCTGAGGCGGGCAGATCACGAGGTCAGAAGATGGAGACCATCCTGGTTAACACAGTGAAACCCTGTCTCTACTAAAAATACAAAAAACTAGCTGGGTGAGGTGGCGGGCGCCTGTAGTCAGGCAAATGGCGTGAACCTGGGAGGCGGAGCTTGCAGTGAGCTGAGATCCTGCCACTGCACTCCAGCCTGGGTGACAGAGCGAGACTCTGTTTCAAAAAAAAATAAAAGCAAAAGTTTTCCCTAAATAAAAGAGGAGTTAACTCAAAAACAAATTCTCTTTTTGTACACTGCTCAAAGCTGTGAAAAAAAGTTTTCCCAGGCTTCTTTCTACTTTAGCGAGATATCAAGGCCACAGCTTCAGAACTCTTTGCAAGAAGAAAAATTCCTTCTAAGATGTAGCTCAAATATGGGAGCCCAGCTGTGGGGCAGGTAGCAGAAGGCTCTATATTCCACAGCGGGCCTTTCCCTCATGGGATTAGGATACTACTAGTAATAGCAGTGGTAGTAATAATGAGGAGGAGGAGAAGGAGGAGGGGAAAAGGGAGAAGGAGAAGGTGCAGGAGGAGAGAAGTAACATGCATTGAATTCTTTCTAAGTGCTGAACACAGTGCTAAATGCTTTCATCTAGTTGAAACAGCTAGATGAGGTAGACACTGTTAGGTATGTGTATGAAAAGATGCCATTTTTTTTCAGATGAGGAAACTCAGGTTTAAAGATGTTCAGAATTGAGAGTTGTCCAAGTCCACACAGCTTCTAAGAGGTGAAGCTGGGATTTATTAATAGACCCAAGTATTTTTACTCCTTAACTCGTCCATAGTTTATGTCAACAGCTAATTAGCTTTTAGCTGTTGTTTTCCTAAGAAATCCAATTAGTCCAAACTTTATTAAACACTCACTGTGTGCACAAATCCATGCTAGGTCCTGGGATGACAGAAATGGAATAAGATCCTGTTCCTGCCTGAGGAAGCCAGGGGTTCAATAGGGAAGACAACATGCATGGTAGGAAAGGCTCTTAGGGTCCTCTGGGATCACCAAGTAGGGAGGGATTAGTTTTAACCCTGATGTGATCTAGAGAAAATTCTAGAATGTGGTTTTTGCAATGGAAATTAGCTTATAAATACAATTTTGATAGGCAGAAAAGAAAGGGAAAGACATTCTAAATGAGGAAATCATATTAAGAAAAAAGAAGACAAACGGTCTGTTAAAATGCATGGTGTGGAGAAAGGAAGGTTGAATTGTCAGGAGATGGATACAAAGTTAGGTGGTTTGGGTGAGAGCCTCAAAAGATGGATCAGGAAAGAGAGAAGGGAAGTCAGTTGTGGTAGGCCTTGCTTGTCCACAAAGGAGTTTGGATTTGTCCTGTGGACAGGGAGAGCCATTCAGAGGCTTTTGTGCAGAGGAGTGGCAACATTATCTAGGTGTTTTCAATACTAGGTAGCTCCTGTAACCCCTCTAATGGACAGGATTTTTGGATCCACCTTATATACTTTCAAGCTGGTTGGGGCACCCCAAAGGGAGAGCCAGACTCATCTTTCATCTCTAGGGCTCTATTTTGTTTCCTTGGGTTGAATTTTTAGTGGCATTGCCTTTCATGTGGCTTTCAAGTTACTTAGATGCATTCCAACAGTGGGGGAAAAGGCTGGGATTTGTGCTTAAATTCTCAACCAGAGGGCAATGATTGGCAGTCATTCCCAGGGAGGGCAAAGGTTTGCAAGAGGGAGAACGTGTGTGGGAGAAGAGCAAATCCACTACAGTCCTGAAAGTGAACTGGGAGAGGGAAGGGCAGGAGGAAGGGTTACTTCACAGTTACAGCCTTTTCCTGGGCCTCTGCAATTACATTCGTTCATCTTTGTATTTTTAGCCTTGCACAATTAAAATAATTTTCTCTTTATGGAAAGCCTAAGACATGAAAATTTTCCAAATGATTTGTTATTACTTTTTGATACTGTAGAGGTCTTCTTCACTGAGATCTATGAGGAGACTCATCCTTGTTAAGTAGCCTTTGTAAGAATGGTCTGGAGTCCAGAAAAGTAACTGTTACAATGCCCATATAATCTCTACCTTGGCTAATCTTGTAAAGCCTGAGCAGACACCTCTGTCTGTGCTGCTGGCTAGATTAGAGTAGGTGGAATCAGATATTGTGAGAAAATAAAGCAGGCTTTCTGCCTCAGCGAAAATTTCTCTTTTCAAACTGACAACAGCTTATAAACTGTCTAATTCCATGTGGGCTGCCATGCTTACCCTCAGGCGCTGAGTAGCTCTGGTGTACAGCTTAAAAGTTAGTCCACCGGTCAAAACAGTTATTGGTCGGCCACTGAATTAGGAGGGGTATAGAAGGCATAGAAAACCATATCCTCATTTTTAAGTAAAGAGATAATACCCACATGCAAACTTATGCAAACTGTTCACCAAGCCTGTAGAAGAAACTCTTTGACATTGTTTGGAAGAATGGAGTAACTGGAGTGCAGCTATGACTTCTGTACATTAGGAGGCAGGTCAGCCCAGAGGCCAGGGTGGGGGCCTGCACAGGGCATTTGGCCTAGACTTCCTAAGCTTACCACGTGCCTCAGATGTAGACATTTGGCCGTACCAATGTTGGTCAAAATGGGATGAGTCCTAGAACTAGCGAGAGTCACTGACAGCTCTAGAGGGAGAGGACATTCCTCATCAGCCTGAAGTGTATGTGCTAGTCTGTACTACCCATTGTGCTCTATAATTCAAGTGTTTTAAATACGTTTCATAATTGTCTGATGATGGCACAATTATATTGCATTGTGTTTGTGTGTGTTGTTAATTAGGAAGTTTCTAAAATGGCCAGTCTTCTAAGTCTGTAGAGCCATTTTGTTATTTATTTTAATATACCAGGAGCCTCAAAGAATTGAAGTGAGTATGTTACCAGCAGCGAATCTGTACAGGTCTGCAGCAACCTCTATTCTTGCCTCCTCAGAAGAAAGAATTTAACTGAAGGGCATAAGGCAGGAGGAGTGAACAAGGCAAGTTAGGCCGAGCGCGGTGGCTCATGCCTGTAATCCCAGCACTTTGGGAGGCCAAGGCAGGCAGATCACGAGGTCAGGAGATCGAGACCATCCTGGCTAACATGGTGAAACCCCGTCTCCACTAAAAATACAAAAAATTCTCCAGGTGTGGTGGCGGGCGCCTGTAGTCCCAGCTACTCTGGAGGCTGAGGCAGGAGAACGGCGTGAACCCGGGAGGCGGAGCTTGCAGTGAGCTGAGATCACGCCACTGCACTCCAGCCTGGGTGACAGAGTGAGACTCCACCTCAAAAAAATAAAACAAAAACAAGGCAAGTTTTAGAGCAGGATTGAAAGTTTATTTTAAAAATTAGAGCAGGAATGAAAGGAAGTAAAGTACATTTGGAAGAGGGCCAAGCCAGTGACTGGAGAGATCAAGTGTATACTTTGACCTTTGACTTGGGGTTTTATATGTTGGCATGCTTCCGGGGTCTTGCATTCCTTTTCCTGTGATTCTTCCCTTGAGGTGGGCTGTCCGCATGTGCAGTGGCCTGCTAGCACTTAGGAGAGGAGCATGCACAGTGTTGGAGTTGTACACATGTTCACTTGAGGTGTTCTTCCCCTGCCAGCCAAATGTCCCTAGGAGGTCAAATGCCAGCTAAACTCTACCATTTTGCCTCTTAATGAGCATGCTTCAGCTCTCTGGCCCAACTCCGGAGATCTTACTGGGAAGCTGCTGATCATGTTTCAGGTTTTTTCTATCTATTAGGAGATTGCCTTTCCCTGGTACTGGCTGCAACCAATTATTATTTTAGAGAAGCAGTGTGACTACCACCTGACCATAACCTGATGGCTGCCTGACATTCCCGGTGGTGGTGGGGAGCCTTCTCTTGCCCTGCTCATGCCTGACTGAGTACCTACAAATGGAGCCTCACTTGACCTCCCTGAACTCTGAATATGGGGAAGTTATGGGGCTTCCTCACTTGTCTCCTCAGTCCCAGCCATAGAGGAAAACACCTCCAGGTTTGGAAAACTGGTGTGCATTAACATGAAGTATATGTGTGTCAGTACTTAAGCTTGCCCATTTTAGGTCCTGCTGACTGAGCTGTCCATCTTCCCTGAAGCAGTCTATAGCATTTTCTTTTTTTTATAATAAAAATTTAAAATATTTCATTAAAGAGACAGGTCTCGCTATGTTGTCCAGGATGTAGTGCAGTAGCTATTCACAGGCACAATCCCACTGCTGATCAGCCTGTGTATTAGTCCATTCCTGCACTGCTATAAAGACATACCTGAGACTGGGTAATTTATAAAGAAAACAGTTTAATTGGTTCATGGTTCTGCAGGCTGTACAGGTTTCTCCTTCTGGGAGGGCCTCAGGAAACTTACAATCATGGTGCAAGGTGAAGGGGAAGCAAGCACATCTTACATGGCAGGAGCAGGAGGAAGATAGACAGTGGGAGGTGCTACATGGTTTTAAACAACCAGATTTTACGATAACTCCATCATGAGACAGCACTAGGGGGATGATGCTAAACCATTAGAAACCCCCCATGATTCAATCACTGCCCACCAGGCCCCACCTCCGACACTGGGGATTACAATTTGACATGAGATTTGGGTGGGAATTCAGAGCCAAACTGTATCAGCAGAGGAGTTTTGACCTGCTCTATTTCCAGCCTGGGCCAGTTCACCCCTCCTTTGGGTACCTGGTGGTCCCCCAGTCCAGGGAGTTTACCATATTGGAAGCAAGCTTATGCAGACACCTGATCAGCATAGCACCCTACATCCCAGGACTCCTGGGCTCAACTAATCCTCCTGCCTCGGCCTCCTGAGTAGGTGGGGCTACAATTGCATACCACCAAGCCCAGCTTTGTAACATTTTCTTGTTCTCAAGGCATTTAAGAAGTAGTCTATGAGCACTTGTTAAATCTACCAAAAATGAGAACCTGGAGATTCTGTGTGGAGACAGCACACATGACGGTTGAGCTGAGAAGATTCTAGCCTAGGAAAATGAGTAACACTGTAAGTGTTGTTAGCTAATCCTGCCACGTGCTCAACTTGGACTACACTTTGACTGATTCTGGCCAAACTCACCTAAGATGGCCAGTTTTAGTGGGAAGGTTTGCCTGTGTGCATGTGACTTTGGGTCCACACACAGTTATTCTGATTAAATACCTGGGGCCCGTGTTGCCTACACAGGATATCCAGCCACTGTCCTAGCTCAGCTTCCAGAATAAATCTTTATTGACTGTTAGAAAAAAGTAAGTTTGACGTACAAAAACCCTCAATAACCCTGCATTTCACTCGTTTAACAATGATTTACTGAACAGCCCCAGCTGCCAAGGGCTGCCCAAGGCAAGGGGTAGAACAGTGACCAGGACAGGCCCAGCTGTCCCCAAGCCCACATGCTGTGGTGGGAAGACAAGAACAAACAAATAAATAACTAAACCCACAAGAAGATTTCACATAGCATGTGAAGAAAATAACATGGGATGATTTGATAGATTAGGTAGCAACTTTAGATTATATGGTCAGAGTTCACTGCCAGAGGAAGTGATGTTTGAGCCCATGACTTGTACCTACACTTAGAGCTGAATATTTAGAGCTTTTTATTGTGTCCCGTAACTATATAGAGCTCCCTGATGCAAGAATTCCGGATCAAACCAGATCAAACCGGATCAAACCGGATCGAACCAGACCGAACCGGACCAGACCAGATCAAACCAGATCAGACTGGATCAAACCGGATCAAACTGGACCAAACCGAATCAAACCGGATCAAACCGGATCAGACTGGATCCAACCGGATCAGACTGGACCAAACCGGATCAAGCCGGATCGAACCGGATCAGACCGGACCAGACCGGATCAAACCGGACCAGACCAGATCAAACCGGATCAGACTGGATCAAACGGGATCGAACCGGATCGAACCGGACCAGACCAGATCAAACGAGATCAAACCGGATCAGACTGGATCAAACTGGATCGAACCGGAGCAGAAACCGGATCAGACTGGATCAAACCGGATGAAACCGGATCAGACAGGATCAAACCGGATAAAACCGGATCAACCCGGATCAGACTGGATCAAACCGGATCAAACCGGATCAGACTGGATCAAACGGGATCAA